>NW_019174393.1:7783815-8097236 GCF_002260705.1 Seriola dumerili
AGACACACACACACACGCACACCATGTCCATCCTGTGAGAGCTCCCGGAGAAAATCAGTACCTACTCTTTCCTTAAACTGTGTTCCATTTGATGCTTGGCTGGCTTGAAAATGACTTTGGGTAAAGCTTAACATTTTTAACGCAACAAGCCCCCCCACCCCCACCCCCACCCCCACCCTCGGTACTCCTCTCCCTTCCACAACCTCTAAAAAACTGCCAGTCTCCAGCAAATGTCCTGCCCCCCCCCCCCCCCCCCCCCAGTAAATCTTGTGTACTTCAGTTGCACGCAGTTGCATTTTAGATACAGATCATGGACCTGGCTGATAATGCGGCCGACCAAATTATTCCAGCAGTATTAAAGGAGACTCTGCTGCTGGTTTTGAATTGGTGCCCGTGGTAGGGGTATTTAAAAAAAAAAAAAAAAAAAAAAAAAAAACATTTCTTTTTCTCTCAACTTATTATTTTTCTCTCTCCACATCACAGAGTATAAGGAAGATTGGGGGGAGAAAAGGTCCTCATTTCTTCTACTCTTGAATGAGATAAAGAGAGGTAGTGGTACACTGTGATTTACATATTTTTTGGATTTGCAAAGCTCACCAAGGACAAATTGCATCCTACCTCTGGCTACAGTTCTCTTAGCTGTTGTAAGAGTAACCCCCTGCCAGGCTTGATGTAGCTGGCTTGAAGTGAGCTGTCTGTCTGTTTGATTAATATGAAGTTAAAAATGATTTTCAGGTGCTTTTGCTCTGCACATGGATTAAAGAAGGTGTTTAGGGTGATGCAGCATAGATTACAGGTTGAGTTTAGACCTAAAGATGGCACCTTAGAGAAATAAGATCAGCGGTATGTCAGAGAAGCTGAATGAGGTTGTTCCTCCAGTCTGTGAAGAAAAAACATTTTTAAACTAAGGACAATTTATAGGGCACACACTGGCATTGGATTGGCGGTTTCCTGTCAGATACTTAATTGTTTTCAACCGTTGAGATACATATGATAAAATGATCTATATAAATACATCGTATCATTTTTGTATTTTTTCTCCTTCACAATATTTCACTGGATTTTGAAAAGACTTAAGATTTAAAAAATCAAATGGCAGCGCTGCACTGCACGAGAGGGGGAATTACAATTACAGATCTAACAAGCAGACACTAACAGGCCTGGAGGGGAAATTCATCAGTCATTCATCAGTGCTCATATATTAATAAGTTTACAAGGGACCTTAAAAATGAAATGCCCTCTACAGCCAAGACTTTAAAGCCATTGAGAAATAACAAACTGCCAGCATGAAAATCAGCTGTTTGACCGGAGTTTCCTCTTGTCCTGAAAGTTGCTTTTTGGAAATGCAAAGCCTTTCATGAGGTAGACACATGTTTTGTGTTTGTGTGAATGTCAGTTTGCTCCATGGATACAGCATAATTAAATGTTTGTGTTCTGTATGAGGTCAACTTAAATGAGCAGATGTGAGCAGATTCTGTCTGCACCACTGCTTTTTTGATTCTTTCTTACTGACAGTGCACTCTACATAGATGGGTCTGTTTTTTTCTCCTGTCTTTGTAATTCTCTCTCTCTTATCTTGGAGGGTGTCCATTCAACCGTCCTTTACATATTGGTCGCTGTACCTCACCCCTGCCCAGGGTGTGGTGCCCACACACCGTGCCAGTATTAAGGTTAGACAGGAGGTCAGGCTGTAATTGGCAGGACCTGTGGCTGGCACTCTGCGCCAGGCCCTCACCCTGTCAGCTAATTGGCACTGCGAGCGGCCAGCGGTGGGGCCGGGATACAGCAGCACTTCGATTGATGGATGGAAAGTGGTGTCAGGGAAGCTACTTTCTGACGAGAGCTTGTACAGTCAATTTACTGCCTCAGCCTCACCGGGCTGTGTTTGTATTTATGTATATGTTCATCCTCCTTTGTTCTAAACATTCTGGAAAGCCAACTAGAATTTTCTTATTGTGCTGTGCGCTTTTTTTTTTTTTTTTTACATTTTTGTCTGAGCTAGGAATTGATTTCACTTGTGTAAACAGCAACTAATTACCCAGTAACACTTTCAATACACGCTACGCATTACTGAAAATTTGAGATTTGTGCACTTTCCAGCCAAGCTAAAAAAAAAAAAAAAAATGTTTTTAAGTTCCCAGCTTCCTATTAGTGAATTTTAAATAGTTGTTACAGCTAAAGACATAAACAGCGAGTGTATAAGCGTCATTTTGTGAACACTCAAAATAGATCTTAACAGGATCTAATGGATTTAAAGTTTGCCGGGGTGAGAAGGAAAGGAGTGCATATGCAGTGACTTTGACAGCCTGTTGATGCTGTATATTTATGATGGCAAAGCCTGCTATTTCTCATGGTGTTCATTTTTATGGCTACATATTCTCCAATTTTAAATGAGTACTTACCTCAATTCTGTGCATAATGGTGTACCTAATTTCTATCATCAAGAAAATCAGGAAAGACATGGTTACACCAAGAGGTTGACAGTTAAAAAGGTGCTTACCTGCACCTGACACTCACTGGTAAATGTAATGTCATTGGTACCATAGCTGGGGATTTAATAGTGACGACCCCTTTGCAGTTGGTACTTTTACTGAAAATAGTTTTGTAATATTTTCTTATCCTCTCTTTCACTCCACCAAGCTGAAACTTAGTTTGGTAAGCATTTGAAGTCCAAAGGTTATGGAGGCAAGTGTCTTGAGTGTGTGTGTGTGTGGCGCAGTACAGTAGATACGTCGGATGTGTAATATGACAGGTATTTTCTTTTGCGCTTGTCCTTTTCCCTTTTCTTGGTCTTTCTCTGTGTTTTCCCTCTTGGGTCTGACAGGAGAGTGGTATTAATGAGGTTCTATGGAAGTGAACAGCCGGCTCAGCTAATGGTGCTAGAGGGAGAGATTTTGATTGAACGATGGAAAGAACTTAAACATATAGGGGGAACAAAGACAGGAGGGGAGTCAGGAAGGCTGTGAACAGCAGAAAATCTGGATGAGATATAGAAGCAGTGAGAGAACAGAGGATAAAAGATGGGGCAATATACATAGGCATATGGAAAGAGCATACGATAGATATTGATTCACAAAGCAGTTTTCCAAACAAGTTACAAACTCCAATTAGGAAACAAACCAATCGAAATCAGCACTTAAAACTAATTTAAGAAAAGGAATTCTTTTGGGGGAATAGGCTGAAATAAGAATATATATTTACTCACTCATGTGCATAGGCATAGAGTTGGAAAGAATCGTGAAGGTTACAAGTCATACATATAAATAAACACGCTAACTTGACATCAAAATGGCTCTTTTCTGTCCATCCCTAGTTGTCGATGAAGAGTAGGTGAGTAGGGCAGATAGACCAAGGGGAAAAGGTATGTATTCAGCTAAAGAGGTTAGTGGTTTAGAGGTGACCCTGAGTCTGCTGACACGGTCTTGACGGCAGAAGCCCCCCCCCCCCGCTTCATCAGGCCTAGGAAGACCACCTGCTGCTGGGTGGAATGAATATGCATTAATACACAGCATGAGCACGCATGCTCTGAGAAATGTACAGTATGCCCACAGCCATCCATACCACACACACACGCACACACAGAGGTTCAGTCGCTGACACATACACTAGGCTGCCCGTCAACATTAGCACAGATTCGGGTTAAGATTGGCATGCTGCTGGCACAAGTCCAATGTCGGCAACATATCCGGAGGTTGTCCACTTTTCTCCCTGCACGTCTTCTCCCATTGTCTTCGCCTCTACATTCCTCTCACCTTCTCTCTGCTATAGGTTGTACGTGCTCTCCTCCCGGCTCCACCATCTCTCTCTCATACATTCATTTTCCTCCCGAGGGACATCTGTTGTCCAAAGGCAATATGCCTCTGTCAACTCTCAGGTCATTCACTGTGTCCTTTTCCGTCAAGCAAAGGAATTTTCCGCCTTTATTTTATGTGTCTGACTGAATGCATACTAGCATCCTCCACACTTGTTTTCATCTGCCACCTTCTTCTCCCTGTATCCCATTGCTCTCACTGCTCGCGTTTAAACAGGGATGTGGTCAGGAATTATAAATGAGTGGAGGTAATATGCACCAAAAAACTGAGAAAAGGCAACAGTTGGTACAAATCTCTTCCATATAAAATAAGATGAAGATATATTTTTTTTGCTTTTTTGTATGAATGTGTGTTTTGGATCAATTTTCAAATATCAGTATATCTTCTCTTTCTTTAGATTATTTGAAAAGTAGTTTGTACCACCAGTTTATTCTTCCTAATTGTTTTCTTTTTTGTTGTTATATGTAAAGATTGTGACCATGTTGCTGCTGTTCTCAGCTTAGCCATGCTCCTTCCTCCCCCTGCCTTCATGTATGTGTGTATCTGTCTCTCTGTACTTGCACCAGAGCAACTTCTCCCTTCCTTTCATTCTCAGCCTCTTTGTCCTTATGTTCCCATTGTTCTCTTGGCATGCCCTCTGTTCCCATCTTGGTTGAGACTTCCTTCCATACATGCCCCCCATGTCTCGGTAATGAACCCACAGCTCTTCATCTCTCCTTCGTCTTCCCCTGTGTGTTGGACATGACAGATGACTGGGGACCTCCAGAGGTTCACTCCCCAGGGCTCCAGATAAAGGCAGCTCCAACTGCAAGATGATCAATCAATCAGTTTACACCGCAGGCGCCTGATCAGCCAATTAATCAATCTCTGAGCCAGCAGATGTTGTTGCTGTCCCTCAGTGAAGGAGCTGGCAGTGGAGTGGTGGAGGTGGTGTCTTCAACAAAGGCTGAGGGGCTTGATGTGTCTAGGAGTAGAAAGGAAAGTGATTTTTCATGTTTCTACCAGGATTTCAACCTTTGTGGGCTCTCTTGGCCCATTTGTTTTTTACTGGAGGATCATTTCTTTCCTAGCTTTTCCCACGTTATACTCTGCTTTTCAATCCTGAGAACATCTTAAAGGAAGCATAGTCCTATCAGCTTATGATTACTGTAGACCTCGCTGCCTAACTGCAAACCTACTTGCCTAAAAATAAATTGCTATATTTTTGAAACATCTACAAATGTGGGAGAGGTGCAAAAGAGATGTAAATATGTGAGTGGGTTGACACCCCTGTCTCAGCATCATTAAGGCCAGCTGGTTAAGATCAAGCCCTCTGTTGACCCCTGTTCACAGTCAATGAGCTACAGACTCTACACGGACACTTCATCTCAATGTGCCCTTAAACAGCCAGCAGTTAAGATACACGCACAAACATTGAGACACCCACACTCACCACCTACACCTCTTGGCCTTTGGTCCCTGTCCTGGCCCCTTGGTCCCTGTCCTGGGCAGGTCAGCCCTTTGACCCACCAGGTCGTTGCGTCATTACTCACTGTGCTAAGAGATCCCCAGGGAGAGTAATTCAGTCAGCTGCCTGTGGCACTCATGTCTTTTTCCACCAGGATGGTCCATGCTTCAGTTATCCGTTTGTCAAACAGGGAGTCAAGTTACCAATGTTTCTAAATGTATACAAGAGTGTCATTACTAATGACATGTATTGATATGTGTGCTTATACAGGATCTTACATTTGGGGAAATAACCTTTAAGTAATTTTGTTTGATTGTATGATGCTATAATCAGATGCAAACAAATGAAAACTCAAAAACAAAGGTAAGGTGAACTGAAAGGGTAGCTACTTCATTGGACACTTTTGATGATCTGCTGCATTACTACACTGTCATATTTTATGCCATCTTACACCTGGTGAGCAGCGTCTGTACTCTGCTGTCGTTGCTGGCATATACACTGGATTACTTTCAGAACTTCCACAGCATGAGCAAGTGTTAGTGGTTATACCCCATGCCCAGTAGAGAAAGGGACAAAACAATGAAGAAACACAGTAGGGAAATAGACTAATTGTTACAGCATAGGGATCAGAAGGTAATTGCTTCATTCAGAGCTTTTTGACCACCGCTAGCTTGTTCTCAATGATTAATGATACCACTGCGTCTTTTGACTTTGTGACCATTCCCGACTCTGCTGACATAAATTCCCAAAAGGAGGTTGCTTCCTGATTACGTTGTGACAGGGTGGCCTTGTTGTCAAATTTATTTTGCGGTGTCCTTGTGGCCCAGCAGTTTAAGACGCATGTAACTGATTCGAAAACAGTCGGCGGCCTTTGTTGCGAGTTAAACTCCCTCCAAACTTCCCCACGTTTCCTGTTACTGAGATCAGTCAAACAAAAGCTAACTTAGTTCACCTCATAGGGTTTATTTATTTTCTGTGGTGGTCTTAACATCAAAGAGGCAACACTGCAACCAAACTTCATCCATCACAGATAACGATTTTCATTAGAATTAGAAGAGACAAAGCTTACAACAAGCTAAGTCCACCTTAAGGATTCAGTATGCTTCAAACATTGTGTTTGTTTGACTGCCGAATAGCCTCTCGCCACACTTCTCTGATATGGGAATTAAGAGGATTGCTTCTGACAGTTTTTGTAACTTTGCGAAACTGACCATCTGACAGTAGTGAGGATTTGAGAAAGCAGACAAGATTTGAACTTCTCTCAAATTATCTTTTTTTCATTCTACTATTTTCTACTTCAGTCAGATTTGTGTGTACAAACAAGTGCAACACCATGAATGCCTTCAAGGAAAGACTGTCCAAAAGTATACACAGTCATCCTCCTCTGTACGATTGGCACCCAGGCCTTTCTTGCCGCCTTTATGTGTGGCTGTTCTGAAGAACTATGAAGACTTTTGCCTTTAGAAATATTAATATAAGTAGTAGGAACCAATTCCTTCATGCACAGCTGTCCTTTACAGAACAAGCCAGAGGCCAATGTCTTCATGTAGACTCAGTCTCAGCTTATTTGGTGTACAACATGTCAAACAACAACCTGTTCAAATGAATTGAACTGAAGGAGACATAACCAGCCAACTTAAGTTTCAAAATATGATGGCATGTTTATCAAATTTACGATCAAGTATTACTTTTTGATAATTATCCAAAAACTATAGTGATCTATTTCTTTTGAATTCAGCGCTTCCAAAAACATTCAGTAGATACAAAGCCCAGTGGCTCAGCTGAGAAAAACATTTCAATACTGAACCTCAGTATGTGAGTAAGTGTTTACAGTGTGTTTGTCCTTTAGTGTTATCAGTCAAGGTGAAGCCCATTAACTGACCACACTATATCTGACATGATTACATCTCCCATAACCCTACCACCTCCTGTGGAGACTAATAGCTAGCCTTGAACCTGAAGTGTTACTGCCACTCAGTAAAACCCTACGATGCTAATTAACCAGTCAAAAGGAATGGTTTCCAATGGAGTTTTACAGCTACTGCTACCAGGACTTATGTTTTATTAGTGACTCTAAGGGTAATGCGTAATACTGCCAGTAAGGTCTGTGTTGGGTAATATCATTTTACACTCAATCAGTTAGATTTGATCTGCCTGTGATAGCTTTTAAAGATAGAGTTGCACTGGTTTTAGAGGCAGCCACAGGATATGCCAAGAAGAAACTGAGTTTTAAAGGCGCATATAAGCCTTATATATATATATATATATATGTATATAATATATATAATATATACGCCTGCCTATATTTGCCTGTGGCTGCAGAAAAAGTAAGAAACTGTGTATTTTTCATCAAACCCCCTCTTTTAAAGTATTCGCCTACCTTCAAGCTTGATATGACAGTTCACCCAAAAACTGTCAAAAAACCCAATTCTCCTTCCAACTATCTTGTCATCCATATTCCATCCACACATTGACCTAGCTCTCTCACTCGTTTTCATCTTCTCTACCCCATGAACTTCCCCTCCCTTCCCTCCATCCATCTATAACCTCCCACAAGCCACCGACACCTCCGCCGTGCCAATTAACACCAGAACACGGTCACATTGTGCTGCCCTCTGACCCCCATCCCTTCCTTGTCGGAGCACACAGGACCTGAGACCCACGGCTTCAGTATTAGTTTGTCACAGGGCCCTGTCGTGCAGGTCTGTGATAGATGGGCCCTGGCGAGCAGCTCTGACCCACCGTGCTGTAGCGCTCACATGGATGGTGTGAGGGAGCATTGATTATGATGCTACTTGTGACAGGGGTGAATCAGGTCTGAGCTGATGGAGGCAGGGGAAAGACAAAAGAGACCAAGGATATGGATGAGGTGCTGTTAGTTAATGTGATGAGATTTGGTTTGTGCTCTATCGATCATGGCATCTCGCAAGGTTATTTTAATCTAGCATGATTTAAAAGCATGTAGCGAGCATACAGTGTAACAGTGAGTCACCTCATTATATTACAATACATAGGTTTCCATCATTGAGGTGTGAAATGAAAAATGTAATATCTACAGAATTGCTACAGTAATCTGCATCAGCCATAATCTGATTTTCTTTTTTTCTTCTTAAGCAATTGAAAATATTGTGGCACCCAGCCTAAATCGATGCTATTAGCAACTAGAGTTGTGAACCTATCACACTTTGAGTTTTATCATAAGAAGATCCAGTTGTTTAAGTTAAAAACGAAGTGGTCAGGAAACCCCAAAGTGGTTGCAATACATGTCTGAGTTGTAACAAGATGATGAATGGGACAGGAGGGAATCAAAACAGTGAGCATGACTGCTCAATACTAAGTCTGCTGGTTTTATATTACACTGTATAAGTCTAAAAACTGATACGTTTACTCTAGAATTTCTGATTTTAAAGCATCAAGTCCTCAGACTTAATTGACAAAATATGTCCATTCTCAAGAATGGTAGGGGACCTTCATCGTCATGGTTACAGTAATAACCATGTGGTTAAGGTTATGGAAACCGACATTGACTGCCTTCTGTGATAAAGTTAAGTCTCATGGTGACCCATCCATCCACCCCGGCCTCATCCCTATGTGGACTCTGTCACTCCATAACAATGTCATCTAACCTTCTCCTTTGTTCCTTGAACATTAATTGGCATCTCTTCTAATATACTGTAGTGTCTATTTTATTGTTTTTGTTTGAGTTCAGTTGGGTTTGAGTTGGGATAATATAGGCATGGAAAATAGGCGTAGAAATGTGATGTAACTGTGTTATCCACCATATGTCTTTATTATAAGAAGTCCCATATGTATACCCTCACATGGAGTTGCCCTAAGCCTGCTGAACACTGCAGTCAGGAATCATTTTATATTTCAGTCCTTTGGAATGCTTTAAAAGAAAAAAGCCTGTGTCAGAGAACACTTTAAAGGCAAAAGCAGGTGTGAAAGAAATAGAGTGTATGAGAGCAAATCAGTGAGCGAACAGGCCGTGGGTGGGGGAGGCCTGACGCAGCAAAATCCACCTGTTTTCATCCCTCTGCATCCTCCTCTCCTTCTCTCCTCCCCTCTTCTCCCCGCCCTCGCTCCCAGCTCAAACTGCGGCAGTCGGCTAATTAAAAAACATGGCTGTCCTTAATTATTCAGCGGCTGGCTAATTGATATTCACAGAGGCGTTTGCCTCGCCTAAACGATCCGTTTAATCTGACCACCACGGCCTCACTCTCAGCCGCCTGTCACCCTCAGCTATTGTGCTACTGTACTTAATAATATACCAGGGGGAGATAGATAGGGGAAGGGGGAATGTATAAGTTTGCTGTTGATGTTAATGTGGGTTCCTGGGCTACAAATAGCAGTATGTGGACTCACCCCTTCGGGGGGGTATTGTCATGAGTATTTGTATTTTTACCGGGGTATTTTATTTCCCTATGTCAAGGGTTGCTGCACAGGAAAATTAGACGGAGTAAGAGGCTGAATTAAAATTAGTGAATTAACCCAAACGAATGACATCATCCTCTGGACTTGCAAAGTTTTAGAATTACTCATTTGTGTTCATCTCCTCCACTAAAGTTATCGTTGTCTTGGCTTTCAAAGCTGGAGCTCCCTTCCTATCCATACTTGGTGATAATTTTCTCTCTTTAACTTTTCTCTAAAGTTATAGAGACACACTTCAGGCTTCATGTCCCAGCCACTTCTCCATTCTTGACACCTCCAATGATAAATCACCTTTTATTGTCCACTCCTCTTTGTGTCTTATCTCTCTGTTCTTTCCTCTCTCAAGTTCACTTCCATTTTCTTGTCTAATTCTGCCCTTCCTATTCCTCCCCCCACCCGTATGCCAGCTCTCCTCCTCCACCCGCGACCGCCTCTTCATTAGGGGAACAAAAGGTGTATGGGCAGTGGTGAAGTCTGTTCCATTGTTTGGCCTTTAGTATGATTAGATTATCTTTAACGTCTGCTGAATGGGGTTAATCAGTCGGAAGTAATCCTGAAATTGTGTGTGTGTGTGTGTGTGTGTGTGTGTGTGTGTGTGTGTGTGTGTGTGTGTGTGTGTGTGTGTGTGTGTGTGTGTGTGTGTGTGTGTGTGTGTGTGTGTGTGTTGCAAAGAGGAGGACCAACCTGCTTGCATGAAAATTGAACACATGCATGGGTGTATTTACCCATAGACATATACACACACACACACACACATATAAAAGTGAGCAAAAAAGAAAATCCCTGGGTACACATTTCTGTCACAACCTCTCTTCTTTTAATGACCCCTTTAGTCTCGCCTTCAGCACACATTTATCTCTCCACCCGCTCTCTGTGGGTACAGCTGCTCCGGCTGGTGCGGGTGTGTGTGCGGGTGTGTGTGTGTGATGATGTGTGCGTTTCAGATCAGTGTCTGAGCCGTTGTTTGTGACTCGGCGTCTGTGTGCATCTTTTGTCTTTCTCTGCAGAGCTAAACTCTTTGGTCGCCACCTATCAGCGTAACATTGAGTTTGGACACACTTGTGACAGTACACAACCCCCTGCCAATCCTCTCCTCCGTGTTTCCTTCCATCCCATCATGCCTCTTGTCTTCCTGCTAAATTGAGCTGTTGATGGCAGACAGTTTTTTGGCACCTCAGCCAGTGTAATCCATTCTTTCAAAAACTTTGCCAGTCTGTCTTAGAAGCTCTGATTGCACATTCGATAACACATTTAACACATTTAAGGACAATCAATAACAAATTTAAAGGTCATAATAATGCTACTTGCAGAGTACTTATGCCATACTGTTAAGAGTATACTTCAGACTATGTTCACCCAGCACTATCATTTATGTAGGTTTAAGTCCAACTTGATTCCATCATGAAGTGCAAGACAGCGTTAGCTTTTGTGTAACATTGGCTACACAATAGCACTTGAGACTTGTAAGGGGACACAAAGGAGACAATTGTCTGACTGCATCATAAGGGTAATGTTAGGTTGTGCTGAGGACAGCAGAGACGGCAGCAACTTGGCTATGGTATTGGAGGTGTGTGTGTGTGTGTGTGTGCGTGCGTGCGTGCATGTTTGCTAGTGTTGGTTGGTAGGTTTCTGTCGTGTGTGTAATAGATAAGCTTGTAGCACCCCCTTGACTTTGAAACTTCCCCCCAGTCATGTCATGCGTGGACAGCCACTCTGTGACACTCCTCGTCACTCATCACAATGCATAGAGCACACAGCTCCGCCTGCTCTGCGTCGAGCAGCCGAACGCAGATGGTTATCAGTGTTGTAGAGATTGGACGGGTTAATGCAATTTTTTTTTTTTTTCTCTATACGTTGTATTTTGTTCATACTCCTCGTCTCCTTCAGCATCCTATAGTGCTTAAAGCAAAGGCGTCAAGGCTCGATCTGCATGGCTGCTTTCCATACGGCAGTCCTCAGCAGTATGGTGATGTGTGTGTTTGAGTTTATATTTATGTAACTGCGTATGAGCAGTGCACATGGTTTATGATTATATACTATATATGTATTGTATGTGTATGCACTGCTGTGTGTATATGCCAGTGAATGAGGAGACTGAAAGGATGGAGTGTGACAATTCAAGCAGAACGGTGTGGCAGCCAGTCACCCCTACCCTCTGAATACTAAACCTTTCCAAATGTCACTTTGAAGAAGTTCATGGATGAATCAGTGCCTCTTTACACTTATTCTCTCTCTTGTTTTTTTTTTTTTCTTTTTTCAATGCTTCCCTTTATTCAGGAGATAGGACAGAAGGTAAGTCTAGAGGCCTTTACTTTCTCCACGACTCTCCAGTTCTCTCTCGCTGTTTCTGCATGATGGAGTCAAGGAATTTCTTTTCAGTTTCAACTTCTTTGACATGTTACATTTTTCTTTCCAGCAGGTATTTCAGCTCCTCCGTATTTTGATGATCCTTTTTCTTACAGCTTTCCTGCTCCAAATTCTTTATAGAATTATAGATGAGCTGGCGACTTCAGCCTCTTTCTGAAGACTTATTAACAGAAGGGAACAATAATAGAAAATGTTCCTGGTTGGGTCCTGAAGTTCACTGTGGCTTTGACTAACACAATTCTGTGTCTTGTTTAAAGGCTTTCCATGTCTTTTTATTTCATATACTCCTTATATTCTCCAGTCAAAACCTACTTTTTCTAGATATATGCCGACCACGTTTGAATGAAACAACTCGCTCAAGTCAGTAAACGTCTCTTCAACTTAACATTAAACAAGTGGTAAAACAACTGAATAAATGTAAAATGATGTCAACAACCGAACCCCAATTCTACCAGTTTTAATATCCTGTTTTATTGCTGCTTTATCATCCATAGCCATCGTCTCATCACAAGTAAATGATGAGAAGTAAATTCACAATTAAAAATATGTGGTCCTGAAAACTGTTGTCTAGCCTGTATAGAAAGTTGAACTTTTATCACTATTATTAAAATTTCAATGCTTGATTTCATTACTATTTGCTTCACTGGGTGTCTATTGAAGCGTAAAGGTGTTTTTTTTTTTTTTTTTTTTTTTTTTTTTTTTTTTTCTTTTCTTTTCTTTCTCTGGATAGCAGATACACCCAGGTCTTATCTGTCCTGTATATCACCCAGAGAGTCAGCCGTACATCTAGTGAAGGTCATAGTAGAGTGGAGGACAGTGGAGATAGGTAGGCTGGCTAAATATATACGCCAGACCGTGGTGCTACTTCGTGCTGAGAACTGATGTTATCCTCTTGGCCTGATAGCGGTTTGGCTGAAGATTGAACACAAGAGGACAAAGAAGCTCATACAGTACCTGCCAAGGCATGATCAGTCTCTCACACACACACACACATGGACACACAGGTGTATGTGAACATATTCCAATCCAGGCAGATCCTCTCTGGATGTATGTCCATGCTCGCTGGCACGACACACACATTCACACAGCGTTTCACAGTTTGGTGTATCTATGCCAACAAACAAAAAGCCTCTATCTTTGTTGTTTTGTAATGCATATCTGCTTTATACACACTTGTTTGAGTCATCATTGTGGGCCTCTCTCCTGTGTATGTATACTTGTGTACGAATGTGTTTTTTGATTGGTTTGTTAAAATTGGCAACGCTCCACTGAGCACGTAAGTAATGGTTTTTCTTCTCTCGTGTGCATGTGTGTATGCTGTATGTTGTACGTGTGTGTGTGTGTGTGTGTGTGTGCGTGTGTGTGTGTGTGTGTGTGTGTGTGTGTGTGTGTGTGTGTGTGTGTGTGTGTGTGTGTTTAGGCCAAGCAGCTGGAGGCCAGAGAAGCAGACTTAAAGAAGCAGGATGCTTTCTACAGAGAGCAGGTGGCCCGGCTGGAGGAGAGGGTGAGAAAATGTTTGCACCAGACACTAGCCTGATAAAATGCACCTGGGTGAATGTATGAACCAACTCACAAAACCAGGCTCTACCACTCACTGCAGAAATCAAGTGATGATCTGATTCATCTTACAATAATAATTTGTTTTCATTCGTTTAATCAATATGGCTTTGATAACCCTTCACTGAGCTTAATTGTCAAACAGAAATGGAAAAACTGATTTTCTATTTTTTTTTAAACTTATTTTCTCAGATGTGTTGAGAGATAAATCAGAAATCTCTACCACATGCCAGGCTGGTGATCTTAACATGGGTGGGGATGCAGATACCAGATAACAGAGCTCTATTAATGTATAATGCAGTCATCAACACACAGTACACACAGAAGCACACACGTCAGTGCACACACAAAGAAGAACACAAGATTCATGCACATAATTCAGCCGTCATACACAGTGAGCTCGGTCACTATGGGGCTCAACCAAAATACAGTCACATTTATTCTTTCTCTTCATCCCACTGCCCCACTGTTTTTGTTGGCATCCTTCAATATAAACTCTACATGCTTTCCCCAATGTGCTCGCTCTCTCTCTCTCTCTCTCTCTCTCTCTCTCTCTCTCTCTCTCTCTCCCTCCATAATTGTCTTTCAGCTCAATTTCTGTTCCCTTTTTTTCTTTAATTTCTGCCTTAAATTCCTCTGCCTGAAGGATAAAGAGTTAAATCTCATTCATCTCTGTGTGTGTCCTCCTGTCCCTGAAAATGACACTACCCTGATGTTCATTGTCAAACCAGTGTCCTGTGGAGGGGGACCAGGGTCAGCTGCCGTGCTTAGCCCCCTTCAAATGGCAGCGCCATGCTGGTCCCAGTGCGAGATGCCTGCAAGGCAGGGGACCAGGGTCAAATGCCCTGTTAAAGTGTGTTAAAAAGGACGGTCTCATGCTGCTCTCAAATCATAAGTGTGTCTTAGGAATGGTACAATGCCCTTATTTAATGTGCTTGAAATAACACCTTCATGCTGGGAAGGAGTTTTCTCCCCTTTGGAGGGTGCAAAAAGTCAAATGCCCTTTACAGTGAAAGCCAAATCGAAATTTCACACTGTTGTGAGGCCAGATATTCATTGTGGAAGATGGAGGCACTCCACATATTCTTATTCTTAGAAGCTCACATGAATAAAAGGGTGACAGAAGTATCACATACTCAATGGGTACTTTGTCCTCTAAAGGACCTCAGTGTGAAATGATTTTGTGTTTATCCATATGGCTCAAATGTGATTTTGTGGTAAAAAGATGGTCTCTTATCTTGTGTAAGCTTACCCGTGCATGTGCACACATCACTATTAATGAATTTGCTTTAAATGAACTTATCTTTTTTGCCATTCCTTAATGTTTTTCTTAGCTGATTAAAAGAGCGGCACATGACCATCCTTGTGGATTTGTTCCTATTGTACACAAGACATTCGCACTTTGGGTCAATAAAGCTTGCAAAATTTCCTTCCTTCACTGAGGATGAACTCTTAAGTCAAGCCAGTGGGTATTGAGTGGCAGTGGACTTCTGTCAATAATTGGAAGTGCATTGGTCTGTGCAATTTTGGTTGGGCAGCGGAGAGTAGAGGATTTACTGACAACAGGGGAAGGTGTAAATTAATCGATGGATTTGTGAAGAAAGCAACTGTCACTTTCTTTCAAAATTGCTTTAGTTGGTTGATGGCTCGGCAAACTAACAAAGTTGAAATAATATAAGATGTAGACATGCTCCCTTCTTGCACTTGAACCTTCCTAGATTGCAGCTGTACAGTGTTTCTCTTTGGACCGTGTAGCTCTACTGTATCGTACTGTATAGGAGCAAATTTGAGTGCTGATGGTAGAAGTGATGAGCTCCAACTAACGCAGGCATTATCGACTCTAGGCGCTGGCCATCCATCAGCCATGTTGGCCTCTGGTCAATATTCCTTAGATCAAAGTGTCAACAAATCACCTTCACACCTCAGAAAGACAGAAGATTGAGATAGACGGAGGAGAGAGATACTGTACTGAAGACAGAAGCTAAAGGATTCGACACAAGAAAAGGCAAGAGGAAAAGAGACAGGCAAGACTCTACCTGAGAATGTATTAGAAGAAACTATGATAAAGTGACATTTGTGAATGAGTGATAGAGGAAAAGAACAAGAAAAATAAAGAAAGCAGAAGAGCTATAAGAAGATAAAATGTCAACGGATAGATAAAGAGACTATGGTCAAGAAAAGCTTGAAGGACTACTACAACCCCTTCACTGAATAGTAGAAAAATTCAAGGTGACTGTGAGAAACTGGTAGATGTGAGGTGCAGGGTCTGTGATAATGCACATTTCATTTATGTATTGATTTTAAGCACAAGAATGAAACAATAAATTAATTATATTTCCAAACCACTGTATCCACATAATCCACATGCGAGGAAAAACACAGCATAAGTGGCGACCATGTGTGCGTGTTGTGTGACAATAGTTGATCCTGTGGGTAACTGAGGATCAATGGTGGCCATATTGCATGTTGCCTGTCTGACTGCGCAGAAAGCGGCTCGGGGCTCCATAGGGGGTGCAGTTTGTTTGGACTGCGTTAATAACACTCCTTTTTCTTGTTCTGGCCACAGTGCCCCATTTGGCTCTCAGTCCCTGTTCTCCTCACCCAGCGTAAACCCAGCAGAATACCAAACAAGATCACTTTTGGCATGTTCTGTTCTTTGGTACTCACCGTTACTCCTGCCTGGTTAAAAGCATCAATACCAGATGAAGGTGCTCAAAACATAAAAACGGTACGGAAAACAATTTTACAGGAAGATACAAATACAAACGTAAGGCTTAACAAATTTATCATGAACATGTAGCCTATATACACGCGAGTAGGTTTGAGCATAGGTATAAAACAGCTACAGACAGTACCCATATCCAGCTCAAATTCATACTATGTACTGAATATTAAGAGTTTTGGTCCTGTGCTCCAGTTAAAGCCACCATACAATCAGTGCAAAGAATGCTGGGATAAATAGTGTTTGGTCAATTTGTGGGTTTCTCTACAAACAAAGATGGCTGGTGTGCATCTATTGATGGAGACGGTGTATTCACAGTATAGACGGTCTGCTTTGATTCGATAAGAACAAAATACCTCTCAGGTTTCAGATTCTCAGATGTGCGGTTTTGATGCTTTTATTGGTTTCAATCAATGTAAATTGAATATGTTTGGCTTGTAGACTGTTTGGTTGGAATAAACAAGGCATTTGATGACACTGCATTGGGATCTGAGTGGTTGTCAGGGGCATTTTTTTTTTAACCCTATCTTCTGACAGACAAATTGACTTAGCAATTAGTAGGAATGTAATTCATATTAATCAATAATGAAAATTGTTAGTTGCAGCATTGTTATGCGCAGGCCTCCGTGGCATGTCTATATTACACTAGAATATGTGTGAGTGCAAGAAGATGATTTTGAGTTTTGAGGTTTTGAGGTGTCACATGGCTGATTGAAATGTTCATGAGAGTGATGGTGTGTGAAAGGAAACAGTTGTGGTGGTGGCGGCGTGTGGCGTGTTGTGTTGTGACGCACCATGCCCCTGTAGCACCAACCCAAACTGGGGGAGTTGAAATAAGGTATGTCTGTATAATAAACTTGTTTAACTTCAGAATGTATGACCCAGGACAATTACTGTTGACGTTGTTGACCAGTCACAAGTGATGGTTTATCGGTGGGCTGTGAGCAAGTAGTTCCTCTAACCAGTCTGCATACACTGCAGCAATCAAACCCCAACGCTGTGCTGCTTTTTGGCTGCATTTTTCTAGTGAGAAGGCACCAAATTTGATTTCAGTTGGAGTGTACTGCCAGCTTAATATTATCTACCATGCCCTCCCTCCATCTGCCCTGCATTCCTCCCCTTTACTTCAGGATTCCCCTCAGCATCTTGCTCACCACCAGAAAGAGGCAGAGGAACCGAAAGAGGGCGAGAGAGAGGGAGAGAATATAAGTCTGATATATATTACACGTCTGTTCCAATCCAACATGGCCATTCATCAGAGGGGCTTCCAGTGACAGGCCATCACCAGGCTCCTAGACAGCTCAGCCTGCTGCCTCTGCTGCTGCCGCTCATTGGGGCCACAGCTACCAAATAGCCCCTGAAAACAATATCTATATATTTATTACATTTTCACTCAATACCTGCCCCGCTGTAAAACAATCTCATATTTAACAATCAACTTGCCCATGTTTTTTTTTTTTTTTTCAACCATGTCTCTTTCCATCCCCCCCTCCACCACTGCCTACCACATCTGTCTCTATATCTCTCCTTTTTCAGCTTTTCTTTTTCAAGTGTTGTTTTTTTTTTTTTCTCCCTGCCTCAATTTAATTTTTTTTTCTTTTTTCTTTTTTTTTTGGAAGGGATTTTTCTTCCTTTTTTTCTATCTTTCTTTTCGCCTTGTATATCGATGAAATTGGATTTTTCTGCTCTCCCATGGAGGACAATCACAGCAGCAATTGCCATCTCATAGCAAAGTTCCACAGCACTGTGAAAGGAAGAAATACGGGGGAAAGAGCATTAAAAAAAACAGTAATGGCTTCTATCTCTATCTCTGTCTCTGCCTCTGACTTGCTATCTTCATCTCAGCCCCTGTCTGTCTTTTCAGTATCCCTCTCCCTCTCAATCTTCTTGCCCTCTCTCTCTCTCTCTCTCTCTCTCTCTCTCTCTCTCTCTCTCTCTCTCTCTCTCGCCGGAGACGGAAGCTAATATTTTGAGTGCATTTTTGGTTCTCGTGTGATAAAAATTCAAATTCAAGAATGAGAACAGTTGTTTCTTTCTTGCCTTGTTGCTGTATCGTAGCAGGAAAAGATGTTTTAGAATTTCAGTTTCACTATGAAGCGATCAATGTAGTCTCTCTGGCTCTGCTAGGTGCATAACTGGAGACACAGTAATCCGAAGTGAAGACATGACATTGTGCTGCAGTGTTGAATTATTGTGTCTCAGACTGTTTGCTGTTACAGCCGCATGATGGGATTCACAGAGATTTAACAGGAAGTCTTTTCAAGGAATGATGATTTCACAACAACAGAGCAGCACGTTCATTTATGTTTTAAAAAAAAAAAAAAAAAAAAAAAAAAGAGAGAGAGAGAAAATCCTGTCGTGGTAACGCTCCACAGGCTAAAATAATGAATGCAAAGACACAAATTTTGAAATGTTCACTTGTATGGCTCAGTTTTTGTTCAAACTAAGTCAGATGTTGATTCAAGCAATGATAATTGTATTGGACGACATTATGTGAAAATTTTTTTTCTTCTTCATGAATGAAAATGAAAATGAGGGTAGACACATTTTACTTTGATGTAAAAGTAGCCAGCTTTCTATTGCTCAAACTTTTGATATATACAGAACACCTAACAGAGTGAATTAAAGAACTAAAAACTTTAAATTGCTTTTTATAAACATAAGGAAGGAGCTTGTCTCTTTGAGGTTGTCAGGCAACCAACAGAGACTCCAGGAAGTGACTCCGCCTAGCCGAGAAATTGCTCATAACCCACAGTAAAAGCAAAATCTGACATTTTTATATGTTTATATCACAGCATTGCAAGTTTTTGTCCACAGAATCGATTTTGTGTTTTCGACCCTAACAGCCAATGTGGCAACTGCACAGATGTTAGCTGTAAGCTAGCTAGCGAGGAACACACTGAATGTGGGAGTGTGTTTGTGTTTTAACTGTGTCATATTTGTGCATCTCCACCCTGGGATGTTGTCTTGTCCCTTTAGGCAAAGCTTGAAATGCTTAGTCAATTCTGTGTAGGCAGGATAGGTTCAATAACAATTTACCAGCCTCCTTGGTCTCCTTATGAGCAAGTTGCACTGAGTCACACTGCAGAAGCCTCATTTTCTCTAGCTCTGCAGAACAGTAATGTTAGCCATGGTGGGGTGTCTCCCCATTTCGGCCCTCCTGCTCAGCAGCAGATAAGAGAAAGGAGCCATCAATACAAGGAGTTATTTGTTTTATTCATTAAAAATTGGAGGCTTTTTCTCTAAATTGAGCTGGAGCCTGTGTTTGGGTGCAGCTTCTATCTTCTCCATATCGCTGGAGTGCATTAGCAGTAATGACTTAATTTGTCTATGACACCCCCCACCAGCATTTTGTTTGGCTTCAGATGAGCTCAAAACCTAGTGGAAAGCAAATGGAGTAAATAGGATGAAAACAAACAGAAACAGTTGTATTCAAGAAATGGTTAGCACTTGATTGCACATGGGGATATACACAGCACCAGGTTTTTGTAGCTTCACGGTTGTTTATCCATTGACAAAGAATTGCTCAGCAGTGATCAAAAAAATATCTTTCTCGGGTGCCCTGGTGGCTCACCTGGTGGAGCGCGTACCACGAAGGCTTTGTCCCAACTGCACCAGCACGGGTTCGAATCCGACCCGCGGCCCTTTGCTGCATGTCATCCCCCCTCTCTCTCCCTGACTTGCCTGTCCCTCTCTGTCGCTGCAACTATTGAATTAAAGGCAAAAATGCCCAAAAAAAAAAAAAAAATTTTTCTCTGAGACTTAAATCAAGGCCATGTTTTACAGCCCAAAAAAAAATCTTTCATTTTGGTCAAGGGAGGAATGTTTTCAACCAAACCTAAGCGTGGTCTCTCTTCTCAGGGCCAATAAAAGGTCAGAGCGATGCTTGAAATCAGTTGGGGCAACAGCAGGAAATCACAATTTGAGACCACTCAGTAATCACTCAAATTACACTACTCTCTGTCTGGTAGTGAATTTTTTTTTTCTTTTTTTCCCCCCCGTTTTTGTGTGGCACTGTTTATATGTGGATATCTAGGCTTTTGGCAGCACGTCCACACATGCTGTGTGTGTTAGTACCTTGTGGTGTAGGTGTGTACGTAAATGGAGGTGCATTGTTTGTGTGTGTGTGTGTGCGCGTTTGTGTGTGTGTGTGTGTGTGTGTGTGTGTGTGTGTGTGTGTGTGTGTGTGTACGTGTATTGTAAGTGGTCCTGCAATCATTGTCACACATGGCCTTTTGTCCTCCCAGGTGGATTAGTGCGCTGATTAGTGCCAGCTCTGCCATTTAGGCAGGTATTATTACCTAATACTTAGTATTCCAGACAGAGACCCAAATCCAGCCCTTTCTGTCTCCCACTTTCTCTTCCAATGGCTCAATCTCAGCGCTCAGGAGAAGTCTTATTCTTGCCTCTTTAGCAGCTCCCAAAATCTCTTTTTAGTCTTTTTGTTATCTTTGAATAAGCTTCAGTTTTAAATCCTTTTCCTTAGCTCTGACAGTTTCTTTGTCTACACCGAAAACCACTTGATTCAAGGCCAAGAGGGCACAGATACAGCATGAGCTTACAAGTTAACTCTTAAACTTTGGAAAATGCTCTTTCACTGTGTTTTACATACAATACAATGTCTGCCTGAGGGACAACTGCAGTGGGTCGGTGAAGTATTACATGTTGTTGTCTGATACGTTTCATGCAGGATCTTTTTTGTCCTACGAGATGTTTTGCAATGTCTACTCTTTCCATGACAAAGTGACTTTCTATGAAATAGTTTCTTCAATATTTGAAATGATCAAAAATAATCTTGAACAGTCAATGGAAATGAAAGGAGGGTTTCTCGTACTTCATGACTTAATTTTTACTCATGGGGCCTGGGACGTTACATAGACATCAATCATTTCAAGTCCATTTAAATTTGACACACGTGAACATGTCAAGAGTGATAATAGGATACAAAATGTATCTATAAGTGTAGTTCTTTGTTTCAGGACAATGCAGCACATTTATCAAGTATATACTATATGTGCTATCTGCATATCTAAAAATTTGATTTTTTATTAAAGAGAACAATATTCATATTGATGCCAAAGAAATGCAATTGAATTACTTCTGTAACTGCAGAATGTGAAAAAGTGAGGGACTTTGAATCCTGCGGATCCTCTGTACGAGAGTCTGTCCAAATGAAGAGGACTCAAATCTGTATCAGACCTTTTATCAGCGTTGTCATGTCCCATCTTCTTTTAGCTCTACAACACATCACTATTGATCTTTTCAGCAGTGCAGTTCATTCCTATTGATCTTTTTTGAACAATGATGAATGCCTTCCCTGCAAGGGGCTTGAGTTCGGGCAGATAGGACCAAGACACTTGGATCTATCACATTTCTAATGTAGCTATAATTTATGTAAAATCATTTAAGGTTTTGGTTTCCAGTAGATAAGATATCTTATACACAGTCCTGGGTTGATTGTGGCTCTTAACAACCAAACAGGGAATGGCACAAAACAAAAATACAATCATATTTGGGGAATTTTTCTTTTTTTATGTGCAAGTATAAGTATTATTAATGTCTTCTTAATTTGAAGACACTGGCAGCAGAAGACATGGATCAAACCTCATACGACTCAATCAAGCTATCCATCACACTTTACTACGTCTCACCATTTGATCATAAATGTACATAGCAGCCACTGAGGGCAGACAAAACAGATCTTCCTAGAGTAGTATAAATGGTGTAGGAGCCGGGTTGTATGGCTATGTTTGAGGAGGTAATTCAGGTTGAGTGGTGCTGCTATGGGTTCATTTGCTATGGGTCACCAGGGGATTATGACCGGTGGTCTGTACGTTGTTGACTAGCGACCCTCTGACCTTACAGGATTGCTGCCTGTTATTACAGCAGTCTTTTTGTGAAAGGATAAGCACAAGCGCACACATACACACACAAAAAACCCTGTAATTCACGTGCTCACACAAAGAGGAACACATGTAGTGTGTGCACACGCTCAAAACAACATAATAGAAAAATCTTCCAGCACCACATACAATACAGAGTTAGCCTCCATTTTGCGGATAATAAACCCAACTGGTAATTGACTTCTGCCCTTTATATCCCTCTCAGTCATGTTTTAATGATGTTTGAGTGACGGCCAATGAGGCAGAGTTGTGTAGGCTGGGCTATGCTGTAGGTAGAACTATATTAAGAAGTGTCACACTGTTGAAATGTTTTCTTTTGGCCTAAATGGCTCCAACCTGAGAGGAGTGAAGATGTGAATAAATTGGATGGACTTTTTATATATATATATATATATATAAAAAAGGTCAGAATCACATTTTCATTCATTTCTCTCACTCGGTGCTTTCTCTGTCTGTCTCTTTGCAGAGTGCTCAGTTCTACAAGGTCACCACAGAGAATTACCATCAAGCTGCAGACCAAGTGAATGCCAAGTTCAAGTAAGTTAAGACCGTTGTTCCAAGGTAGATGAAAAACTTTAGATCACCTATCAGTAATTGCTAACCTGTTTCTTAGTGTTACCCGCATAAAAAATATTATTTCACGATTGCTTTCTTTCTCTAAAAATGATTTGTTTACAACAAGCCTTTTATTCTCACGCACAGTTGGTTCATGATCTTGGATCTTGGCAAGTTTCATGTGTACTGACTGGTACATGAAGAAAAATTATGCTTTCACAAAAGATTAGACGTCCATGTTGACCGACCAGTGAATTCACTATTGAATTATGCTAGCCACATTCTAACCTACCTCTTTCAATCAGACCCACATTAGTCCGACCCATTAGCTGATGTTGATGATGCGGTTCACTGATAAGCCTGATTGCATTTGGATGATAGCTGACAGAGCTTTTCTTGTGCTCTTTTAATATTTTAGTGCTAGAGGAGTGTAAAACCTTATCTTCAACCGGACCTTTAACCTAATTTGCTGCAGTGTTATAATATGGTTAGCATTTACTATATTAAGAGACAAAAGATAACCTCTGTGATGCAGAAAAGAATTCTACATTGGTTTTCAAATAGTTTAGACTCTTTTTTCTTTGTTATATTGTGAGTACCACCAATCTTGCCACCACACCTTGCAGTGAAAAGAATGATTACTTCATTGAAGCTGTTAGCACAGGAGGTAATATTAAACATCCAAATGGTCATGAATGTACCACATTTCCGACACATAAATGTAACTCAAGAAGATGCTGGATCCCTCCCCATCCGTGTTCCATCTGTCTTCTTAATAAGAGACCATTAGGCTCCATAGTAATGTAGGGAAAGTGGATGAGGAGCCCGCAGGAGGTGGGGCAAGAATGGGCCCTGGCTCTGAGCTCTCCTCCTGGGAGGCTAGGCTAATTGTGTTAGCTTGTCATTAGCCAGCGCTAACACTGGGATCATTGTCTCCCTCAGAAATGCTGGAAAGTGATTAGCCCAGTCCATCAGGGGTTTAGCGCTAGACTGGTGGAAGCCGGAGCTGAGACTTTCCAAATCACATTAAAGGAAAAAAATAAATGGAATAACATTAGTGCCAAATGACAGTGCTAACTGCGAGTGAACGTTGGGCTAACGTGCGGGTAGTCATGTGATGCGGGCCTTTGCACGGAGAGCAGTGATTGGAGGATTGGATTATAGGAGGTGCATTAGCAGTGTTGTGACTGGATTACAATGGTGGAAAGGTAGAGGAAGGGGGAGAATCTGTGTGCATGTGTGTGCGCAAGTGTGTGTGCACGCGTGCATGTGTGCGTGAGTGTGTGCTAATGAAATGGCGGGAAGGTCTGGTCTTACAAGACAGGGGCAGGGATGCATTGAGGGGATCAGAGCACAGGGCTAATTGGATTTAACAGGGCGTGTTTGGCCCATCTTTGTTTATGTGTGTGAGTTCATGCGTGCTGGTGTTTGTATGCTCTCATATCTTGAACATCTTTTGTGAACATAATATGTGTGTGCCTTCCCTCAAAGCGCTCTCTCATGACAGAGGCCTCTGTTGAATAATGGGAGCAAATATTTTTTTGTCTCACACAGGCGTTTGATTTCCTCAAAGTTAAAAATGTCCTCGAGAGATTAAAAAGAAAAAAAAAAAGAAAGAAAGAAAAGCCGGGGTCGTATCCACACTTGATAGAATTAACATTTGATATGTTAATGTGAGGATGTTATAAAATGTGGGAGATGACATCTTTCTTATCAGAATGTCTTCATTTCCCCATTCTAGTTCATGTCAGCTGTAAAGAGAGTGATAGTGCCCTAAGGATTGATTAGTGTTAGGGCTGATATTAGTGTGTGGTTTATTATAGTAAAGGAGAAGATGTGTGGGGTTATAACATCTGTATATACGCTTTTGGAAGATTTAATTGAGACTTTTGATGGGTTTGAGTTGTGCATGTGCATATGACATTAGATCAGCAGGGAATTTTCAGATATCTGTAGGATAAAGCTGTTATTACTTTGTGACAGCGGGACAAGATGGAAAAATAAGGTCTCAGGAGTGGATGGGCTTTGGGGGAATGTATGTGTCACAGCTATATGCAGCACCTACTTTCATAAAGGTTCTTTAGGTTGATGCTGTTTCAACATGGAGCAAAGTAATTGGTGTAGTAAGTGATTGGGTCAGGACACTGAAATGATGATGAGGTAATAGACTTGTAAGTTAACCATGCAGTCTACAGATAGGTTTCAGCAGGTAGCCAGTGCTCCTGTTCCATTCATACAGCAGCAGTGGTACAGTGTGGTCACTCTCCTTGGCAATGTTGAAAGAAATAAATTAAAGTGAAAGAGGTAGGTACTCAAGGGAAGGAAGGGTGTGTGTGTGTGTGTGTCTTTGAGCAATATGAGTTTGTGTGTGTGTGTGTGTGTAGTTTTTTTGCGTAGGTGTGCTGTACAGCTGTTCCCTGCCGTTCTTTTGCTGTATTCCCACCAGAGTTTTCTGAGAATGATGGAGCTCTCCCAACTGGAACAGTACTGCATCACCATGACCTCATTACATCCACACACATACAATCATACATTCACAAAAAACACGCACACAGTGACACACAGACACACACACACACACACACACACACATATATATATATATATGTGTGTATATATATATATATATATATATGTGTGTATATGTGTGTGTGTGTGTGTGTATGGGAAGACATACACATATCTACATTCTTTTACACTTTCTTATATCTATAATTTTGTACAAAATTAAACATCTTGTACATACATACGAGAAGAATTTCTACATCATGTTTTTATAAACATTTCTTCACAAAGATATGGGCACCTGAAAAATGTTGTCTGAAGTGAGTGTGAACAAATCCTGCTAAAACTGTAAATAGGCTCCTCTAGTGTCTAAAATTGTTGAATCATAAACTGCAGGGGATCAACCTGCTCTGAAAGACCTAGACAAAAGAGACTTGGCATACAGTTCTTCTTTCGTAAGCACGTAAATATACACAACATGTAACAGATAATGTAATAACACACACATGTTAGACACACACGCGTACACATAAGACAAAAGCCCTTCTTCGCTCTCCCTGTGACACTGACTGTAGATAAGAGTTCCCAGTTGTCCGTGGAGAGGAGACTATCTCTCTCTGCACCTGATTTATATGCTGCCACGTTCACCACTAGTTGTTTATCCAAGTCTGATGCACTATCACACTGTCCACCTCTGGATGTGTGACCTTTACTGCACTACATGTATGTATGCATGCCTATGTGTGAGTGCTTTTGTATGTGAGGGTGAATGCATTTGAGCATGCTCACGTATACGGGTGTATGCGTGGACATCCACATTGGTGTGTGTGTGTGTGGGTGTGTGTGTGTGTGTGTGTGTGTGTGTGTTTCGTCAGGCTGCAGTGACCCAACAGGGCTTTAGTTTGAATTGCGAGCTGACAGGCCTGGAGGAAAATGATAGATGTGAGATTATGCGAAAAGATGGAATGGGGAATGAAAGAACGGTGGCGTAGTCCTAAGCCCTCCTGTCACTGCTAACCTTTGGTGGGGTTTTGGGCTTCTTTGTCGAAGCTGGTCACTCTGTGTTTGTCGAGGGTCCCTCCAGAATTGAGGTGGGACCGGGATGTCACATATTGGTGAGCGGGTGGGTCTGACAAGGCTGTGTAATAGTGAAGGATTTAGACCATCATCTGTAATGCCTGCATCCCCCCTCTGAGCTCTGAAAACTTGGACTCCTGCAGGTTTGCTGCCTTGATAGTGACATTTGTCTTAAGATCAGAAAAGGCAGTGCATATGCATGTGTCTAAGGCAAGCACTTTCTGTTCCCCCCTATACAGTCAGCCATAGAGAATAAAATCATTCTTGTCTGTCAGTCACTCCTCTCTCCCCTCAGGCTACACATCCACTCCCTTTGTCTGTTTTTTATTTTTATTTTTTTTTAGCTCTTTTGAATAAATCTTTTTTTAATTTAATCCAGTTGACAATAACAGCAGCCACTGTCCTCGCTCCGTCTCTCCGTACGCCCACGCAAAGGTGGATTGAGGAGGCGTGGAGCAAAACTTGTTGAATGTAAAATGGCTCATTGTTTTTCTTGTGCGTGCTGCACTGCCTCGACCACACCTGAGAGTCTGTCTTCTCCTCCATACCATGTGGGAGAAAGTAGAGCCCACTCATGCCTCTTTCAGCCCCTTATAACCACAAATATTTCAGAAATAAACAACTTCAACAACCCTTCATCTGCTGTGTTTATTTATTTATTTATCTGCGTTAAGACATTGTGCAATATTACCAGCAAACTCCTTATTATGAAGTTGCTGCTTGTTAAAAGTTTTCCCTGTAGCATTTTCATTGTCAAGTTAATTGTGATACTGTGTAACAGTAAACAAAGACTCTGGTCAGGTTTGTTGCCAATAGTATCACTTAAGTTTCAGACCTCATTTCCTCAATTTCTTAATTTTCTACAAACCATTGCCTCTTGCCATAAGGTTATGGACACAATTGGGCAATCCCATGCAACCTAATGCAATCAAACACAATAGCCCTGCAACAAAGCATTGCAGGACTATTGCGTTGCGCATTTGTCATATCTTTCATGTTAGTGAAGAGGATAAATGGGCTGGAGAGAATCCAGCAGGTTTCCTGCAAAATCCACCCTGCTGCTACAAAATGTAAATAAGGTATAGAGGCAGGTAGAGGCTTTTCAGTTTCTTGGCAGTGCTCCTGTTTCTTGAAGGGAATAATACGGATGTCCCAAAATTAATTAAGTAA
The DNA here is from genome assembly GCF_002260705.1 of Seriola dumerili. NCBI lineage: Eukaryota > Metazoa > Chordata > Actinopteri > Carangiformes > Carangidae > Seriola > Seriola dumerili. The sequence continues at coordinate 7,811,362 of NW_019174393.1, forward strand.
TGATTTATTGATGTTTAATTGCGCCAAGCAGCACTTTTAATTACTAAAATAACAGGAATTAATTTAGCAGGTGAGTTATTGCCAAGTATTTAAGTTGTTGTTGTTGTTGCAGAGGTGTTTTTCTGTGAAGTAGTCGGCGAGGTAGGACAGATCAAGCAGCACTTTGACCCCTGTGTCAGGTGAGGGTGAACCACAATTCCGTAGCTAGGCAACCCGGCCGCAGGGACAAGATGGTGGTCAGCTGAGGAGATAGAAGTCAATAACGGCTTTAAAAGCTCTTCTTTCGGCCTTAAGAGCTCTGCGATGTTGGTGGCAAAAGGCCCACATGATTCATAGGAACCTGCGTGGGCGTATACATGGACACACAATGCACATACACACCTTTTAGTGGATGAATTAGTGACTTTGGAAACGCACTCAGCTTTTGTTGCTTTTCTGTGTTATTTGGGATGTTTCATATAGTGAACACTGCGGTGGCAGAAAGTCACTGACATGTAACAGTTTGTGGACCTGCACATATTTACCATTTACAAAGCACTGCCACTCACCGCTTTTGGATGAACCTTGTAATGTTAATGTATCTCTCACAAATACTGAACCAGTGAAAATGTTTCAGGTGCTTCTTACGTTTGTGAAATATTTCAAACAGCTTCTGTCTAAGGCCAGACACCAGTCCCCTTATGAGAGTGTGTGTGAAGAGGGGTCAGAAAGGACACATCCAGCCCTTCTTTTTCCTCTCACTCGCTCATGGTTCTTTGTCTGCCTCACTGCTCACTTAGGAACGGTGTTTTTAAATCTCTCTCACTCACTCCGTCTTTGTTATCATCTGCTTTTGCCTCCCTCACTCACTCATATTCTCTCTCTCCATTCTTTGGCAGTCTTTTATCTGTCACACTTTTCTTGATTTTGTCTCTTTCTGTGTCTCTTCCTCCCTCTCTCTCTCTCTCTCTCCCCCTTTTTTTTCCTCTCTCATTCAATCTCGTATCCATGCTGATGGATTTCACTGCAGGGGGGTCACCCAGGTCTGCTTTTAAAAAGCAGCGTGAGCAAAATGTGTGTCATTTTTCTCCCTAACTGGATCATTTGTATTTATTTACCCCCCTCAGTACTGACGCCTGCCTTAACTAGAGAGAACATGAGGGCTTTTTAAGGGGGAACTGGCACCCACCCCTTAACCCTATTAACCCCTAAGTGGACCTAAATGATGATAAATAGACAATGTGGTGATTGGGAACTCAATCTGGTGGCAGGCTAGGGTAATCCATACTGTCGATGGTGCTACAGTGGGTGCTGCTTGTGTGTGTGTGTGTGTGTGTGTGTGTGTGTGTGTGTGTGTGTGTGGGTGTGTGTGTGAGATGAGGTAAGATGATTTCTAGCAACATGTGTGAAACTTGACTAAATCAGACCATAAAATGACTTCTTCCTCTTCTTGGTCAATAACTTTTTATTCAGAATAGAACAATAGGAGCATTAGTACTCATGTGAAAACAGAGCAAATGGCTTGCTCTTGTATAGGGTTGCTTTTACATCAAGAAGAAATCTTATAAAGAAAGGAAGCACCTCCTCATAATCAACTGCAACATCATATGTGTAAAATGATTCCTCTATTGTTAAAAACCAAAGCCGGCATAATGTGTGTGTGATTTTTAGATAGCATAGTGTGACGTGTAACACAACAGTGTCAGCGTCTGTCCCGCCATGACAGCTCTTCCTTTTTACTAAGACATCAGTATCGCTCTGTGACTGCCTCTGCTGCTGGCGTAGAGGTGGAACAACAGTGCACCCCCCCACCCAACCCCCCTTCTGTGTTCGTACCTCTTATACAGAACGGCGAGGCGGAACAAAGGTGCTATAGTAAGGTGCTGAAAGAAGTACAGTATATATAAGTGATACCCAGTGCTAGAGTACAGAAACACACATTCAGCTGTTTATTGATGACCGGTTAGCATTTGAACACTACACTGCACGAAATACATGTATGTCGATCTTACTTATTTTATGCTCACACTTTGTCCACTGCTGTTCCAGGTCTCGTATGCTAAGAGGAGTAGGCAGTGCACTTATTGCAGTTTGAATGAAAACTTTTCCAACAATCCTCTGCAGTCATTTTGTGCAATGAATCAATAGTTCTTTTTGCAGGGGACAGTTTAATGCTATCCAGTAGTTCTTGGAGTGGCCCCTGCGTCCAGTGTCTCTGTGTCTGTCTGTATGCTTGCACGTCATTACTGTGTTTGCTTTTCTTTGTCTTTTTTTTTTTTTTTTTGAAGTTGTAATGTAGCTCAAATTATGACAGATGAACGCACATGTTTCCAGATGTGTCGCACACTTTGTCCAACTATCCAAGCATGTTGTATCCATAAGAGAGATCTATGAATGTCATTTTAGTGCACAGCTCTGTGTTGTTACAGCAGATGGTAGTCATGGCCAATCTAAGTTGGTTTGAAAAATGGACTGACGCCGTTCCGTGCACCCTCCATCGGCATAACACATGCATACTGTATGAAAATCCCAACATCGATCTCAATACGTCCCCCTGCGTGCAGTCAATATGTTCTTTTAAGAATGAAGCCGTGGCCATAAACCCATCGGAATATGTCCCCTCCATGGAAATGTGCTGACTTGTGCAGCAGGAGGCTTGAAAGAGGGGATTGTATTAAATGATATAGGGACACCTTGAGGAGGGAGATGGACAGTGAGAGGAAGTGAGCAGGTAATCTGTTCTGCTTTATTACATGTTAAATGGGACACATTCACCCTCTCATATCATTCCTGCCCCTCCCCTCAACCTCGTTTTCTGTTCTCTCCTAAAGGAAAACTTTACAAAGGAAGTGAGAAGAGCTTTAAAGAGTTTCCTCTGCTTCTCCGACACCTCTTTTCTCCAATATTCTTTCTCCAAAGACACCCCACGCTTTCTTTTCTGTCCTCTTGTCTCACAAACACACACTGGCCGTCTCTGTCGCTCTTTCTCTAAAAAAGCCCCCCCCCCCTCCGCTGTTCTTTACCTCTCTCTGCTCTGTGCTTTATGATTTATGGCGCAGAGCTGAGAAACTGTAATGTCAGTATCTAAACCAACCTCCTCTCTTTCATTCCACCCTCAATCAGTGAATCAAGGCAGTGGGGACTGTGTGTGTGTGTGTGTGTGTGTGTGTGTGTGTGTGTGTGTGTGTGTGTGTGTGTGTGTGTGTGTGTTAGGTGGGATAAGGTGATGTTATAGAGACCTTTACCGCTACTGATAGCACAAGGCGAGACCCCTATATGACTGTTTAGATTTACTGTCTCTGTGGTACAGGGGTGCAGCACACTCACATACACACACACACACACAGAGCGAATAATAACCCACTGTATCTGGCTAGATGTCTCTGTTTCAGATTCCCCCTCTCCACATGGTGTTTTATTAAATATCCCATGAACCACTGGGGATTGAGGGAGGGAATAAAGGAGAGAGGAATAAATGGCAGATATAGATAGTGAGACAGAGAGAAGGGGGAAGTGGGACATTTATTGACCGTGTCTGGTTCTATAACCTGTAAAATAAGCTTTTGATTTGTGTGTGTAGACATTTATATCGTAGCATTATAATTTTTTGTCTTTGCGAGAGCCTGTAAAGTATGCATGGGTAACTGACGAGCGTGTGTGTGTGTTTGGCTGTCTGTGTTGAGTAATGTGTGTGTGATGGCTGTGTGGGTAAAGAGCAGCAGTGTCACCAAGAGATCCTAGATGGGGTCACAAGATGGATCTAAGGGGTCAAGAGATAAGAAAAAAACAAAATTTGTTTTGGTTTTGTGGTAATTCTTTCTCAGTTTTTCATCCTGTAGCATCTAACAATCATTCAAATGAAGTAGTCTGACTTCATTTGAAGTGCGCGCAACTCCCGGACATGCACATGATGTCGTAAATAGACATTGCCTCATAAAAAGGGTGTCCGGCGCAAAGGTTTGGAAACCACTGGCTAAAACAAAGAGGACCGTATCTTCTTCCACCAGAGCCTGTTCACCAAAACCCTAACCCTAATTCTACACTAGAACCAAACCAGGTCTGGCCTTCACCCTTTTTTCATTTCCTGTACATCATTTAAACACAGTTTATAAAAAAAAAAAACAAAGTTTAGTTTTGGGAATGTGACACTGTCCCTGTTTATGAATGCCTTTCTACTCAGGTTACATGGGAACTGGATGATTCATTGTTGTTTTCAACTATATCTATAATTATACCCAATGATTCCCACAGTAGAAAGACCTACCGTCTATTCATTTAAGTCTACATTGAAGTATTTAATATGAATTCAAAATTCAACGTGAACAACCTCATGTTTGTCTTGTTTCGTGGGCTACTTGATGTAGGTATGTAGTGGTGATAAATGGAGATTACCTGAGACCAATAAATGACTTGGAAAAACAAAAGGCTTCTCTTTTAAGATAGTATTGCTAAGCTTTGAAATGAGCACATACTTTGTATTTCATGACTTTTTATGGTTGAGTGAGACAATGTTGGCAGGTTTCATTCATACAGGGTAAAAAAAGGGTAATCTTCTTAATGGCCTTTTCATGATGTGACATGTCTGTCGTTTTGCATCAGCTCACCCTGCTGCATAGCACTATAGCAGTCTTATTGTAGTAAATGACATGAGGGCACCTAATGTAAAACTGAGGGGGAGGGAGGGAGAGAGGGGAAGAGGGGAGGTGGAAGTCTTTCCCTCACCAGCTCCATGTGGTTGGCATCATGAACTTAATGTTAATCTTAATGATAGATGATAGAGGATGCAGCGCGCTGCCGCAGAGTGTGTGTGACAGTGTTATTGTCTCCATGATTAACTCAGCCGCTGTCTCAGCCCCTTCCTCACAGGGAGCACCAGAGAGCCAGCAAAAATGGAAATACCACCGTCTAGTTCCTCATCAAGAAATGCTCTTCATTTCTCTACACACCCCCCCCCACACTTGTGTTCTCCCCTCTCTCTCTCTCTCTCGCTCGCTCTCGTTCTCGCTCTCTCTCTCTCTCTCTCTCTCTCTCTCAGAGGCCATTACTGGTGATAAACACTGTGGTGTGTATCAGCAGGATGCACCTGGCATTAACGCAAATGCTTAAGAAAGTAATTAGTGGGTGTATGTGGCTCCCCTCGTCCCTGTAGATGCCCATAGGCGGTGTAATAAATGAGCGCCAGGATCCATAGGAATAGGATGGCAGCGGTTTCTGCTCGCACCGCTGTCATCGTTCAATACCCCGACACAGAGCAATGGCCTTGTTATGCCTCCTAGCAAATGACTGAATCTCTCCCCGATGGATCCCCAAACACAGAACCTTCTCCACACCCACCATCATAACATCCCAGTCTGCGCTCAAGAGTTGTAAATGCCAGGAATTTCTCAGGGTACGGACCTACCCTGGAATCAACCAGCGATTAAAAGAATAGCCCGACATTTTGGGAAATGTACCAATTAATTTTCCTGCAGAGTGAGACGATCAATACCACCGTCATGTCTATTCAGTAAATATTAAAGTTACAGCCAGCAGCTGCGTAGCTTAGCATAAAGCAAGGAAGTGGATAAGACATTTTCCCAAAATGTCAACCTATTCCTTCAAGTGTCCAAGTTGACTGTTTTTATTCTCTCAACTGTTCCTCACTAGCTTCACGGGGAATATTCCTTGCCCTTCTTGGCAACTGAGCACAGCGTTGGGCACTGAATGATGGAGTGTATTGATTATTCTTACTACGATTGTGAGTACCTCTCATGTTGCCACAAATTGTCACTGACCTGCACTCACAAGGACTATAGATTTTTCCTGGCCTACCTAACAAATATGACTGTGGAGATACACATATGTACACATCTTCACTGTGCCATCTTCCTGCTGCATTGCACCCTGGGTAATGACCCATGCGACCAATCCCCTGCTTTTGTATCCAGTGGGGGGTAATTTCTCACCCCGTGGGGCAAATCAAACATCTGATTGTGACTACAGGGGCTCAGCTTCGCCCCCAATATTCCTCTGAGATCTTAAGAGTTGCTGACGGGTAAAATCTCTTTCTCTTTCACACCCATGCAAGGCGTGTTTAGTGAGGCAGATGGAGTGTCCTGAGCGCTGGTGTGAACAAAACGATGACACCTCCATTAGCATAATAGCCCGTGCGTGTGCATGTGTTGTCATTATGGATTTTTATGGGGTGTGTGCAGAGACAGACAAAAGCAGTTAACATTGGGCACTGGTGGTACGTTGCACTGCTTAGATTGGCTGAAGGATCCAACTCTTGCATCTCACGGAAGTCCCATTTAAATGCACTGAAGTTTAGCATAGCATCCATCATTAGAAGTACTAGCATCTGGATCATACCAGCTAGCACTAAAGCTGTAGCAGAACCTCAAGGACAGACTCGAGTGTGCTAAGCTAGTGAAGTGTAGCCTATAACCAGACAATTTGCATTCACAGTCCACAACAGCAACCTCCACTTGGATGCGAAAAGATAAAATTTGACATTTAAACCAGTCCAAGGTGAAAGCTACCCAGTTTGTAAATGGTTGACACTTTCAGCGAGCCATTCTGAATCAATGGATGGATTCCTTAGTACCTAGTAGAGTGATCAATACTCTCTCCCTTAAGGCCTTTTTAAAGGGTTTTTGGTGGTAAGACATGAGAACAAGGGACTAATTTACCAGGAAGGTATACTTAGCTTGCCCATAATTTTAACTCCATCATCATTATCATCATCACAATAAGTAAGCTTTATCGCTTTTCCAGATTAAACCAGCGCTCTCTCCTTGTTCTGCTCTGCATCGCACATCGATTCGCAGAGCTAGCTTCTCTTCTGTGCAGTCCCACAGCGCTGATGGATCTCCCTTTTCAGGGGCTGAAGCCATTGTTGTTAGCTCCTTATTGTCCGTTTTTAGAAAAACCCTCTGGCCTCTCTGTCGATAAGTTGTAATGCACACATCGACATGGTCATCACAGCAGGCTCTTGAGGTTGGACTGACCTTTGACATTCATCCCGGCAGATACAGTAATGCCAATTCTTGCTTCAGGTGTTTTGCACTGGAATGACAGTAATGATAGAAAAGATGGGGTGTACACACACTGTAGACTGCAGTGTAGCTCAGTGTGCTCGAGCAATGCATGAGGTCTCTTGAGAGAAAACGACCAGCGTTATGCTCATTTTCCACACCAACAATATGTCTTTATTCCTCTCCTCTTGCTCTCAGTCTCTATATCTCATACTCATTTTGTCAGACCGTCTGCATTGGCCATCTTTATGCACTTAGCGTCCACCTTTCTGCCTTTGGATTCTCTTTCCTTTTTTTTTTTTTTTTTTACACTTTTACCCCTTTTCCTTAACTCTCATCTCTCACACTTTTTCTCCTGCTCCTTCTTCTTCTCCTCCTCTTTGACACCATATTTTTCCCCCTTTTCACACTATTTCTCTCCCCCTCCTCACCCCCGCAGGCGGTATGAGATGTATCCAGTGTGTGCAGACCTGCAGGGCCAGATCCTCGCGTGCTACAAAGAGAACGTTGGAAAAACCCTCCACTGCTCCAACATAGCAGCCCTTTACCTACAGTGTGTCAACAACACCAAACAGGTGCGTATTTACCAAACTAAGCTATTTATCTTTTATCATTTTGTCGTATCTCATCATTTGATACACTACACGAGCATCTTTTGCATATGAATGTTACGGGTATGTGTACTGCATACTTGTTAAGTGAAATGAATGAGCATGAGCGTACAGCTGTACTCTTCGCATGTGAGGAAAATGCATAAAACTTTGAATCCTTAAAAACCCTCCAAAATAACCCATGTTTTTCCCTCTGAAGAATGACAAGTACATGCATGCACCCTCATGGACAAATGATATGTAAGTTGTAGCGCTTCTTAATCCCATGGTGTAGCTTTCAGTTGAATTGATGTTTGCATTACAAAGTAGTCCCGTGTGTGTGTGTGTGTGTGTGTGTGTGTGTGTGTGTGTGTGTGTTAGCTCCAGCAAACATCATTGGGCACAAAGATGTGTATGGCAGCTACAGTAGAACAGTCATTCCCTTTTATAAATGTCTGAATGAAACGCACTACACACACACACACATACACATACACACAGGCATCCATTTCCATGCACCAGCTCTTTGCTTTTAGACAGGAGAATATAATTTCCACAGGGCTACTGGCGCCCGAGTAAAGCCCACTCTAAATAGCCAGTTTAAACCTTCCAGTATATTTCCATAATACCTGCTGACACAGGCGTTCCTCCGACTGTCTCTGTGTGTGTTTTAATGTAATAAGACCAAGGGAGTAGCCGCCGCTAGTTGGATAGCATTGTCCTCCCTGTGTTCTCTCCTTTCATTGTCAAGTACAAATGTTTTCCTGCCCTCTGTCTCCCACGGTCACACACTGTATGGTAATAGTAATGTCACTCAGGTTGATATTAACTTGATTCCCCCCTCTCTCACTTTGCAATATGTAACATCCATTGCCCCCAAAAAGGCTCAATTTACATTCATAGAGCTTTTCTATTAGATTTTTTTTTACAATTACATTGTTTTCCCGGAAATGAGTAAAACTGAGCATTGTGTCTCTCGCTCACTCTCGTGGGTATTAGTATTAGATCTAAAAGTCAGATGCAGGCAGATTTTTAAGCTATACATCATGTAAATTGCACAATGTTTTATTCATCGCGTGGATGGATGTGTGTGTGTGTGTGTGTGTGTGTGTGTGTGTGTGTGTGTGTGTGTGTGTGTGTGTGTGTGTGTGTGTGTGTGTGCGCGTGCATTTAAGAGAGCTACCTGTAGCCTCGTCAAGATTCAGCAAGGGTACGTTCACAGTCCGGATGCTGTTATGATCTTGTAAATTGTTTTGGAAGCAAGCCTGAGACGATATGGTAATCCACTTGTGTTTATCACCCTGCGGCAATCACAGCGCACTCCTGTTCATCTGCGCTTATCTGCCTAAGACTTGCTTTTAAAGTCATTAGGTGCAAAAGAAACAGTTCTGTGATAAGGCTTTAAAGGAATAATATACAGAATTACACAGCTGACAAAACGAGGGAAGGGTTGAAATGTGATTGATATTGGGTGTTGCAGATTGACGATTAGGATGTTTACACAGTTTTATCAGAGCCGAGCAGGAAGCTGCACTGAGGACGTACAATGTGTCAAAGGACATGACTTTGACCTCTGGAGGTCAGAAGATCCAAACGTGTCCTCTAACAGCCGTTTTTAATCTTTTTACCCCGTCTATCAAAGACACCCGATAGCATAGCTCAAACAGCAAAATCTCTTTCTCCTTCTTCGTCCTTTCCCTTCAAATCATAAATTCGACTAGAAGCTGCAGCACCGTGGGCACAGATAGGGATGTCCAAGGTGCCAGCTCACTGAGGATAAAAACCAAATCCCCCCCCAAATCTCACTTTTACAATATTGACCCTTGAACTGGAGACAGCTGAGACAAAGGCATTGTCAGCTGCCCAGCCTTTGTCACTGATAATTAGCGTTCATATTGCCACAGTCAGTGATAACATTTAGACCCACTTTCGCTCTCCTTTGCCTCTCCTTCACTCCCTCCATCCGCCATCCCTTCATCCCTAGTCACAGCATTTAACAGGTCCAGATAGCGAACAGCGAGGAAGCGGCAGTCGAAGGACAGATTAAGTCTCTCTCTTTCTCTCTCCCTCTCCCTCTATGAATAAGAGTTTATCATGGAGGCCGATCTCTCCATCCACTGCTTGCCTCCTCATTCCATATTCTCACTGCATGACCGCCTCTTGCTCCCTATCTTTTCCTTCTCCACTTCATTTTTTAGTCTGACCCTTCTTTCTCACTTCTACTCTCAAAGGGCCGGGCTGGAGCCCTGTTTGTGGTTTCAAAGGGTGTTATGTTTGCAAGGATTGAAATGAAAAAGGATCTGGCTCACATAGCTGCTCCTACATCATCTTTAATATACAGTGGCAAGAAAAATAAGTCAACCCTTTGGAATTACCTCCATTTGTGTATAAATTTGTCCAAAACAGACAAACGCAATCTATTTTATTAATAACACAAATCATTGTCTTGTTCTTGTCCATATTAAAAACATCACTCAAACATTCACAGTCTCTCGGCTAACGGCATTAACAAAAGCTAACTGGAGTCCAATCAGTGACTGGTGATGTGGGTGAGAGCTACTCGTCTTTTACTGCAATGAAAAATTGCATAAAGCTGAGAGTCATCTCAAAGAGTTTAGATATTCATCAGTCCAGTCAGACAGACTGTCTATAAATGGAGATGATTTAGTTCTGTGGCCGCTCTCCCTAGAAGTGGGCGTCCAGCTATGATGACTCCAAAGGCACAACGCAGAAAGATCAGGGAGGTAAAAATGAAGCCCGGAGTAGCAGCTAAAGGCTTAAAGGAATCATTAGAGCTACAGTTAACACCTCTGCTCATGAGTCTGCCTCATGCAAACCATGCAACCGTGTGTGGATGATATCTCCATGCAACCATGCACCATTATTAGAAACAGCTGGTAAGCAAGACACAGATAGACTAGGAGACGCACTTCCCAACTAGGTTAGCAAGACAGGCTAGAGAGAGATGAACATCAACTTAACGTTACTGTTGTTTGCGACATCAAAGTAGGAGAGGTGAGAACAGGCTTCCTGCTCATGGTGGGTGTTTTTTCTCTTATTGTTACCGGAAGGAGAGTTCTCCCATCAAAGGTTGATGGGCACTTCTTAACTTGGGTGTAGGACCGGCTGAAAGACATGCCAGCATCAATATGGTGCAAACAATTTTGAACCGGTTCTCCTGGAACCAGTTCTCCATTCCCATCTCTAGCAATACAGATTCCTGCAGACAGTTTTACGCCAAGCAGTTGATGGGACTCAAGGATGCACACAATGCATTTTGATGAAGTTTGTTAGTTTACAAGAATCCTGAACCCCTGCACCTCTCATATTTTTCCCCCATTGGAATTCATTGTAGTGATGCTGCCATGTTCCCACATCTCAGCAGTTACCTTGGTGCTGTAGATAAAGTTATCACAACCACTAGAAATAAATAAGACCCAGGTTGTAATAAACTGGAATCATCCTTTAAGTGTTTTCTTCACAGTCTGCTTTTTTGTCTCAACGTGCACTTTACAGTGTGGTAGACATGCTGGGAGCAACTGTTTTTATTGATAACCCTTTTATGGTCAGATCGATCGTGCGGAAAATAAACTCCCGATTTCTTTGGAGAAATGAAATGTTACTGACATGGACTGCATCCGATTCCCAGCACCATTATTAAGTTGGTCAGTGTTTTTCCCTTTACTTTCTCTCTCCCTTATTCCCTTCCTTATGTCCCTGTTTCATCTGCTTTTTTTTCCCCCCTTCACTCATCTTCTCTTAGGCAGTTTTCATCCAGAGGCATCAGCTGCAATAGGCCGGTTCAAATGGTTATTGACAGGGAGTGCTGGGGATTTGTGGTTGCACTTAACAGCTAACATGGAATCCACTGCCCTCTGGTCCTTTCTCAACTCCTCCAACTCACTGCATCCTCTTCCATTTTATTGTACTCTCAGGCCTCCCTCGCTCTGTCTCATCTCCCCTTTGACGTAATGTCTTTCTCTTCTGTTTGTTCCCTTTTTTTGTTTTTTTGATTTGATTTTGTTTGCCTCTCTGTTTATCTAATGCACTTCCCTCTCTGTTTTTGTCCGTAGAACAAGTTGAGGACTGGGGGTTAAGGAGGACACAGGAAGAAAGAGAGAGCAATGAAGAGTTTATTGTGCGGGATTACTGATTATCGACCGACTGACAGACAGACCAAACCGGAGTGGAAGAATAGAGGAATGAATCAGCACCGACACAAACACACACACACCTCCTCAAAACCCTGTGACCGAACCTGACTAGAGGCACCGAACACAGCACCTTGAGAAATAGACACCCTCTCCCTCGATTCTTATCTCCTTCCCCTCCTCTCTTACCCTTCGTCTATCTCTCCTGTGAGAATTGCCGAGAGGCGGTGATGCTGTCCGCCATTTTGGAGACACGACACAGCGGTGACCACGGGACCCAGCAGGCCTGAGCGCGGCTCGCTAAAAGGACAAAGATGAACCGGAACCAACTCAAAGAAAACCAGCCACCTGTGTCACAAGCCACTCGGACCTACCCACGCTCACTCCAACACCCTTAGGAAAATAAAAGTTTATTTTTACTAATTAAAGTCAGTCCTATATTGTTGTCATTAATTCATTGTTTTCAGGCTCCTAGTGCACTATCCTCTACACAGATACACATGTATGCATCTGTTTCTTCTTTGCATCTGTTTGTGTGCAATCGTGTTATGTTAATAATGTAACGATCCGCGTGTTGAGTATTCATCCAGACCAACACTTGTGACAATGTCTGATCAGAGGAAATAAAAAGACGAAACGATGCAGGAACTGTTGTTGAACTTTTCTCCATAAATATTCAGCGGGCTCTGTCTCTCGAGCGTGAGTGTGTGAGTGTGTGAGTGTGTGTGTGTGTGTGTTTTATGCTAATTACAGTAAGCGTTGTACATCTTTGATGGATACGCAGCCCTCGTGTTGTCACGGCGACATTTTTCCAAACAGAGTGAATGAGCCCAAGAGAGGGGGACTGAAGCGTGGGGGAAATATTCGTCCCAGATGTTCTGGTTCATCGTCTATCTTTCTCTCCGTTTCTCGATCTGTCCGTCTGCCTGTCTGTCTTTCTTTATATGGCTCTGTTGTGTGAATCCTCGCCTATTCAGTGAAAGGAGCGGGGGATCTCTACCTCTTCCTTATCCGCTCATTGTCCCTCTTTCCTTTCACTTATCTACTTCTTTCTGCCTTTCTCTGCCTCTCTTCTTTCTTTCTCGAGTGTGTTTCTTCTCTGCTCAGTCTCCCAGGCTAATGTTGCCTTGGAGGAGACGGCTTCTCCACGCTGTCTGCACTCTGCCAGACTCCCTGGGCTGGGTATAACAGGATAGACAGACACTGTATGTATATGTGTGTTTGGTTTGACAGTGCGTATGTGTGGGTGGGGTAGTAATGCAGCCATCCACGCACTTTTTATAGATGCAGTAACTGTGTGTGTGTGTGTGCGTGTGCGTGCGTGCGTGCGTGCGCGCGCGCGCGCGCGCGCGCATTTGACGCCCCCACCTCTGAGTCCCAGGGACACCATCTGGGTTTGATGTGGAGGCAGGTGATCGCAGACCAGACATTATCTTAATTCCGCATCAGAAGAAGAAAGTGTGTGTATATGTGTGAGATGGACAGAGCAGGAAAGTGAGAAGCGAGTGTGTGGGTCTGTGTGTGTGTGTGTGCGCGTGTGCGTGCAAGCATGTGATTCATTGTGACTAATCCCCCTCTGTCCGTCAGTCAGCTGTCCTTTTGCTTTTTGACTTTTGGAGTCTCGGAGGGGTTAGGGGTTGACTTCTATTGTACACAGGGTGTGTGTGTGTGTGTCTGTTTGTGTGTTGGAGGCGTTTTCTAAAGGGTGGGGATAATGGGTATTGGAGTTCATGGCAGGTGTTTCTCCACAGAGCAGACTAAGCCCCATTTTTTACATCTCTCTTCCCACTTGTTTTTCCCTCTGTGCCTGACACAAGCACAGACTCCTCAGGCTGACCCAGTGCCTCTCAGCCCAGATAAGTGATTTAACGGTGTATTCTGTCTGTAATGAGATTATATCCCCTCTAATATAATTAAAAACATGATTATAGAATCATGAGATCTAAACATAGGGCTAACCTTGTCCTTTAAAAGGCCTCTGCCATGACCTTAAGATCCTTTTTTAGTTGTAAACTCTATAAAAATACTAAAGTCACAAAGGAGGAGCAGTTTGAGAACAGTTTACTTCTTAAGTTTGATGTATTGCCTGAGAAACAGTCTATTAGAGAAGGACATAATGCAGAGTCAGGATAATTCAAAATTAATGTAGTGCTATATTAGCTGTAATTTATATACACACCTTCTGAAGCCACCGTTAAAATCTCATTTATCAGGTCGTAGAAGTAATGAGATTTGGATGTAAAGAAACATTTTTTGGGGGAATCTCTAATGGAATAAGTGTTAGATAATAACAGAGTGAGGTGGGCAGACAAGAAATAGCTTTTTCCATTTCAGTGCGACTCCAGCAAGTGCGGATGAGATTGTCCTTGAGCACTGAGCAGCTCCTAAATACTGAGGTGAAGATGCCTGGTGGCATCAGGCAGCGTTCAAATTGTGAGTTCTTGAGGGGTCCCCCCGGCTGCTGGCTGCGGGGCTGGAGCGACGGAGGCGGTCGAGATTGGAGGGGACAAAAATTGAAATACAGTAAAAGGTATTTCAGGTGAAGGTGAATCAAATTTGGCTTTTATTGAGGTTTATTTTTTCTTTTTTCATGGAATGAATAGGTGCAAGGTGCAGGTTATACACAGTTATAAACATGCAAAACACAATGTTTTCCATGTTACTCAGTATTTAAGAATAAATTCTTTCCAATCAAAATATGAAACAAATAATAACTGATCATATTTTCATTTAGAATAAGGAAATGTTTTCCATGTCGTCCCAGTTTTTGGACAACCTACATTTGTTCGGTGGTTTGCCAAACAGACACATTAGCATAACACAACTCACACAACATAGAACACAGAACAAACTTGGCTGCTGCAGCACAAAACAACAATCCATAATATCTTATGGATATAAATATAGTAACATACCAGAGTATGATAGAGTTTTGCCCTCCCAATCCCTAGAGAAAATCACTGATGATGAAACCACTTCCTCTTAACGGAAGGAGGAGTGTGGTTAAAATCCGTCCGGATAATCTCATTACCAGGACGGTATCGGTGTCAATCTTACTGTCGACCATGAACTGGAATAGGCTGGTAACATCGTTAATGTCTCTTACCTGTGACTCATTCACCACAGCAATGTTAGTTTTGTTTCAATAGTACATAGGTTCTTGTGACTTAAATAAAAGCATGAACACTCAAAAAAAAAGAAAAAAGGTAGTAGCACAGCGAAGCGGATGCCAAAAGTGCTGTGCTCGTACAGCTGCTGTAGTGTCTCAGTGAAGTCCCATGTGCACCGAGAAGGAAACATATGAGTGAGAGAAAGATTTGATGACCTTTCATCTCACCTCAAAGCTTCAAATCCCCACACATACACCTTTACCTTATATACTGACTAGCCTCGCAGTTTTGATATATTCTGGCATGAGTTTTAAAATATAGATGCACCAACTTGTCAATTAGGACTTCCCACTCCATTTTAAAGCCTCTGGAAATAAGTACTAGTCAGTGTTCTCTGATGCTTATAATTATTTCATGCTATTCATTGTTCATTGTTCATAACTACCTCACATTGTATCCTTAATGTACTCTGAGACATTTCACCCTGCACTTCTTCCCGTACAGTATGTCACTTTGACTGTTATTTATATCAGTCTTTAAGTGCTCTGTGCCATCTGTCTCTGTATGAACAGAGGAATTTTGTCAGCACCAGTTTCCTGTGTTGGACCGTATAAAGCGATTAGGATAAAGCTACAATTTCATTTCGATGCTTTTATGATATTTCTGTCCTATATTGCCTCTGTTGTTCTCTAAAGAAACTTCCCCGGAAAAAAATGCCAGAATGCACTCAACTCTGCAATACAAAAGACAACGTCCTCCACCACGATGACTAATCACATTTGGTTTAATGACCTTCTCTGAAGAAAAAAAAAAAAGCTTTTCCCTTTAAAGTTTTCCCCACACTCTGGCTCTTATCCGTCTGTGCGTCTCTTTGTGCCTTTCAGTGTCTCTCGGCACATTCTATCCCTGTTCTTCTGTTTGCATTTACTCCTTTTTGTTCTTTTGTTCTGTCTCACTCTCCCTCTGCTCTTTTCCTTACTTTTCTCCACTTCTTTCTTTCGCTCACTCTCTCTAACTCATCCAGGATACTAAAGAATACGACAGCAGCCTGAGGGGCGGATCTGCCGGCAGTGATTGGCTCTCCTTGCTTGCCAATGAGGTGTGAATTCGTCTGCCACGCTGCTGTTACTCTTCTCTGAGGGCCACCCTCGCCTTCATGCACGTCCATACACACACACACACACACACAGTTTCATACAATATGCTTCACACATATACAAGCGCTTGGCAAATTCATTTATCCACACAAATTAAAAACACAACAGGAGACACTGCAAAATGTGGTTATGGTTATGTCTCGACGATGACACCTTGTCCTGTCCGGACTTGAGAGTGATCATACACATGCACACACACACACACACACACACACACAAAGAAATGGTATTGGTTGCCAGCGATGCCAGTGGGGCCTGCAGATGAGAGAAGACTGTCATACACTCCATTCTAGTAATGGGCAGGCAGATGGCAGGCTGCTCTGTAGCCTCTGCTTAGGCTGATGGCTCTATTTATCAGGCTGCTACGCCCTTCCTGCAGCCCTGCATCGGGCTACAATTTATAGAGTTCTCTCTCCCCTCACACTTCCCTCTGCTATTCTCTCCTACTCTTATTTATTTGTTCTTTTTTGTTCTAGTCTGCACCTCTTCTCCTATTCTCTCTGAGTCTGTGCTGGTGTCTGTCGGCTTGGCGCGATCAACAGCCGTTTCATTCCAGCGAGAACTTCTGCTGCTGGGGGAGTGAGTTATTGGCTCAGTGTTAGAAAGTACTGCTACCTTCCCTTTTTTTTTTTCACCCTCCTTTTTTTTTTTCTGGCAGACCGAACTTTTGGTCATGCAAAGACTTTTTAGTGGCAGAGAAAGTCTCATTGGACTGAATGAAACTTTAATGGTTTTTGAGCTAGAGCCAGTTTACTGCAGTGCAATCTAACTTGGAATTAAAAACAAGGAATTCAACATTTGGGGAAGTATGCTTAATTGCTTTTTTCACTGAGAGTCAGATGAGTACCACTTTCATCTGTTCACTGAACACAAATCGGCAGCCAGCAGCTGGTTAGCTTAGCTAGCTTAGCATAAAGTCTGGAAACAGGTGTCTTTCGCTGAAGGTAAGAAAAGCAGCACTGCTGATCTATTACTGGCCACAGGAGCAGCAACTTCTTTAAGCTCCCATACTGTAGAAAGTTTTTTTTGATTATGAAGCAGGTCTATGTGTTATATAAATGATGAGAAAGTCAGAAATTGTGCCTTGAAACGAGCCATCAGGACTTCTGGACTTGTGATCTCACAACCCGGACCCACCTTTTTCTTTTTTCTTTAACACCAAATTGTCATTCTGACGCTAGTAAGCTAGTAAGCTAGTAAGCTATGAGACACAAAGCCGATATACATGTAATATTGTGCAGCCTTCCCAAGGACACTAATATGAGAGACCAGTGGCTAAAGTTGTTCAACTCATTTCAGTGCTGACTTACCATCGCCATTTGGTGAGTTTTACCAAGCTACAGAGATAGGCTACGGTCCATTACCTGTGGTTGGTCAGCCAATCAGATGAGAAGCTCAAAAGTCAACATAAATTGTCGTCTTCTTGCTAGAGCTGAAGACAGAGCGTGAGAGAGGACATGTAAAACTATATTGAGATGGTTGTTAGCCACTTAAAACCATGAATATATCTTCTTATGGATATCAAAACTTCACATAAAATACTGCAATAGTGTGAAAAATGGGACCTTTAAAGTGTCTGCTAGTACACCACACCATCAACCACAACATGTTGTTTTTGCACTTTGGTTTTTGTATGGAGGAAAGAAACGACATATAACGACATAGAACTAACTGGTTATTGGTTATAGCTTTATACTGTATGTACTACTCCAACACTAAGCAAGAAAGCAGGTAAACATATCATTCAAAATGTCAGACAATTCAAAAGATACAAATGATCACTTCTCCTGTTCCAAGTATTTATGGGAGGCTATAGATAGAGGGTGAGTTAAGTAACCATGATATCCATGGGCTAGTGCTGAGTAGATACTGCTAGATTTGTTATGAAAAAGTAGTAATGGGAGGATTTCAAAGGCTATGTATCCCCTTTATACACTGTGGTATCTGTTGAACTAACAGCTTAACAGATAACTACAAACATATAAATGAAAAAACCTTCACAGATTGCATTAGTTTAAGTGTGTGTCTTTTCTTGCCAGAGCTCAGTTTGACCCTGCAACAGCTTTTTTTTAATTGGTAACAGTTCAGTGATGAGGACAAGAAGTACAGCGTATCAGTTAGATGAGCTTTAATTATGTATAAATGACAGACTTGCTTTTGTAGTGTGAAAAAGCTGCAGAGATAAATAACTATGTGTTGAATAAGTGATGGACTGAAGGCAAAAGAGAGAAGGAAGATAAAAAAAACAAAACAATGTGAAGAAAAGAGTGTAACAAATACATGGTGGTTCACGATCATGAAAGCTGTGTAAAAGATTTGACATCATTCATGGCAATGGTGGGATGGACGGCTGTGTGTGTGTGTGTGTGTGTGTGTGTGTGTGTGTGTGTGTGTGTGTGTGTGTGTGTGTATATGAAGTGAAGACAGAGACAGTGAGTGAGAGCTTGGCTTTGACTCTCAGTTTCCCTCCAGAGATAAAGTGAGCGGTAATGAGGCCCTGAGCTTCTGTGCTGAAGAGACAGTAGGACCGCCAGGGGAGGAGGATGACCTTGAAGACCACATACTCTCGTAGACACACGCACGGGCATGCATGTACACTCCCACACACCCACAAACTTAAAGCAATTAAACTATTTCTTCATATAAAACTGCAGATGTGAAAGCTCACAGTTTGTGTATTTCATTATCATACATGAGGCCAAGTGTAAAAAAATTCTCTCTGCTACTAAAATCTACAAAGGTACAACTAATTTCAACAGAGCTGCAATAAATGTTATGGTTGTGAATCAGACAGTGGTGATTTAACTTAATGCTAATTTTTAAGTCCATTGCTTGTGGCAGTGTTGCATTACAAATACAGTCAATAATTAATGATCACGTTAGCTGGGCAGTGAAAGGTAATTTCACTGCATAAGGAGAGATAGCTTCTCACAGAGGACTATAACTGAGCTGTTTTAATGTCAGGAAAGCAACAGATTGCAGGTTTAAAGTATGTCTGCTTTCTTCAGAGTGACAATACTCAATATATTCCACCAAATCCTTCACTTTCTCTTTTATGGGCTGCATGACTTAAAAAAAAAAAAACAGCTTGTTGGGAGACTGAAAAGTGGTGAGACAGAAGTTTGGTAATGAGGAAAAACTCCATTGCTCAAACAGAGAACTTTGGGTTTGTTTCTATTTGACACTTCATAGTTTTACTGCAAGGAAATTGTGCATTTGTTTTCATACGATAGATTTTGAAGTTGGATTCATGTTTTGATATCCTGAAGTAACTGGAGCCAGCATTTTGATTTCCTGTAGGCACCATACGGTTAATCAATCAGATTGAATTGGTCTTTGTATTACTGTATGTTCCTATTGTGTGGCTGCACATGTTGTTGCATTGCACGTGGTATTAGTCATACAATGCTTGTATGCATTTTTGTTTAATGCTAGGCTTTTACAAAATTTTGCATTTTCACTGGACATTTTAATGTCATGATGCATGAAAATTTGTAACATATAGTGATAGAGAATTACAGTAGCATGTTAGTGCATTATCACATTATTAGATTCACAGGATTTTTATGTAAATGACATTATCTTTTAATCATTCAGGTACTGTCATTAGATTAGTCATTAACAGTTGTATACATTATTCTATCTATGAATAGTTTCTTAATATAATTTACATATGACTCACTCCAGGTACAGTGAATGAATGAGATGTTACCATTAATCATTTATCAGCTGATATAGACTGAATAGGTGACAGACCTAACCAAGACGTTTAGCAGCAATAAGTTACCGACATATGAAGGTTGGGTACTCCCTACATGTTAGAATGCCACAAGCCAGTGGCTACTAAACCTGTTACATGGCGCCGCATAAGCCTATTCATCCGTGACCTGCAAGAAGCCAGTTTAGACTAATCCCCACAACTGTAAAAAATGTTTTCTCACCCCTCAGAAGGGGATTTAAATTACTTTACACTTACAACTTGTGCTTTGGCTTGCCTGCTGTGGTGTGCAGCTGGTGCCTGAAGCGTTTCTGTTGTTCATTTCGTCCACAAACCCAGTGCACTTGGACGACCGGGACCCATTTATATACAGTATGCTCACATTGTCCCCTCTGATAAGAACTACACATGCACACACTAATATGTACTTTGTAGTAACCTTTGTATTGTCATGTGAGATGCTTCAATACATAAACATATGCTGTTGTGGTTAAACACACATACACACATACACACATACACACACACACACACACACACACACACACACACACACACACTTGTACACCTGTTCATACAGATACAGTACAGAGGGTGAATACAGACTCACATAGATATTTATTATTTACAATATGGCTGTAGCTCATGCACATGCACACTCTCATATTGTAAGCAGAGGGCTGGAGGGCAAACAGGAGATATTGCACATTAAAACACACACACACACACACACACACACACACACACACACACACACACACACATTATGTTTTAACCTCATTGTCCCCAATGGTTGTGTAAGATGCTTCGAGGCATTCTAAACACAGACACACACTCAAATATGATTATCTCTGTTCCATGTCTGTGTCTGGGTCACGCTGGGACACTGACATCATACAGTCATCATAATCATCATCACACATACATCACACAAACATCTGTAAAAACCCAGGGGACACTAACACACGGACAGCACTCAATCCAGACGGGTGACTTGGAGTATTGTAATTTTGGCGTCGAGCTT
Source organism: Seriola dumerili (assembly GCF_002260705.1). Classification (NCBI taxonomy): domain Eukaryota; kingdom Metazoa; phylum Chordata; class Actinopteri; order Carangiformes; family Carangidae; genus Seriola; species Seriola dumerili. The sequence continues at coordinate 7,832,107 of NW_019174393.1, forward strand.
ACGTGGGTGCCGTATTGATTGTTGCGGGTGTGTTAGTGTGTGTGTCTGCATGTGTGTCAATGAGTAGTGATGCCATACATTTTCAAGATTGCTTCTCACCTCCTGTATTGATCCCCTCTCTATCCATTCTAGAGTTTCGACTTTACCTGACCTGCGTGACTTTGGACTGTGAGAGAGAGCAGAAACTGTAAATGTACAAATTTCACACAGAGCAGTCTGAGGCCAAGATTTGATCTGCGAGGCTTCATGCTGCGAGGTAACAGTGTCAGCCACTGAGCCCTGTGGCGTCCACAGGCTAACATCTGTTAATATGATGGTAAGTACGGGCTCAGCTCACTGTACAAAGCAATTTGGCAGGTGTTTCGGGGTATGACATTTTCCTCACTGCATTATACACGAACGTGTCACCTAACTCCTAAAAGTCAACCCCTTTTCTTGACATATTGTTGCTGATGGAGTTTGCAATTGTAAATATGACTTCCATTTCAATTTATTTGAAGGAAACTGTAAACTTTTTTACAATTGGATCCTTCATTGTGTCTTTTTATATTCTATATTATTTGACACATATGGCCTTTGTACTTCTAACTCGGGAAAGCAATGTGATGTGTGTTTTTCCCCTCTTTTTCCTTTAATATATGCTACCATAACCTTCAAGATAAATGTGGTTTGTGTTATTTCCTACTTATTTCCCAAATAGCAGTTGATTACATACACACAATTTTATTATATATTCTATCATCTGTCATCCTTAACAACACTTATCAAAGTGTTCCTGAATATGTTTGGGCAGGTATACTGTGTATGTGTATTCTGGTGGAATATATGTTGTTTTAACTATAAGCTGAAGCTGTTGGCAAGGAGACCAATCATATCCATTTATTTAGTCAGCCATTAGTTTTAAAAAACAAACAAACAAACAAAACCCATCTCCCTAATTTGCCCGAGCCCACACACACCCTCTCCTCAACAGCTTTCCCATCAGGCCCTGCAGAGCTGCTCTTCATTGGAGTGAGCCATCCTGAGTGTTGACTAATCAAAGGCCCTTTCACAGGGCAAAGACTGATGGCTTAATTAGGACCGCTAATGTTAATCACACTTAAATATTTATAAGGAGGAATTCTTTTGTTTAGCCTTGACCTTTCTCTAGAGCTCATTAACATGGTTATTATTGCTGCTGGTGTTGTGCTGTTGCTCTTAAACATGGCCACGACACTCGCCCCGGGGCCATTATTGATTTTGATGGAGCAGACATGATGCTATGTTAACGCTTTGTGTGAATGACATTGGCTTATCAGTGTTTTAACCCTGGGTGTGTGTGTGTGTGTGTGTGTGTGTGTGTGTGTGTGTGTGTATGTTTGTGCATGTATATGTGTTTATGTGTCTGTGTGTGTGTGTGTGTGTGTGTGTGTGTGTGTGTGTGTGTGTGTGTGCTGTGTTTGGGCAGCCCCAGGTGGTATCTTATCAATGAGGGAAGCTCATTGTGTTTAAGTGGCAATGGAGGTAATTGAAACAGTTTCATAAATACTAAAGGATGCTTCTTGGCTTGTGTCAGCTCAGCACTTTCAAACACACACAGACACACAGACATAGACACACACACACACACACACACACATACAAAGAGCTGACCATCATTTTAAATTGTTTCTCACCTGCAGTCACACAGACCCAGAGGCAAAAGGTTTGATTACTATAGGATATACAGAGGATAGCACAGCACTTGTACCACTTGTGGGTTAATTGTAGAGGACACAGAGGATAACAGCTTCTCCTTATATCCAGAGGTGGACCAGTATTATCTGTAGCATCAGTTGCTGCAGCAGAGACACAACTCTTTAGTATTTCTTGTGTTCAGCATCACTAAATGAATTGGTCTCTTTATGATACCAGAACCTTATACTAATGACATGTGCTTTGGGGTAATAAACATCTTCTGCTCTGAGGGAAAATTATTGTGGTGTGTCTTTTTAATGAAAACCATTAATCATTCATTGTTATTCTCTCAATTTAATATGTTCAGAGAGTCGGTTTCTGCATGGACTTTTTTTTTCCCTTTTTGTTCCACTTAAATTACCACCCAGCATCCTCAATCCCAATTTACATCAGCACCGGTTCACTGCCCAAGGTACTCCACTGTTTTTATCAGATGTAATAATTTCATTTGTAGAAGAATAGCCTCTTCCACACTATAGATATCATTCTAAAGTATTATGTTTACAGTAACCTGCTGCAAGATTTAGCAAATGATGAAAAACTAAAGTGTTTTAAATCAGGATTTCTACACCATCCACACCAAAATGTATGTCATGCTCAAATTCACAAATTTGCTTTTATGGTATACTAATAATGACATGAATAGGTCATTTCATATGCAGGTACACCACTTACTGAGGCAGCTAGTGCTTGGATTGGTTTAAAAAAAAATGTATTTGAAGCACTATTCTCTCTCCTCTGACCGAGCTACTCCCATTTCTATTCTTGTTACCTTTGATCCTCTTATGTTTCATTGGTGAGCTATCTACTCGTGAGAATCACATTCTTCCCACAGGATTAAATATGGTGTTGCAACATGTGTGTAAAGCCACACACAAACACATTTCATTGTCCCCCGAAGCTTCTTTTTACCCTTTTCACATTTTTCTAGATCTCTTTGCACGGAAATAATAAAAACTCTAACTTAAACAGGGGGTGTATTTGAACCGCATATTGCCAGAGTTTATACAGAAAGCCTTGAGGAAGTTTCCATGACAACATATTGTATGACTACTACATATCTTCCTTTTATGGCCTGTAATGTAATACTGACTACCATGAGTGCCATATTTTGTGAATGTACAGTATGTGTGTGTTTATGAATTTAATTAAGAGGAAATCCATTGAGTTTTAAACACGGCTATACAGGCAATTGATGCAACATTTCAAAGCCATTTCTGTCATAATGTGCACATTTTTGTGTCTTCAGGAATGTGTCTGAAGGAGCTTGTGACAAAGAGATGAAAAAGATCGTATGTGAATGTGTGTGACTGTAAAAGACAAGGAGTGTGGGGTTGCGATTAGCATTAAAACATAAGGAATTTATTTTATGTGTGTGAGGGTGTGGAAAAGCAGATGCAACATCAAATTTCACCCTACCGTTCACAAGATCTGTGTGTGTTTGTTGTGCATGGGAGATAGTCATAAGTGTTAAATATATGTGTTGCTGGATGTGTGCTAGTGCTCATTGAATAACCATGCTACCCGATTGAAAACAGCCACTCTATCTCCCAGCTCTGTAATCACTAAATGCCGTTTGGGAAGTGACCGTAAGCACTTCAAACCACCTCCGTATTTCACAATCAGACCAATGAATAAAAGATTTGAGTTTTAAGTGCCCACATTTGGAATTTAAAATAAGTGGAGAGATGTGGGAACGTGGAACAAAGCCAAAAAGGACCAAATAGAGTTTGTGGCGACTCCTGCTGCCCCTCTTCGTACTTCATCCCACTTGTGGAGGTGGAATCTGAAAAGCTGCTGTCAGTGTACTGCTCACTGTCTCTGTCTTTAAGAGTGAGACAGGGGAGCAGGTGCAAACGTATTTTCAATTTCAAGTTGTCTACTTGATGTTTTAGTCATTGCTTCAGAGGTCCTTTTCCCCCACAATCCCACAACCACTCGCTTTTCTATTTCCAACCATTTGATGCCACAGACATTGTGGATTTTTGCAATCTAAAGATCTGCACAGTCAGTTTTTCAGCAGTTTAATGAGCCAACTTTTGAAGATGTGAGCTGGAAATATTAAACAAATTTGTAAGCAAAAAAAGAAATAACCTCAACTTGAGGCAGAGAGCCAAAAGTTGAGAAAAAAATATGGATTTTGCTCTGGTTTTTATGATTTACATTTATGTCCTTTCCCATAGCAACAGATCCCAAACCAGATGCAGGAATGTCAAATGTCATAACAGCATTACTGTCATTGTTTACAGAGCAGGTTATTTCAGGGGTGGCTGTGTTTAATGTCACTGAAAATTTAATGAAATTTATTTTATCGACTATACAAGTAGTTTCTAAAGAGAATATTAAAAAGAAAGACTGCAGAGAAACAAATATCAGGGTCAGCAAGAGAGCAAGAGAAACAAACAAATGTAAACGACAACAAACGACACTGAGGTGGATTTACTATACTTTTAAATTTGACGAAATCTTGGGCAACAAAATAAATGAATAAAGTGTTTGTGTGTGTAAAACAAGCTTTGAAGTAGATCTTCATGTTGTAACTTCACATTGTAACTTACTAAGAAATAATCAAGAATGACATGCAGGAAAGTCAGGTCGCAGGTACAGAGGACATGGTTGATCGCAGGCCAGCAGGGGTGTATGGCTGCAAAAGCAGGTGGATTAAATGCCATTCGATCACTGGCAACCACAATCCCTCCTCTCTTGTCTTTCATTTTGTTCTTTCATTTCCCTTCTTTCTTCAACCACTAATCTCCCAGATTTTCCCTCTCTCTCTCTATCATGTCCCTATGGGAATGATTAACATTTCCTAGAGCAACAGCCACCTGTGAAGATACATGGAGGTAAAGGAGAGGTAGATTCATGGCTTTTACATTTGAGACCCTTAAGCTCCATATATAGGCTGTATGTGTGTGTGTGTGTGTGTGTGTGTGTCTGCAGTTTCTCATGGGGTGAGGCGCTGAAACTCACAGAAACTCTGTAGCCGCAGCTGCCACCACACAGTCGATATAGGCCATAGAAAGCCTGTGTGTGTATGTGTGTGCATCTTTCTGTAAGGGCATAATTTCCACTAGGGATTGGGAGGACATGCCCCCTTTATTTTTCATTTTTCCTAAAGCGTAAGGTGTGGAACTGTCCAATATGAACATAATTCATCTGAATACTAGGCCAGAGTTCCCCTCTCAGGCTACATGTACAGGCAAGACTGCTCTAACCATCTAATTGGTGGAGTTTGTTGGAGCTGCCTTTCAGGAGACTCTGCAGAGACTACTCAGAGCTCCTTGAGAAGTTTAGAAGATATTACATTTATATTTTAAACCCTTAAAAGACACTTGAATAAACATAAATAAATCTAGGGCATATTTTTTTTCCTATACAGTGCTTAAAGGAGTTATTTGTAAGTTTTGCTGTTGCTACATAGCCAATGTTAGCATTGACAGCTGTTTACTTACCAGTCTAGAAGAAACATTACGAGTTCAGCATCAAACTTCAGTCCTTTACGCCAACAGCTGTCTCCAGTGGTGGAAAGCAACACCAATGTTAACTCTTGTCTCAGCACGTCTTTTCTTCTATTGAAGTTAGCATGCTAACCAGCTAGCCCCAGCCCGTCTCGTCACTTCCCGATAGCGACTCACTGTAGCCTCCAATCTGCCCTGAAGACGTAGAGCTGCTCAGAGGGCGTATTAAAACCTCTTGTTTTGTAAATGCAACAATAGCCGAAGCTCTTATCAATGACAATCCCCTTACCTACTCCCAGCAAGAAACCACATTCGGCAGCTTAGAAAACTTACAAATAGCCCCTTTAAAGATATAAATGTAGCCTTACCTAACATTAAAGTTAGACAAAAAATATTGATACTACTCTTGTCTCTCTACAGGAAATTTCAAGCCACTGTACTGCCAGTAGCTATTTAGTTTGGCATTGCACAAAGATTGGAAACTGGGGACACTGCTAGCCTAGCTCTGACTGCTTACCAGCATCTCTAGCTCTCACGTTGCATTGCATTTTATATTGTGTTCATTTTGATCTGTACAAAAAAAAACTCAGGTGTAAAAACAACTTTTGGCTTCATGAGGAGTTATGTGCAGGACTATTTCTTGTCTGGGAGAAGTAACTTCCTGGAATCACAGATGGTTGTCTGGTAACCTCACAGTGAAAGCAAGACTCCATGAAGTTTCTGTGCCCAACCAATAGTCAGGCCCCGTTAAACCACATCATGTTGTTCGATTTTTTTTTTGCGGTTTGAACAAATGACATGTAACCTAAACCATTTATCTCTGCTGGGTGTAGCACTAATTGCTGGTTGTAAGTATCACTGTATTACCCTCACTTCTGAAACATAACAATCCTACACCCTTGTGAGAGTGTGCATGAGAAAGAATAGTGTACAGTATGTTTCCATAGAAGTATTCAGGCGTGAAATGTTGTGTTTGTGTGTGCTGTGAAGATAAAATTAGTGTTGGTGCAGGAGCGTGAGTATTATGTTGATAGTGTTTTATTTTGCAGAATAAGTAACTGCCTTTGTCTTTACTCGTGTGTGTTTCTCTGCATAAAACTTCATTTGTGTGCATCTGCATGGTCTTGTGCGTGTCCTCACAGCAGTTTCAGTATCTTAGCTGGTGACATGGAAGAGCTTGAAAGGAAAGAGAGGACTGTGCAAAAGAGGGAGAGAGAGAACGTGAGGGAGATGAGAGAGATTAAGGATTGATTATCGATCGCTGTGGAGTTGTCAGGAAGCTGAGGAAGGATAGAGGAACACAGCCTATTTCCCTTTTGTTTGTGGTTTTTTTCTCCACTCTCTCGTTCATCGACTGAGAGGAAGATTGGTAGAGAAAGACAGCCACGAAAAAGATTCATGTCATTTCTCCTTCATTTACCCTCTCTCTTTCACTGTCTCTAGTGTTGTTAGGATCTCATTTTCTTCTCTGTGTTTAGAAATATTGAATTAAGATTGAAAGTAAGACAAAAGAAAACAACACAAGGCAGGAAGGAGGACAAAAGAACAGAAAGAAGGAAAGAAAAAAGGATATAAAGAAGGGAAAAAACACACACATATGCACATAAACTGTATTTACCTTATTATTAAACTGAACAAATCAGCATGAAGAAAAGACCTTGCAGTTTCCAATTCCCAAATCAAACAAGCACTCATTAAATCTTGCCATCCCCAGTTGTCTCACAAATCACTTCCATAAATTCCATTTCATGAAAACACACACATTTCACCCCAAGACAGTAACCAAACACAATCTTATGGTTCATTTCCATTCAAATAACAAAAATCCAAGGGATTCTTATCAATAATCACAGCAAAAATGTAGTCCACAGACTTCTCTGTCCATCAGCATTTATCAGTGTGAGCATGTGAGTGTTTCTTTTTACATGCCTGCATATGTCAATAGAAGACCTAGACTCAATTATTCCATTAAGAAGACAGTGCACAGTAGCATGCAGTGGCTAAACCAGAGACCATGTTGTGGTGGGATTACACCAGCTGTGACACCCGTCAACATGTTGGCATTCTGACCCACACCCATCTTCAAACTCGGCCTTCAACCACCCACTTGTCAAGTTTTGAGGCTGTATTTTGTACGGCTGCGATGCTATTGCAGTGACAAAATCTGTCCACATACATGTAAACACCTGCCAAACTGCCTCTGTGGTAGTTCCCACTATAGCAGGTGTCTCCAGGACCACATTCTGCCATAATGATACACACAGACTCACAAGGTGAAAACAATACCACCCACACACTGTCGCAGCTGGAAATCAGCAGCCTCTCACACACACTGCTTTAAACACGGAGCAGTCTATAAGCCATTTCCTGTTAAGGGTGAGTGTGTGTTCTTATCTCTGTGTGTGTGCATGTGTGATTGTGTGTGTGTGTGTTTGTATTTTTCTGAACAATGGGTGTTCCTATTCTTTGGCTGAATTTGTGCCTTTTCCCGAGGCTTGTCTCCTTGAGCCATGGGCACCATAAATCCATGTCAGCCTTTGTAAGTTTTGTGTGTAATTGTGTGTTGGTGTGGCTGTGTGTCTTTTGGGTGTGTGAGAGAATGTGAGTGAGACACAAAAAACCAGTCCATGCTTTTTGAAAATGTGATTTGGATGTGTATGTCTCTGCTACACACACACACACACACACACACACACTGGTCCCTGTGTTTGACTGGCATGCTGAGTGCATACTGCAGCACAGTGTCCTGCTCTCCTTATTCTTTTACAGAAGGACTACACACTTAATGAGTTGCCCTGGGACTTGAGGCTGTTTAACACACACACACAGAAGTTCACATACACACACATTTTCCTACCTCTATACTTGTGTTCACTATCTACATTCCCTAGCCTCTTATTTTAACCTTATCCCAACTAACTTATAACCCCCAACCCTTATTCTAACCCTGACCTGAACTTGATTCTAACCTTAACATTAAAACCAAGTCTTAACCCTTTGAAAAATATCCACATTTTCCAAAAGTTCCAAAATTGTCTTTATTTTCAAGCTCTAAAGCTATAGTCGTCTTTGGGTGACACTGAGGGAGTGCACTGCCTCTGTGTTTATGTAGTATGAAGTAAAGAGTTTTTATATGATACAGGTATTTTAATGATAAGATTTTAATCAAACTGGTATCTATTGAATAGAATCCTCATCTAATCAAACCTATGCTGGTAAGTTTCATATGAAATTAGCTGAAGTGCCCTTGAGCAAATACACTGAATCTTACCAGCTCCTGCTGCGCCGCTTATGAGTTTAACCTGACCTTTGACCTGCCTGAAGGAGAACAAGAGAGAAGAAAAATAGCTCGCAATAAATTACTCCAAGATCTCTGTAGAGTTGCTACACACACAAACTATTAATTTCTTTTATTGATAATGACTGTTTTTCTCTCTCTCAAATCCAAAAACCTACATTGACATTAATGCTGCTCTCTTTAGCGAAAAGCCGGAGCCTTAAACTCTTCCAATTAACTCCAGTTAACCTCAGGAGCATTTTAATCAGCCCACATGACGGAAGACAATGGAGGGTATTGAACCAGGGCCTTTTTTCCATTATGAGGGAACATTGCTAACTACTGACCACATCTGCCCAAGCAGATACAGTACTTTCTTAAGGAGAAGCCAAATGATTCAAACACCATACACCTCTGTGAGTTCGATGGTCCTGTGAAAGTTCGAGGGAGTGACATCTCACAGATATCACCTGAACCCCAAAAAACAAAAAAAAACAAAAATCCTCACATGTACATGAACATCTCACATACTAAAAATAATCACAAAAACTTTGAGTAGATGCACACATTTCATAAGGAAGCAGAACATTCCCAAGTTTGAAGGAAGTTTGTACCTGAAAGCATGTGGGACTAATAAGTGTACTTAGCTGCAACAAGCACATTAATAATGTGAAGAAAAATAAATATTACAAAACCAAGGAATTATAGGATATGGAAAAAAGAATCTTACCTCTGTGTCTCACACACACACACACACACGCAAACACATGCACACACACACGTATCCAGATATATAGCTATAGTAAGGCTGGGTGACGTTTCCAGAAGCAGGTGATAAACAGCAGTTAAAGGAGCCATATCCTCAGTGTGTGAAACTGTCTCCTAAATGTCACCTTGTGGAAACACTGCACAGGCCCTGGCTGACAGGCACTGCTGTATACAAACAGACACACACACACACACACACACACACACACACACGCAAATACATGCACACAGAGAAAGGTCTGTGTAGGCCTAGTGCTATGTACTATAAGGAATACATGGAAGAGCAGGAGTTGTTGCTCTTCATCAATACTTTATAGTCTTTTCTTCACAGTCTGTGTTTCATCTTGTTGAACAAACACACAGGTTTGCTCTGCCTGTCAAACACACATAACATCAACATTTCCTTGAACTTAGTTAGAGTAAATGAAAACAGTTTGTGCAAGAGGAACGCAGTCATTGCTCGCAATCATTCCTTGAATTTAGGGTCAATTGATAAAGAAATAGCAAGAGCATGATGAAAAGTCCTTCCAAATACTGCACAAAATCCAACAGAATACTATCCTAGTATGTAGTAAGTATGTACAAGGATATGACAAATATCTTTAGTCCTATAATAGTAAGCAGAGGAGGAGGATGAACTTTTCTGACCTCATGGGGATGTTATACATTTTTGAAATCTTTGTTTAGGCTAATTTTATTCCCTTTTTGATACTTGTTTCCTTCCCTTCCGTTCTTAAAGCAAGACATCGTCCAGTTGCTGCCAGTGAAGCACCAGCAATGTGTAGACAGGAATGTACGGATCCCAGCTTTGGAAGTATGTAAATTTGTGTACAAATACGTGTCAGGAAGAGAGAGAGAGGATGAAAATGGCAGAGATTGCTTACACCATCTCTCCTCTTTCAATCAATAACCCTGTGATTCTAATAGACATTGATTGCATCTGAATCCCAGATCCCAAGTCACAAATGTGATTATAAAATGGCCAGTCTTGACACTTTATTGAAAACAATGAGGCTGGAAGGAGAAACAGGAGGAGGGAGGGAGTGGGAGTGACTGGTTGGGAGAGATGGATTAATCTTCTGCTTGTCAGCTCGCTGAAGTCTTCTCCTTCATTCGCCTCTTCTTTTGTGTTTGTGTGCACACAAGGAAATGTGCACATTTTCCTTGCAAGATGTCAGGACTGGTGTGTGCACGGTGGAGTGTTGAACTATTGAAAGAGCAACAATACTGAGGAGTTATGAATATTTCCACTGCAGCATAGCTCTACTGTAAACCCCACTTTATCTCAGCTAGCCTATTGTGGGCCTGCTAGGGCTGTGATGGACGTATCAGTCTCTACGGTTCTATCTCAAAATCAAACATAATTCATATGCTCTTTATTATATATCATTGTTTTGAATGTAGCAGAATAATGACTTCAAATTCTCAACAAATTTTAAACTGAAATGACTGCTAATTTTACTCCAAACATTTCTGATCTCAACAGCCCATTAAAAGCATCACAATCCATTAATAATTTAACTATAGTTCTCATGTAGTGTTAGTCACCAAATTAAAATATGTGCCAATCATCTACAGAGCGACAGCAGGTCTCATGTTTTGAATTTTGTTGATGTGGCTATACCATTTGGATTACAAATTGTGCCTTTAAAAAACACCCACCAAAGCAGTAATTCATTTATTATTAATCTAGATAGAAGTTATACCATAACAGCTGTTTTCAACAAGTGTCATTTTAAGTTAAAACACTAATTCAGTTTTGTGATATACGCTGTTTCAGAATTTGAAAGGTGGCTCAACATGCATTCAGCCTTGACGACAGCCGTGCATTGCAGCCCTTATTTGCAACTGCTCTCCATTGTACATTGATTGCATTTCCATTTGGGACAAGGATTTGATGTGTGTATGTGTGTGTGTGTGTGTGTGTGTGTGTGTGTGTGTGTGTGTGTGTGTGTGTGTGTGTGTGTGTGTGTGTGTGTGAACATGTGATTGTATGCATGTCTCTTGTCTGTGTAGGTGTATTAAATATGTGCCTGCTGTTGAATGAGATGTCAGTATCATCAGATGCCCGTGACTTAACTGCTGTGTGGTTTGGATGGTTCTGGTAGATATTCCATGGTAGTTTACATCATTCCCTCTGCAATGAAAGCCCCTCATTTCACCTTTTACAGCTGCACCTCTTCTCTCCCTGCAAGTTGCTTTTAAAGAAAAATCTAATTATGGTTTCTTTTGAGCTGCCTGCATAACAAGATACTCATTTGTTTCTACACTATCCACTAAAGGCTTAAAATGCTGTTTAAACAGTTTGTTCCTGCTGCAATGTCATTGTGGAATGATCAGAATGGATTTCCCTCCCTGGCCTTAATATAGGCTTGGAAGCTTGTACATATACAGTATGCCATATAAATCATGTGTGGTTTGTGCGCTTGGTACCTTTTCTTGCATTTATTTGTTCTTGTTATTGTAGAAACATGACAATAAATACAGAGTGGGATTATACAGTATTACTACAACTGCACTATAAAAGATTCAATGAAGGATTATAAAAGTCAGGGTAGATCCAGGACGAACGCATTAAAAGGGATTTCCTCAGTGACTGTGACTGACTGCACGTGCAAAAAACAACAAAAAACTGCATCTTGAGCATCCATTGAAATTTTTGAATAAGATACACTCCTGCATATTGTTTGACAAACAGGCCTGGATGTGTTGTTTTGGCTCATTTTTTTCTATGTGTTCGCGCTTAGCTTTTGGAAATCAAAGATGTCATTTCTCTGCACAGTATGTTTGCATTCTTGTTATTCAGTAGTGACAGATTATAGCAATATGATGTTTTGTTTTGTCTCCATTCATATATTCATAGCTTTGGTGCAAAATATTGTCAAATATAGTAACATTGTAGTGTTTCGCCTAAACGCCAGATCATTCCCATTTATTGTTTGTTAACACACAGCAGCAGTCGCTCTGTCAAAACTTCCATGCAAAATGAATATGATATAGTCTGTCACTCAATGTTTACAGTAACACACACACACACACACACACACACACACACCGCACTTTCTGGCAGAGTGCAGTGACACTGCGTGTTTATGACATGTATTCATGCATGCATAATTACACCATTTACATCTCTTCCGTCAGACTTGGAAGACAATGATCAATTTAAAATGTAAATGTGTTCCCTCCGTGTTCAATCAATTAACAGTGAAAATAACATTTGTGGGTAATTTAATGTTTTCCCTTCCTATTGCTCCCTCCTCATCTTATTACTGGTGCTCATTATATATCATTATGTATGCATTAAATGCCATGCACAAAGTGAAATGCACATATTTTGAACTGTATTCAGTGAAGATGTGCTTGACATACATGCCACTTCTAGCAAAACTATGATAAGTGGAGAAGATGGAATGGCGGCCCAGTGGAGGAGGAAGTGTAGGAAGGGAGGGTTAATCATTCAGTGACTCCATCCATGTGTTTAACACAGCAAACTTGCCTGTTTCTGGGTCTGTGATTTGTTTGTGCTGTTGTTTTCCCCTGGAAACTTTCCTGTCTCTGAATATTTAACATGATGTATTCAGACACACGTCAGAATGATTTTAAGTGACACATGTTTGTGTATAGACTGTAGTTTGCACAGAGGGCCGTATCCGCTTTTTAAAGATGGTTTTACTGCGGGTCACAGAACCCAAAATAAATTCAATACATGCAGGAAAACATTTCAGCCAAGAATATCAAGACAGATAAACATCAGAAGACGAGAATATATGAAGACATGAACATAGAAAACACAGCTATTACACAAAGAGGATATGAACGCACACACAAAATTGGCCAATGGATGCATTCCAAAGGGGAAGAGGAAGGAGGGATAGTGATAGTGCATCGGTGCCAGTCGATATTGTGCTGAAAGCTCCTGGTCAAGTTGGTGAAAGATACTGTCGATAGATTATATTCACAGACCACAGCGATGGATTTCTAGAACCAATCATCAGTGCATCTGTGTATGTGTTTGCTTGTGTGTGACAAAGAGAGAGAGGATAGATGAGTGAAATATAAGCACTCTCTCACACTGGACGGTCTGGCTTGGTCCTTATCAGTCTACCTTGCCTTGTGAAAGAGATGAAGACACTGTTATCATTTTGTTGGCAGCAAAAAGGAACCGAGATCATGACATACCAAGCCAATAGTAGGCTGTCAGGAACCGATGGGTCATCATTGAGTGCCTGTGGCCTGTAGTTTTAGTGAGAGAGAGTGGGAAAGATTTGGTTGTCAGAAGAAAGAGAGGGAGAATAGGAAATAGGAAGAAAAACATGTATAGGACATAGTGGCAAATCTAATACCACAGCAGGGCGTCAATATGATTAATGTTAGGGAAAGACTGTGGTTAAAAGTGTAAGTAAAATATAGCTTGGTTATGGTTAGGGTGAGGCAACTGAATCACTTGGTAAAGACTAGTGAAAGACCATGGTTATAATAAAAAAGTGAATGTTAAATGCAGGACTGGGACAATGAACTTTAAAGAGCACACAACTTATTGTATTAAAGCTGAACCTTGGTAGTGGAGGCAAAGGGATACAATGATGGTTTAATATTGGTTAACAGGAAAACTTGGTCTTTTTTTTTCTTGGTTGTCGTGGCTCTTTGCATTTATATTTTGTGTCCCTGGTCTCCAACCCCCTGACCATCTGCAGTGTCCATCCCAACGGAAGACTTTAATTCTAGGGGGACAGAAAGAGGCACGGTGGGGGTGGCTTGGTCTGGATCTCCGTGGACATGAGCTTGGCTCTCTGGAGAAATAGCTGGCAAAACATTTACTCACCTGGCCCTGGAGTGCGCGCACACACACACACACACACACACACACACACACACACACACACACACACACACACAGATATGGACAGACAGACAGGCAGCTGCTAGCCTGATGGGGAGGCTGATGGACATGATACATGGATGAATAAGCACACACATGAGATGATGGAGTAAACCTGAAGCACACAAGCGCACACATTTACAGAAAAGGTAGTAAGTCATCAATATGCAAACTAACTAATTATATGACTGAGTGACATATTCAACACACCCGCCCATCCACCCACATGCACCACACGCACACACACACACACACACACACACACACTAGATATACAGAAATGTCAGCTTCAATATAATTTACTATCCAGTTGCTCAAGATACAGACAGAAAATGGAAAACCTATTTACAATCCAAATCAATGGGGTATCAGAGTGCCATTCATTGCGTCCATACAACACATAAAACTTCATTAGCTCAGCGACATGCTAATAGATTTTCTACAAAAATGAGATATCATGGATGAGGCTGACATATCCAGTGTTTCAGTGTGATTTAAACCAGGAAGGAATAAGGCTTTGAGATGGGCAGACACTTTTATGAAGATGGACATACTAAATCTGGCATCAGCATTGGCAGCTCATAAATATCATCATCCCTGAGATAGAAATGACTTGTAAATTGACCATAAAGCGGATATATACACACTCCGTACGTGTGATTTAGCAGCCTGCAGCATTGAGGGATATACTGTAACAGATGTGTGATGAATGTCTATTATGTGGATGATACAGTGTGTATGCAGGGAGTGTGTATTGGGGCTTGCAGGGGGAAAGGGGAAGACCCCCGGGAACAGTGTACCACTGTGGGGTGATCCCTGTATCCCCACAGGCTTACGATAAACCATGTACAGCTGTGTTTAAAGGGGTTCACTGAGTTAATTCAAAAGGACACAGGGATGCAATGCAGGCTTATGTGTAGACACACACATGCACACACACACAGTTTTCGGCAAGATGAGGAGAGCTGCTGAAATAACCCTGTGCCAGCTGGCAACAGGACCCACACAAACACACAGATACACATGCGGACCTCCCTCCAACCCACTTGACTGCATTAAAAAGGAGGCTTCATCAAAGCTATTCATGATGCCTCCATAAGTCATCATCTCATTTGCAAGACAAATGGGAAAGTCAAATTGGTCAGTGCATTTTAATAAAGAGCCAAGCACTGAGCTAGCATCATCCTCTCCTCTGCTGCCCTTGCAGACGCAGGCTTTCGCACAGCAGGACAGGTCTTCTGAACTCAACAATCAAATTTATATTTTCACACCTGTATAACTATTACCTAGCAACTCCTGTTACCATTTGTCAATATACTTATAATTCAATATATTTATTTATTGGCATTTTATGGCTTTATTAGACAGCAGCAGACAGGAAATGTGTGGAGAGAGAGTAGAGGAGTGACATGCAGTAAATGGTCTGGCTGGACGAGAGTCAAACTGGGGACTTGCTGCTCAGGGCTTTTACGCCCATGTGATATGCACATTAACCACTAATATCGGGTCACCCCTAATCTACTGTATTAAACATACATTTCTTGTATCAGTGTCATAATATTATAAAATAAAAAATATATTTCATTTTTATATACAATAAGTCTAAAACTGTGCTTTTATTTTGTCCAAAAAATCTGCCCCAAATACCAGAAATAACAAGAATGAATTTTTAATCTCAACATTTGAGAAAACATGGACAAAATGCTCAGAAAATGGAAAGCTGAATATTTAATGAACAATTTGATGAGACTGTTTTGCCAACAACTACAGTCATGGCTTATATTAACCTTTAAATTAACTCTCATTAAATAGTATCAGACTAGAAGCAAAAAAAAAGGTAAAAAAGCAAATTGCAAAACACTGTTTTTTATACATATACAATCAAATATGAGCTTCTTCTAATATTTCTTTTTGCTTGTCAGCTGTCAACAGAATGTTGACATGTTAACAGATCCTATAGGGTCACTCGTAAAAATATTACAGTTGTTTTTGCAGGCTGATTTTAAGATCAGAGAGCGAACAGTGGAGAAATTAAATATTTTATTTATTGTGAAGCCTGACATGCATGTAAATCTTCTACTTATCTTAAATAAAAAAACCTTGTGTGTTTAAGTTTTCAAGGCAGACCTGTGTGTCCTTGGATTGAATTATATATGCTCATGCAGCACACAGATAGGATGTTACTCCGACGATAAAACATAATTATACAGACCCATTATCATTTTGTCCAAGCATGTTTGATCTACACATGGACCAATGACCTCAACATTAATTTCATAAGGTCATGCGATCCTGACCCTTCACGGAATTACTATTGTCACTGTAGATTGCAGCACTATTGATTTGCTGTGCTTTGAAAGCTATCTGATATTGAGATCCACAGACTGTTGATTTAGCCCTGCGCTTGTATTGAATAATTAAATGAAGCCAATAGGTTTGTTGATATCTAGGCAGTTTCATCCTTCAAATGACTCCGGGAGATACCCTCAGAGTCTGTCATGAGGACCAAAGTATAATAAATGAACACAGGTCTGACACATACTGACAACAATGGGCTGTCAAAGAGACTTGGGTAAATAGCGACCACCCCCAAACACACAGTTATTGTTGACTTATTGCGTGAATTGATTTACTAGGGGTCAGTCTCTCTCAAAGGTGACATTGAGCTGTAGAACCTAAAAACCTCTTTCTTTGGTTTCATGTGTTTATTTGTTTACAAAAAGCTATTTTGGTCCATTCTTTGTATTGATTTCTAAACAGCTACAAAGTATTACCCTGTCAAGGAGCAGAATGTCTTAAAACCACTTATACCCTTCTGGTAGCAGCAGTGGAGCCATGTTTACAAACATATCTGGTCTCTTCAAGCATTTCAAACCCACAGAGCCCTATTTTAAATTCTAGCAGAGTTTCCAAAGACACCAAATATATACGATTACATTTTAGGGAAATATGTATACAAAGATACCCAAGGCTTCAACTCTCATTTGATGTAACACTGAAGCCATTAATAGCCAATACATCTCCAGTGAAGCATTGGGACAAGATACAGAATATGCGATAGGCTACTACATGCAGTGCAGACATAACTTCAAAGTTATGTCCGCAGGCTTATTTATACTTTTTTATCAGGCCTGTTTGCATAAAATGTTCCACTACAAATCAACCTGACTATATGCTTGAGCTGTAGCCATAGAGTATACCTGTTAATGTGGTCACATGTACCTTTGTGATTTTACAATGTACAGGTGTGTGAGATTACAGTCACGTGACTCCAAGATGGCGGCAATTAGGGGTATGACACAGGTTCCTTGTTTACAATCTTTGGGTAACGTCGATTTTGATAACTTAAGCACCTTAACTTGAGTTTAAATTGCTGTTGAAGATGCATTTGAACGCTGGAGTTTACTTATTTGACAGACGGCTGTGGAAAATACTCGAGGTAATTACGTTTTTTTAATGTAAATGTTGGTTCTTCGGGTTCTTCCTGAGCATATTAGCTTTCGCACAGTTACTTCAGTGCCATGATTGTCATTGTTTGGGTACATGCCAACTAAATTAGCTGTGTTAGTGCCAGTATCAGCTATTGTTTTCGCTGTTATGTTGGCTTGTAAAATAGTAGCAAATGTGTTCCTCTGGCTTTTGGTCACTTTCCCAACCCAAGAGACCGAAGACGATGTAGACGTTCTTTCCTTAAGGACCTAAAATCACCAACACGAACACTTTCATAGGCAGCAGATGATATTGTAGCACTTACCTGGCTTGACTTTTTTGTGGCGTTTGTATAACATTTGTGTCTTATAGTGGTTTTTACACTTATCCTTGTGAACACTTTGATAAAATCTCCAAGTTGGTTGCAGTGAATTCTGGTCATTAAGTGGCCACAGAGCAGCACAGAGCCAGTGGTGCACTTATGGCTTGGTTTGTATTTGTCAATGTCAGTGGCTGTAGAGTTTCTTTGGCCTGTAGGTGGGGCTCTGATGCAGTGTTTCAATGCCGAGGCACCGGTCTGGATGTGACAGCAGGGAGGGAGAGAGAGGAGGGAGAGGAGCACTAAGGGAGGACGAGGATGTTGCAGCAGGCACGGACACCTCCCCAAAAGACCCCTCCACACTCCCCTAAGTTCATACTACCTCCAGGTTGTGTCTAAATGGTCAGGGCGCCCATGCTTACACTCTATTCTAACTTGAATTATTTTCCTCATGAAGTTGTTTTTTGTTTGTTTTCAGTGAGCTAATTGTCAGGTACTCAAATTCTACATCCTTTCATTGACTATTCGAAATAATAATAGGCCTATTTCAGACCGACGAGGCTCGTTTTGGAAGTTATTGACATAATAGAAACCTCAACATGACTCAATATTGTTTGCAATATTTTGTTGATCTTGATGGATTTGTTTTGAATTGTCTTTATATGAAGATAAGGAGTACGCTTAATAGCCTGTTTAATGGAAAATGCATTATCCTATTCCCCCACCCCCATACTGCTTATTTCGTTAAAGACATGATTACATAATTAGGCTTTTAGAATATTAATTGCTTAACATTTATGGGGGGAGGATACACTCCTGAAGCATGCTAAAAGATCATCAAAGAACAAAAATGCAGATTCTAATCCCCTACAACTATGCAAGTGTCGTAATTATGTTGCTGTGTTGCTTAATCTCTATCTTTAAATGATCCTGCGATTAGATATTCAAATCCGATGATCTGATCATTTCACCCCGGTATTGTATCGTATTTGTGTAAATTCCCCTATGGCATTGCCAAATCTCATTCTCGACGGGATGATGCATTACATAAACCTTCGTCTGGCTCCGGGACCCATACCTCAATGCATAAACCTGTACTTTAACAAAGCATAAGCTTTATGTAATCTCATATCCTCTGTTATATCCTTGTTTTCTTGGGTGAAGAATGCCAATCAAAGGGCGGAACAGTTAAAGTTCAAAATCAACTTTGAATGCTTGTTAAAAGAGGTCTGTGCGATTGTGTAAAGATGCTGACACGAAAAAAATCAACATGACCCTGCATGGGACAATCAGAAATTATCCCACCTCAATTGGAACCTTGTCACTGTCCTTAAAGATAATTAGATCATAAACGTGATTATAGCCCAGTGATTAAAGGCTTGGTGAGATGCACATTGTTATAGTGATCTTTAATGCCCACTAAACCTCTTTAAGGGTAGTTGCCAGGGACTTAAAAATGTAACCCAAGCGCAGCCCCATCCAGATCTGAGATGTTACTGCGGGTGAGTCAAGATCCTTGGTGAAAACAGTCGTCTTTTGCAACGGGCGAAGCGCCATCTACTCAGTCCCTCCCGAGCGTCAAGATCCGCTGCGAAGCTGCAAACTCCGAGGCAGCGCACCTCTCTCTCTCCCTCTCTCCCTCTCTCCGTCCCTCCCGCACTCCCTCTCTCTCTCTCTTTCGCACTCCGCTGCAGCACCCTCAGCACCTCAGTTGAGCAGGAGCACCGCACTGAGTCACATCTATACACACACGCTCTCTCTACACACATACACGCACAGACACGCACACAAGCACAGCCTCCTGCGGTATCCCGTACGGCGCAGCGGCTTTTCCAGCGGCATACCAAGTGCGTCCTCGCCGAGGGATGGGAGGTGCAGCTCCCGGGTCTCAGAGCACTCAGAGCGGCGTAGTAGAGTCCTGCTGAACGGGGAATGCTGCTGGAAGTCTGCTGCTATTTCTTTTTCCCGTGCAGGAATCGCATTCTAACTACAAACCTACCGGGGATTTAAAGTGGACAAGTCGTTTGATCCGGATATAACATTATTCTGAGCATTTCTCATTTTTGGGGGGAGTAAAAGGAGTTGGGGATTGCTCTGGACGTGCCTCTTATCCGCAGTGTCGATGCGGCTGCGGCTGTGAAGTGATATCTGCATAGATTACAGGTAAGGAAAGAGGGTTGTCACGGCGTTAGTTCCCACAGTCAGGGTTGTTTTTAATGTGCTTTGGTGCCTTTATAGCCAGGTTTTTGGGTGTGAGGTTGCCACTGCACCAGCCAGGTGATTCGAGGCGTGCTGCACCTGTTCTAGCTGCGCCATGCCTGCTCTGCGCACTCTGGCAATGGGGCGGGTTTCATTCCGGACCTGTCCATCTGGATCGTATAACTAGCCCCGGGGAGAATTGCAGAAAAATTTAATGACCTGCTATTTCTTTCAACTTGGGACTCTATATTGAGTGGATTCCCTCCGTTTGGCGCTTCACATCATTCATGCCCTCCTTCCACTGAGAAAGCTGTATGCCTACAATGTGCTTATTTCTCTTGCAGTGTTAAACTCTGAAGGTTAAAAACAATAAGATTTGTCGGGGGTTCCGCGTCGGATTTGTGCAGTGTCTTAGGGGAAAAACCCAGTCCCTAGGTCTTGCATTTAGTGGCGTGTAGACACATGGACTGCAGTTGGGATTTCAGTCGTGGCTCGGGTCTCAAATATGGAAATGGTCAAAAGTATTTGATATTCTGTTACACATGGTTTTGTCAGGATGCTTAGCAACAGCAATTCCCGCCATATGTTAAAATTAAAAGGTTAATGGGAAAACATTGCGAGTTACAGTGATGAACACAGCGCGTCTCTCTTAAAAAGTTGTTAAATCCACGCCGTTTTGGAGCATATCCTGCATCTTTAGGGATCCACGTTGGGGTGATTTTATGTAGCCTGAAACTATTCAAGCATGGTACTATGAAGGAGCTTTCTAAGCGGTTTCTTTGCAATATCGACGCTTCGGAGTTTCATAATCCCTAAGAATTATTTCCTGGAATTTTTGACTTTGAACGTCTCCTTGTAGCCAGTGAGGTATTTTTCGAACTCACAATGCAGCCGCACAGTTATCTATGATTTTAACAGTAGCTATATCTGCTGTCTCATAATTCATGGAAAACGCACGTTGTGTTATGCAGAATCACATTTCTTCCCATGTGGCTTCCAGTATCGTCGGGATATGCCAGTCTCTTCTCAGAGATTTTGAACTTGACCGGTGTGGCTCTGACAGAGCGCCTAAAGAAGGGTTTGACTTTAGGGACACTCATGTTAACAGAAAACATTGTAATATCTGCACTGAGACCTGGTCTCTGTGGTGTGCAGTAGACTACTGAGTTTAATCTAAAGCCATGGAATTTATTACCTATGGTATTACTATAATATTCCTTTAGGATAATATGATGGGTGATTTAAGGTTAAAGTAGTTCCTTTTACAGATTAAAAAAATATTATCTGAAGGATTTTTGCTTTGATATTGTAGTAAAGAGGCACCTGCATACTCTTTACCATTTTAAATGTCATTCAAAACTCTCTATTTAATATATTACACATTCCACTGTGGTGATCTGCAAATGTTTTCAGAATATTGAGTGAAGTACTGACACAAGACTAGATTTTTACTTCACTTCCAAATTGCAGTTTAACAAATCTGGTGACTTTCATTTTCTGAGATGATTTAGAGGTGTTTGAATCGTGAACACTCATAGATCAACTTCCTCTTGATTGCGCCACACTTCTCCTGTGGGGTCATACAGCCAAGCGACTTGGCAATGAGCAATTTTTCCTCAATATTTAAAGTTTTACATGGTAACCGGTGTCTTGAAATGATGCACTTGGTTCTGTAAACAGTATTTTACTTTATCAACATGTTGATTTTGCCAACATTCTGGTTGTACACAAAGTTACTGATCCCCTATGGCACAGCATAGCTGTGGGTCGTTTCCCAGCGTCAGTGTCATCTAAATTTGAATGGGAAGGTTTGTTGGAGGTAGAGCTGATTTCTTTACATTTAAGCAAGGAACATAACAGTGCAGGCTTGCGCTGTCGCTTTGCTTCAGCCATGTAGTGTGATGTAGGTGTCTGACTCCAAATGTGGCTCATGCACTTTGTCTCCCTCATCTCTCTCCTGCTCCATCACTCCCTCCTTCCTCACTTCCCTTGCTCCCACCCTCTCTTGCACCTCATACACAGAAAGCAGCTGTTCCAGCCTATGCAAAATGCAGATCCCTAGTACAGCAGTCACACTGACTACTCTGAGCCCCTCTGCTGGTTTCTCCCTCCCTCTATCCACCTGCTCTCCAGACTCAATCCATCAATTCATTGTCCCCCTTCCATTCCCTATTTCATGTTACCTTATACTTAATGTACAGCATTGGGTTATTGTTGTTACGCAAATATCTCATAAGCAGAGCAATTATACATTCTTAGTTGTGTTTTTAATGATCCCACCAACAGGCTTACATACTTGTTTAGTGCTCACTCAAAAGAGCGTAGCTGAAGGGACAAGGCTGTATGCTGAAAAATCCATGAGGGGCAGTGTGGCTTCACAGGCTGGTGCAGTGGATAGGGTAATCCCATAGACTGGGCTTTCGTTCACAATTTTGAATTTGTTTCAATGGCACAGTTACATTAGGTGTAACTGTTTGTTGGATAATTCATCAGAAGATACATATGTTTATTAGCACATAATTCAAATTTTACTTTGGAAATGTTGAAGTCATCGTTCCATAGATGAGTTTTTATAGCATTTACATATGTTTCGATGTGCTGTGGGCTGGTAGGGGAAAAAAACACCATAGTTGGCACCAAAGTCGGATGATTCTTTAATGGGCAGCTGAAAACAACTTTAACAAAAAACATTAGATGCTGATGGCTGATGTGTGGTCCATTAGTTGCTGTTTAACTGCCTGTGACGGTGAGGCAAAGGAAAGTAGCTTGCCTACTGGGCAAAGTGTCTCTACTGCATGCTGAAGTTCCTGTGCTTTTCTGTGTCAGTGTGACTGTAGCTAGCAGGCAAGCCTGTGCGTTTGTGCCTGTTTTTTTTAGTGTTAATGTGTATGTCAGCTCATTTCTGAATGTTCAAATTTGTGTGCTTGTCCTCTTAGTATGTGTGTGTGTGTGTGTGTTTGTCTTTTGCTGCTGTCAAGGTCTCAAGGGAGAAACATTTAGTCCTTGAGGAGTTTGATAATCCTATCTCATCTGTGTCGTGTCACCAAATTCCAGCTCAGTCCTAAACTCTTAAAGGCTGTAAGAGCACTTGGCACTGCTCATTCTCCCTCCCTCCCTTACTCCCTCTCTCTGTGTGCTGTCCATCAAGGCCTGCCTATAGGAATTGGAACAGCAGCCTTTATCGGCCTGTAAGCACCTCACATTGACATACTACCCCCTGTCTGTTGGCCAATGTTACGGCTACAAGGCTGTAGTTTGGACCCGGAGAGCACGGCCTTGTCAATATTATGGCTTGCTAATGGATAAACTCTCACTCCAACCTTGGCAGTAAAGACATTCTTTACATTTTGGGGGCGGTGTACTTGTAAGAGTAAGCTCCATAGAGAGTCCCTGCAATGTGTTCATGTCAAGGGGGAAACTGTGAATGAATATGAATGGGTAATCTGAGAAAGATTCTCTGTAGTGATATAAATGCCTGGTAGCAGTGTAGGCAAGACTCAGGCGGAAGTGTGTTTGTGTGTGGGTGTGAATGATGCATCTGTGACTGGCCTGGCGAGGCCCTATATGAATACTCTGGTCACAGAGACGTATCGTCATGTCAGACTGAATGATGTGTCTGTGGGTTGGACCTGAATGGAGCTCTCTGTTTTTCTCATTCTCTTTCTGTTGCTCTCTTTCCCACTTGATGTCTCCCTCTCTTTCTCTCTCACTCACACTCACACGCACACACACACACACACACCCCTCTGGGCTGTGACAGGACTACCAGCCACAGACTAGTGTCCAATTAGACCCCCCTCCTCTCTCATGCCACCAAACACCACAGAGAAGATTGCAAATTGCATTTCCGTGTCACCAACTGTTCTTCCCACTATAATCTGTCTCCCGTATTTTAGGACAGTCAGACACATTTTTTTAACAATGGCTTTCAGGATAATATAAAATTGAATGTATAATTTTTGAGGGTGCCACTTTTTTTCTTTTTTAGCTGCCACAATTAAATGTAGAGGGAGTGTGTTGGTTTGGCTGGAAAGTGATTAAAAGATGAGTGCATTAACAATTTATAGTATAACTAAATTTGGAATTATAGACATTCAAATATTCTTGTCTTAGACCTGGCCATGTAAAACCACTGTCTTTGTTACATTGTCTATTTGAACTTGACTCACATTAGGCTTCAAACTTGGTGTGCGATGCAAGATTCAATGTCTATTATGTTTTAGTTGACACTTCATTAGTAAGATGGTATCACTGACTGAGGGCTTGATGGTTTTCATCTAAATTCCAATTTGGGGGGAGGATTCTATGCTACATTAAGAGAATAATTGCTTACAAGTATGTAATTAACCCTTTGGTAATGCACCATAGAGCTGCATATTGATGTTTGCCACAGCAATGACAGGAGAGATCTGAAGTAAGGATCTCCAAACAATAGGCGTTGTAAATTCTGTGAGGAAAAATCAATACGCGTCACAGCATCCAATTTAATGAGAACCTTTGTTCTCGTCTGAATAGTTTACTCAGCATATGTGTGACGCAGACAGAGAAGATACATATAATCATATAGTGTGTGTGTGTGTGCGCGTGTGTGTGCACATATCCTGCTTTTCAGAACTTCTTTTTTCATGTTGGCAGCCAGAGTCCTATTAAGCTGTCACGTGCTGTTATAATGGGACCCAGTACATGTACATGCTAGTATATCACAGTTGCACCACTTTTATTTTCTCCCTCCAGCCATCTCTCATGCTTTCCTTTCATCTTTTTTTCTCAATCCTTCTCTCTCTCTGACTGTCTCTGCCTCCAGCTCTCTCCTCCCATATCTTTATGCCAAGCACATAACTTTATCTATGTGTGTTTGTGTGTGGGGTTGGGCAAAAAAAATCCCGACTGTCGTGACATTGGAATGACCTATGAGGCAGAATATAAAGTGAGAAGAAGACATGGGATGTTTCTGTCTTAGATAGGAATCAGGGAGATGTGGAAAGGCACCAATGTATCAGTGGGTTTGCCAGACTGCTCCTTTTGATAAGACCATGTTAAACGTTTCTCCCAGGTCTCAATGATTCATATGGAGCCGTGAGTCTGATATATAAACAGCTCTCTTTGATGCAGCAGCAGATGACACACTGTGGCACATTGGCTCTTATGTTTGTGTGTGCCAAGCCGAGCATGACAAGCAGTAAATTAGTTTTGTTTCAGATGCATGAAATGATGGGAAAATTGCAGACAGTCTTAGGGCATTTTTTTCCCCTCTTGCTCGCTCTCATTTGCTCCCGGGCCGACGCCTTAAGTCCGCGCAAGGATTAGGCCCTTAATTCTGTTTTCATCCTGCCTGTCGCAAAGAAGCATGGGCACGCATGCTGAAGTATGCATGCATGCGTGCACACACATTTTATTAATCCATATCAGACAATACCTCAGAGCTCTCAATATTTATCATGTAACCTAATTCATCCCTTGCTGTGTTAAGGCAGACACTTAGAACGTTGGGGCTTTTTTTTGTCATTACTCCATTTATCAATAGCAAGGGTTTCTTTAAGTGAGGTTGCAGGATCTAACTGTGCTTTGTTAATATGTCTTTGTTAGTATGCAACTCTTATGTGTTGTACTTCAGTATAGTTATGACTGTGAGCCCCCATGTCAAGTTCTTGAGCATTAGGGTTTGCAGTGCTTGTAACATGTAGGGGTAGATGTTAACGTTGGATGTTGACAGTTGTATGTATGCTCTCGGCACTCCACCCTGGTCCCAGCCCTCCTTTAACCTTATTGGTTGTAGGAACTCTGGGGTCAAATTGATGAGTGCTGTATTTCAAAAAAGTTGAACTTGTCTCAGCTTGAAAAGAGGATCAGTGCTTACCTTGCTAGGTGCAAAAAGAGGCCAGTGACTTCTTTTGGTAAGCGCTCACAGCACCACCTCTCCTTAGAAAACGACATTGGTATTGCTTTTAAAGGTTTTGGTAGAGGCATGCACAGAGCTTTTATTATGCTGTCTGCAAGCTTTGAAAAAAGACTGTGACCAGTACTAAAAACTGCCATGTAAAATGACTGTATTATTACTGTTATTTAAGTAGGTTGGTGGAGTAGTTAGTACTCCTAAGTGCAGTGCTGCTATGATTGACAAGTGTTTTCATGCCCCTGTAAGAATGGCCCTATTGAACAGCACTGATGGTAAAAATACACAGAATGTAAATACTATGTTTGATTATTATACTTTTATGGTATAATATTGTTTCCTAGCAGGAGGGATCCTCTGTTTGGATAGCCAGAGGATTTAAGGATAATGATATGTCTTGCCTCCCCTTTCACCCCCACACTTTCTGTATCAGTCTTTCTTGTCTCCTGTCTTTCACTTCCTGTCTGCTCCAAGTGTCAGTGGTGTCAGGGGGCATCAGTATGCAGTGTTACTACAGTAATTGTGAAACAGCGGGCTCAGGGAGGACCCCTGCCACGCTCTACCCAGAAGGCGGTGGGGTAGGGGGAGGATCTGCTTTACTGTAATACCCAGCCTCCATCATCCCACCTTCTCCTGTCTCCCCCCTCCCCTCAGGATATATCATAGTCTAGCAGCATAATGTTGGGGATGTTACAGAGAGGTTTAACAAGACTTACACAGGGTTTTCATGTTATTCTTCTCTCTGTGTGCTACTCCCTTTTGAGTTTGGGATTTTGCCTTTCTTGAGTACTTTTTTTCTTCTGTTGATGGGATTTGGAATGGCTTGTGTCTGTGTGAATGCAGTGACTGACTCTTAGCCAGGGCCTGACTCTTAGCCAGGGCCCAACTCTTGCCAAGTGCTTGGGAAAAGTTTGTTGCTCTCCTGGAATAAGACATGTTTCATTTTTTAGTCTGGTTTAGTCTCTGACTTTCATCCGTGATTGGTATTGATTTTTGATTGCCATGTTTAAACTTTCCAGGAAAGGGGTGACTGCACTGTAATGTGAAATTTTTGCCATGTACCCCAGCAAACTGGTAAATCATCACCCTGGTTAATCTGCAGTGTGTCTTTACTCATGCATGATATCATCCCTCAAGTCTGACACATATGTTTGATTTGTGTCATCCTTTCTCACTCCCTGTTGTGATGATAGTTAGGTTTGAGAATCTGCTATATTGTACGCTGAGGGCTTGCTGCATCCATGCTTGCTCTCAGCATCGGGAGGACCTATTAAATCTTTCCACTATAGTGACACACAGCATCCTTACCTGCCACCTACGCAACTAACTGTGTTCCTATGGCAACATGATTTGTCAACTGAGAACCCCGCTACAGAAATTACCTTCACTGCTGTGTTTCGCTCAAAAAAATAGCAGGAGGGACTAAAGAGACATGATGGATTGATACTGTGATGGACTTTTGACCTTTCATGTGACAATAACTGAGCTCAGAAGATTCACTATTAACTTTTATCTGCAGTGGGAAGAGGAGCACTGATACTTGTTGACACTCTAAGCACTGATGACTGTTGGTATGGGTATGGTATGCTCTCCCACACAGCAAGTCTTCATGATTTGAAACAGTGGCTGAGTGTTTGTAGTTATATATACATACCCTCACATAGAAAACAAGTAAATGCCAAAATCCTTACATTTAAGAAGCTGAAATTAGCATATGTATTTTTGCTTGATAAATGGCTTATTTAACAAATTTTCAAAATAGTTGCTTAATTTTATGTCGATCATCAAGTCAATTTATTGACCAACCATTTCAGCATTAATGCACCAGGGGAAACAGGAAAATATAGTAGCGAGTGGAGATAACATTTAAATGGTTTTCAAATAAATAACCTTGCAACAACTAGATGCCCAGTATAGTGTATATATAGACAAACGTTGGTTGTTATAACCAAGCCTTCCAATATTGAACACACAATCTGCCACCTCTCACACAGAGCACTGGGAGTTGCTGGAAACATCAGCACTACTCCGATCCCCAGATGACATACTAGAAGAGGAAAGGTTAGCCACTTTATTGTATTGCATCAAGCGTCCTCCTGACTTTTTCCTGTGTTGGCTCACAAAAAGGACACCCTCTCTCTCTTTTTCTAGTCTACAAATGTAACTGGAGAGAAAGCACAAGTTCTGAGAGAGGTTTCATCCTTCCCTCCACACTCCCCTTTCTTTGTGTCCATCCGTTCTGCATTGTCACGGCAGTCCTTCAGCTGAGCTTTGATTGGGTTGTTCTGGGCCCACCGGCAAATCTGGCAACCAGATAGTTGTGTGTGTGTGTGTGTTTGTGTGTGTGTTTGTGTGTTTGTCTGTCTGTCTGTCCACATGTAAGTCAGTGTGTGTAAGAGGTTTTTCTCCATTTCTCTGGGCAAAGCAATGCGATGAGGTAAAGCTTGCAGAAAATCAAAGTATAAAAACGGCTATGACCAACTATGAAGAGATGAAGCAGGGGAGGAGGAGAGGAAGGGAGAGGGGTAAAATGCTGGATAACAATTTGCATCCTCTCACTTGCCACTGTGAATGACGGCTGGCTCAAAAGCTTGTCTGATGTGTTTATGCCATAGGCTTTTGAGGGCTGGAGTTGAAGGGAGAGGGAAAGTTTAAGGGGAGACAAACTGTGGGGAGGGAGGGGCTGTGGAAAGGCATGTAATAGAGTGTAAACCTACATGAACTCAGTTTACCCAGCTCTCAGTTTGTGAAATGGCTCACACACACATTTCCAGTTGATATTCAAGAAGGTTTTCGTGTAAATTTGGAGTGTATTTCTTGATGTCAAACTGTCAGTTGCGTGATTCCTTTTAAGCAAATTAAATTTCCAATTAAGTATACTCTTGAAATTGCAATGATGACTTTCAATAATGAGTCTGTATAAAGTCATCACCATTACAAGAGAACATTCTCAGAAACACCTAATATATTTATGTACGCTAATTAACCACTTGCCATCTCTCTTTGCTGCAGTGTGACTAAAGGGGCTTTGCTGAACACACACTTATTTTTTGTTCACATTTCTTTGTTTCGAAAAGTTCACTATTGTTACAGCAGCCACGCATCCTAATCCTAAGTGATGGCAATGTTTACAGCCTGATGATGAGTCAAGGGTCCCGGTCCAGTGGCCATGTGTGGACATAACCAAATGTACACTGGCTGCTGAATTGGTAAAAAGGCTGTGTAGACGAACTCAGCCTCCCTTGACCCTAAAGACCTCTGCTCAACTTGTCTTTTCCTTTGGCAGTGGAACTTTTGGCAAATGAATTAATCTGCTCTGTAAAAGACTAACCCAAAAAATTCTAAAGTGGAAGAATTCACAACTCTTGTGCTCTGTTGCAATACTACACACACAACATATATTGTGTGTACATTTGTTTTTCAGGTCATCCTTCTGTCTTTATTTACTGCTTTGACCGTTGACCTGCCAGTTTACACTCTTTGATTTAGCAGCATTTGAGCTCTGACTTTTCCCTTTGTCAAGCACAGCAAAGGGTGCAGGAGAAATGTATAGGTTCATATATATGCTGTGTGTTAGTATGTGCATTACATGACATGAATGTCTCCCCTGTTGCCTTGTTTGACTAATCAGTTAAATACTAACATTGTCAACATTTTCATAACCAGCCCAAAGGAGAGACTGTACTGTAATTATTGACAATTATTGGCAATTACTGGCAATTAACTATTATGGCATCATGCCAACATTAGTTTTAGTAGTTTAGATAGATACATTCTTTCCTCATTAGACAGAGGATGAATGACATAAAATGGAAGAAGTGTTTTTGCATGCGTGCACAGTAGTGCACACATCTGTGTTCAGAGATGATTGGAATAAATTGTGGACATGTTAAGTTTGGAGAGTGGTCTAAATATCACAGTATTTAATCACCAGCATTTCTTATTGTAATGACAGTAGCATTATTTTAGTCTTTCAGCACTCTGTCAAATCACTGACTCTTCACTTTCTCTTTTTTACTTTGACCTTTCAGAAAAATGACACAGCCACTTCTCCACTTCTGCTTATTTATCATGCCAGCTGTTTCTTCTTCTCTCTCTGTGTCTTTGCTCTCTATCAGGCAGTAGTTATAATACAGCACCATTTGCTGAATATGTTTAAAAATGGGACATCTTAGCTGCTGGAAGGGCACTTTTGACACATCATGTCAAACTGCTCATTTTTCAGTTTTCGGAGACCATTACTGCAGGGCTGCAAGTCTCTGCAGGTGCAGACAGTCTGTCTTCACTAGTATCTATCCCACATGGACTAACATGGCAATTTACACTGGATGGGAATATGAACAGGATGACAAAGTATGTCATATACTTTTTTTTTAAAAGAAGAGTTGGAAGTAAGGTCATATTTTTCTTTCTAATTGAGGCAGCCACAACTTAAGAGCAAAGCAGAGTCAAAAGTAGATGAGAGATGACACACACGTGTGTTGTGTGTGACATTATGCATCAATGTCCCTGCATTGTGATTGAACATAGTGGCTGCATCTACCTGGTGTGAACACACGCCCATATACATCTACTACATCCAATGCACTGTTCAGTTTCCCATTGACACTGTCAGATAATGTGTTGATAGTAATTTGTGAGGCTTTAGTTTGTGCTGTTGTTGGATGGAATTGTTTTTTGTGGGTGTCCTTGTTATTGTCCACCCTGCTCACTTATCAAGAAGACCACCAAGTATGAATGATATGGTTAACTTGAGTAAATGGATATCCATGCCCTGAAAAATTAAAGCTTCTCCTTGAATATAATGTACTTTTGTAATTGTTAAGTTATAATAGTAGTGATTTTTCTTGGTTCAGTAGATAAGTGTAGACTAGTTTAGTTGGCAATTAATTGTGAATTACAGAAACAAAGGAAATAGCGGTTTAAAAGGGCACTACAAGCCAGTTGACTGACCTCATTCCAGCTGTGCATAGTAAACCAGGATCTGAGATCTTTAAGACTCTTCATCACCACTATGGATTATAAGGGAAAGCTGTAATCCATGCGCTTTGAGAAAACCAAATCAACCACTACACTGATGAGGCTCACAGATGTGCATGGTACTCTTCTTTTGTGTGTGTGTGTGTGATGGAATGGGATGAAATAGGATGGATTAACATGACTGTTTTTGTCCAATAGTTTATTCCTTGTCCTTTGTACTGAGCTCTGCACAGCGCACATGCATACACATCACACACACATTTGATAAAACATAAACACCTCATATACTGAGCACATCTGCACACTGTGTCTGTGTACCTCACAGACACCTAAAAAGAAAAAAACACTTTGTAGAAACAGAGTGAGGGATCAGAGAAAAAGCAGCAGTTTAATGTTTTATTATAATCACCACAAAGCCTTCTAAATTATCAAGCTTTCATGTCTAAGAAGTTAATCTCAGAGGTCAAGTCTGCTTTAGCTCTGTTCAGCACCAGCAAAAGAGGAAGATGGGGAAAGCAGATACATACAGGTCACTGGAAAAAGGAAGAGGAAACAGAAACAAATACATATGGATGAATATAAAGAATTAATAAAAAATAAACTGTGTAACTTCCTGTGTGGTCAGTGGTTGGTGATCCCTAGCTTCATTTGTCAAGACAAAACATCTGAACTGGGGCAGGTCTGATCCTGTTTACAGGGACTAAGCCAGAAAACCTGATTTAGCCAAGGGTGACTTCAGAAGCCGTTATTTTGGCATGCGAGATAATGTTATTTTTTTCCCTCCGGCGCCACACAAGCTGTAACCAGTATGAGGTAAACACCATTGTGACAGTATTATCAATGTCTTAATGTGTATGAATAGAGTAAATGATAAAGTTGTACTGGATGTTATTGGCTAGTGTCGGTTACTTGCTAACAACTGAGTGTGACTCATACAAGCTAGTACAATGATCAGTTCACATATGGCAAATTGAAAGGGTGGAAAAAGTTATAGCAAGTATTTCCAAAGAGATTATTTTGAGGCGATGTCAAGTCAATGGCATTGTGACTACAGCTGTCCGGAAATATTGGGAATGTAAGTTGTCAGTGGTTGGTTAGACAACAGAAATCTGTTGTGCTACACTGTGAAGCTGTTGTGGGTATTTGACAGTTCTGTGGGCTCCTTTGTTCTGTCTGTGTGGCCACATTTAAATACAATCCATACACATTTGTTTTTCGTATTTTTATTCCCACGTGCCAATGGTTTAAATCTGTGGGTGTTCATACTGTATGTTACGGTTAAAATTTACATGTGATTTCCCCAGAGGCACCAGTATACTCTCTGGGCTTGTCTCAACCTGGATCACAGTTATTTAACTCTTGTACACCCCTCCCTTAACCTGTGTGTGTGTGTGTGTGTGTGTGTGTGTGTGTGTGTGTGTGTGTGTGTGTGTGTGTGTGTGTGTGTGTGTGTGTGTGTGTGTGTGTGTGTGTGTGTGTTTCTGTGTGTGTGTTTCTGTGTGGGAGGGTTGTATATCTGTCAGTTTCTCTGCTCTGCATTTTGGCATGTTGTAGCAGGAAAAAATTATTAACTTTAATAATCGCTTGATTTGCATTCATGTGTTCCAGTTCCACAGCTCTGGTATTGTTCAGGCGGGCTCACTGGAATGGCTAACTGAAAAACATAAATGGTACAAAGTCATTATTATTGGTCTTAGTTATCTGAGCCTTTCCTGCTATGGCATGTCAATATGTCAGCTGAGAAATATTTGGTCCTTCTTTGTCTGACTCTCACCTTTTACAGTACCCTACTTCCTCCCTCTGCCTTCAACCCATATTTTAATTGTGAAACATTTAAGTGTCCCTGTACACAACTTTTCTCTGTGAAGTTACAGTTCAGCCTTTCCCCTCTTCTTCTTTGTAAAAATGGTGACAAGACTTGTTGTCAATCTGCATTTTAGGTGCCTGTTCTGCTCTACGCCCTGATGATCGCAAGTTCCATTTCATGGTGAATTAATTTTACCCTAACTTACCAGTTGTAGCTCTCTGTTTGGAGGGCAACCTTAAATAAGGGACACTCTAAAATATGGAAGGCATAAGGGAAGATTTATGACAGCTTTAGGTTCTACATTGATCATACAACCTCCTTTTTCCAAACAATCTCCCAATCCTTGATCAATGTTTTCAGTAGACCTCACCATCTCACTCTCCCCATTCACATTACCTCTGCTGTATAGTCTTAAGCCTTTTTATTATGATTGGAGGCCTAAAGTGTGCTGTGTGCAAAATGAAGTGTTATAATTCCTGATTTATTACCCGCTTCAGTGGCACTGACATGCTTGGATATTGCTGAGCAAGAGAAGCAGGGAAAAGAGGAGAGCGACAGGGAAGAAAGACGAAGAGTGAAAAGCTAATATGAAAGAAGAGCTTTAAGGATGTCACCTTTGCTGGAAATCAAGTCTTACCACAATTCAGCCGGCCTGCCTACATGATGATTAAAACCTCAGAGGTCACACCATGCCTGTGTATGTGTGTGGATGTCTGCTTGGGTGGGGTTTGTTGGTGACATTGGTGTGTGTGTGTGTGTGTGTGGATAGATTACATATAAACCAAGTATATGGTTTCTGATTTTATTGTTGTTTGCACTATAGATTGTTTCATAGACTGGCTATAGGGAGCACCGGGAGAATTCCTGATGGGCCTCCACACTGGTGGACCAGTCAAAAAAAATCCAAATTTTATTGGCCCTCTCTGTGTGCTTGTCATACATTCATTGGGAGTGCGCTGTGTGTGTGTTTTGGGACTGGGCTCACATATGTAATCAACCCTCACTGACGTGGTGAGTTGAGTGTGTTGGGTTTGTATCAATGCATAATGCAGTAACTTTAACAGGGCAAATGGGAGCGGATCAAAACGAGCCATCATGCTAACATACGGGTTTGACCAATTATACATATCAAACCAAGGGAATTAGAAAAAAGGCCTGCCCCTAATACAAGCCTGCCTTTATTTACCTTAACTGTTACCTTCTGCAGTTGAGGTAAATAAAGGCCCCTGGTCAATATTTGAGGAAATGCAGTAGTTGAAAACCATTGAGGATCTACTGTAAACACCCCATGATGATGTAATTGAAATTGTTCGCACCAGATCTTTTTGAAAGACAGTCACCAGGTAAAGTCCAACACTTGGCTGAGCAATGGTTTAACTTCATCACTCACTCACTCACTCACTCACTCACTCACTCACTCACTCACTCACAGACATTCGCAGATGTAGCAGTGGCCAATGGTTGGTCCAGCCAAAAATACATTGGCTGATGTTACTACATAATGTGATGATAGTGATGTATCTATGATAAGCTACAATTGGCCAGTAATATTGGCTCTCAGGCTCTTACACAGATAGACACAAGCACTTCACTTATGATCCTTTTGCAGCACCACTGGAAAAATTCTGCCTTGAAGGTGACAGACAACAAAGTCATTTCTGTGTCTTTAACCAAAACACACAGCCATACACACACATGGAGCACACTACACTGATGTGTCGTGTTTCAGTGTTTTTCATACTGCAGCAAAACATCCAAAGTCATTTCAGCTTCAAGCAAACTATAACTCATAATTAATTACTGTGTCGAGAGGAAAAGGGGGATACTGGAAACCAGAGATGAGACTGAAAGAGAGGGCAAGAGAGGCAAAAGAAAAATAAGGTGGGGGGGGTCAGAAATTTCATTGTCATGAAAGAACAGAAGAGCTAAGGGAGAGCTGGAAGGAGAAGAGGTACAGGGAAAGAAGAATGGATGGATGGATGGATGGAGAAAGAGAGGGAGGACGTGTTGGGACTTAAGATGGTGCCAGACGGCAGCCGATGGAAGCGAGAGCTGATTTGTCTACACGGCCCTGCATTCCTGTCTGCCTGTTAGCTTGGGGAATAAGGGAATTGGGAGAGAGAGAGAGAGAGAGAGAAAGAGAGAAAGAGAGAGGGATGGAAAAGGAGAGGGAGCTAGAGGCTTTGAATTTGTTCTATGAAAGCAGCTGTCAGACAGTGCCTAGCAACACCATTTAAGAAGGATTCTTGGCTGCATTTATAGTAATTACAGCAAAATATCTCTGCCTTTTCATTCCAAATGAGCTTATATGGCACAACATGGCTATAACTAGAGGGCAGTTTGAGGAATGATTGAGAGGATATCTTCTTTGTCAACACAAAATATGTTGTGTGCGTCTTCTTAAATATATATTAAAGGGAAATATTAAAGCTCTGCTCTGCTCTTTTCATCAACACGTGAATTTTTAAGCTTTTTGAAAACACTCCATAACAGAAAGTGTTTATTGATAGTATTACTTGGACTTGCAGCATCCAAGTAATGGTCATCACCTTAACCTGTATGTATACTTTCTTTTGTATTGGTTTGTTATTTTGCATCTTACACTGTTTATTAATACATGTGGAAGAAGCTCTTCAATCATAATAATTTTCGTAACATCATTTGTCTTATTACAGTCCCTGATGCTCACTGATGAGTTGCTTGTGTGTCTTTGTCGGGACTTAGTCATCCTAATTGAATCCAGAGCTTCATTAAGTTCACCCTGTAAATGGTCCTCTCCGGTCACTGCTATGTGTTCTGGTCAAACCCAGAGGCTCCTCCCATTCAGGAAGTTAGACAGCGTTTAACCCAATCACAGTGAAGCGCTGACGGCAGGCCAGTGGGCTCTTCAACAGTCCTCCTAATGACATTAGAGCCCCTTGATCTGCACTGATGATAACACACTCAACCTATCTCAGCCTGCATCAGCACCCACTACACAAAGGCCCAGCCTGAGCCAAGAATGTGTGTGTGTGTAGAGTTTGTCAGTGTGTGTGTTTGAGTGACCTTACTTTGGAACCAAGGACTGTTTGAGTACCGTACTCCCTCAAGGACTCTGTCATTCCCCACTCTCGTTGCAGTGTAGTAACCCCACTAGTGATATTGTAACCAAAGACGCAATGCAGAGATTGTTTCTGTACAGAAAACATTCTGGAGGGGCCTGACTCTGAGTGTGTGCTTAGAAAAATGAGTGTGTTTGAACCCTATTCTACTAAGGAGGATTAGTAAGTCTCAGATGTGAAAGAGGAAAAGAGGGGGAGTGGCAAAAAATGAAAGAGATTGAGCGAGGAGAGGGGATGGGCAGATGTCAGCTATTTCTCTAAAATCCAGAGGGGTTGTCCAGTTGGATCATTGCCTAGACCCCTTCTTTGAAATGCTCTGACTCACTCTAGGAGACAGAAAGATAGACAGCTAGCTAGGAAGAAAGTGAGAAAATATGTGACACAGAAATTGGGTTTATGCTTGACACACTTATACTGGATCAGTTCACTATACTTGGCAACACTTCTTTCATACAGTATCTTTTCAGGACACATATTTTTTCAGCATTTTGCCCCTTTTCTACTGCTAACTCCCACTGTTTTGGGATTGTGTGGACAAGCATGTTATTTCTGATACACATGAATTCACTAGCCACTTCTTTTTATGCAGAGTTAAGGGGATGTAACATGTGCAAACATCCATGCTATCCCACCCACCATCACACCTT
Source organism: Seriola dumerili (assembly GCF_002260705.1). NCBI lineage: Eukaryota > Metazoa > Chordata > Actinopteri > Carangiformes > Carangidae > Seriola > Seriola dumerili. The sequence goes on from NW_019174393.1 coordinate 7,868,583, forward strand.
GTTCCCCTCAGGAATCCTGACCAGTAATCCTGATCAGTAGGGGTCTCCACTAATGGAGCAACAAGGACATGATCCCTCACAGGCTTCCCACCTACAAACCATTGCAATTGTGTTTGGCGGGGCACCTGGCCTTTCTCCCACTGTAAAAAAAAAAAACCAAAAAAAAAAAAATTGATCATACATTAACCATATTGCTATTAGGAATCATCATAAATGTTGCCATTTAAAGTAACCTGGGGCTTTGCAAAGTCATTAATACCATCATTCTGTTAGGTTAATACATTGCAACTGCTGTGCAGCTGCCATGAACTGCAAAATCTGTCTGGTTAAACTAATTTCCCTTGAAAGTTGTAGGTGCAGATTTTAAAACTTGATTTAATAATTAAAAATAATATGTTATTTGCAGCGTGTTGATGCTTGTAAACACTGGGTTAATTACTACATCTGTAGTACATAATGTCTGAGGCTCTCAGTCAGTTTTCTGTCATTCATATGATATGTACCCAGTTGACAGTGCAATCCTAAGGCTTTCTTTGTAATATCAACAGCTCTGTGGTGGATTAGACCTCCTAACCCCGATCTAGACAGGGTATCTTGTGACAGTAATCCATGCTGCTAATCCACGACTTGATGTAAACACCAAGGACACCCCGCCTTCTCTCTCTATCCTCTCTGTCCTTCTTTTTTTCTTTTCTACTGCTGCCTTCCTGAGAGAGATGAGTGTGCCATCTGTTTTGTGTATCAGCAGGGGTTGGCTTAGCTTGATAGGTATGTTAGACCTGATCACTCCATCATTATTTAAGTTTTTGTCTGTTTGTTTGTGCACAGGTGTGTGTGTGTGTGTGTGTGTGTGTGTGTGTGTGTGTGTGTGTGTGTGTGTGTGTGTGTGTGTGCCCAGTTATCTACTGCACATCTTAATTTTGTCTTGATGTGCTTTATAATAACATAATTCAGCTTCAGTGATGCGTTTGTCGATGGTTGTCATTTCCCAGAAAAGGGTTATGCCTGCCCCCAAAAGAAATAGTTTTAATTATTGAATAGGAATGAAAACAATTGTTAGTGGCTGCTACTTTTACAAATACTTGCAGAAAAATTGAAAATATAGACTCACCGAGCACTTTATTAGGAACACCATACTTGTACTGGGCACGTCGCTCTCAAAACTGCCTCAGTTCTTCGTAGCATGGATGCTACAAGATGTTGGAAACATTCCTTTGCATCATATCATTTCTGCAGGTTTGTCAGTGCACATTCATAATGCCAATCTACCATTCTACTACATCCTAAAGGTGTTCTATTGGATTCTGATCTGGTGACTGGGGACACATTACTCCGTTGGGTTGTGCCATTGAAACGATGATTGATTGGTATTAATGGGCCAAAAGCGTGCCAAGAAAACAATCCTCACGCCATTACACTTGCACTACCAGCCTGGACTGTTGACACAAGCCAGGTTGGGTCCATGGATTCATGTTGTTGACACTAAATTCTGACCTTACCATCTGCTGTTGTAGCCAGTGTTGTGCATGAATACACTGAATGGGCGCCTTCATTGAATATGCCCATGTTTGTAGTGAATGGATAACTGAATTTATGCATCTGCAGCTAGTGAATATGAGTGTGAAGGTGGTAGTAATGCACCAAAAAGCTGTTTGCCAACTGCCAAAACACATCAGAGGAAGAGCTGTGCTTTACAGCAGCACCTGAGGATTTACAGCACCTATCTGGCTACTTTGATGTTTGATGTGAACATTAACTGACTTATATCTGTATGATTTTATGCATTGCACTGCTACAACATGATTGGCTGATTGGATAATTGCATGAATAAGCAGGTGTTCTTTTTGGGAAAAAAAGTGCTTAGTGAGTGTATGTTAAGGGACAAAAGTGGAATAGCATGATTTCAAGATATAACAAAAGCAACTTTTTTAGACGTAAAGGTGCTAAATCCACATAAGGACATGCATGGTTGCATTGCATTGAATCAGTGCTACATTCGTGTCTGCATTCATAAGGAGACTTGTACTCATTTGTATGTACTTTTTTGTCCATTCTTTCAAGAAGTATATAATTGGATTTGTGTGAGAGTGAGAGAGAGTGTATGTTCAGGTTGTCAGACTGGTGATAATGAGTCAGGAATCCTCCTGTGCTCTGTCCCTTGCTAATTCTCTTATTCCTTCAGGCAGGCAAGGTGTCTTGTATGTGTTGTTGTTTGGGTTCGCTCTTAGCTACAGCTTTTTCCGGAGCGGCATGCGTGGATAAACAGAGGCCTGGGCTTTCCCCCCCAGCCACCAGCAAGCTGCAAAAGCCTCAGTTTACTTTGCTGTAGTTTAACTTGGTTTTTGCCAGTGTTGTAGTGAGGTGGGGCATTATGTACTGTTGTTGGTGCCAAGGTATAATGCCAGTTTGTGTGTGTGCTGAGGGGCATTCCTGCTTTGTATGCTTTTGGTGTTTGTGTATTTTATGCAGAAGTGTCAAGCTGGAGTGTGTATCTTGTTGTGTTGTGGTCTGCATTGTGTCTGTGTGTGGATTGCTGTTTGTGTGTGTGTGCGCGCATGCTTGCATTCGTGACTATGATTATGCTGGATGAGTGCAGGGACACTGTTTTCCTCCACTCCCAGTGTGTGGCTGCAATGCAGAGTGATGCTTATTCCTCTGATCAGTGCCAGAGCTCAGCAGGGGAGGAAGATGGGTGGAGGATTTTGGGAAGGGGGGTGGCTTCATCACTCCAGTCAGTACATCTACTGATCTGGGACACACATCTCTGTCTGCTTGTTCTCTCTCTCTCTCTCTCTCTCTCTCTCTCTCTCTCTCTCTCCTCTGTCTATCTCTCTCTCCCTCCCTTGCTCACTAGTTTTTGCTCCTTTGGTGTCAAAGTCATGGTTCCACACTGAGTCTCATACTTGTACAAAAATATATACTTTCTTTGTTTCTACTTCTATGACTACAACAATTACTACTTCTGCTACAACTACCACTAATAGTACTACTAAAACTGTAACTACTTTTTTCCTTTTCTGCTACTAGTACACCACATCCTGACCCAAACCATTTCATCCAAAACATTCAGGACTCATGCATGTCTCATTATTACAACTGGGAATCCCAGTGCTTAGTGAACTGACAAGCAGTGGGACATGAGAGATGTAACCAAGCTCCCAGACAGACCTCATGGTAGCAGTTCATCTCATAAGAGCAGGTTCATAGCCTAAAGCAGTACTACTACCACCATCCTGACCCTGCCAGCTGATATCAGATCAACCAGAAAGGTGCACGCCCAATACACCGAACGAATGAGCACAAATGGACAGAGTAGTGACTGACAACGCTATTCCCAAAGGGGCCAAAGCCACAAAATAACCAAGAAAACAGAGAAAAAGTAAAACAGTCGAGCTTTCCTTTACAGAAAATAACTGTAAATTTTACTGTGTTCTACAGTATAGGCATCTGCTCTTAATATTCTTAAAATGACTTATGAAATAAAACCTGTGGAAGTGAACCTTAGGGTTTCAAATGACAGAATAGATTATTGATTTGACCAAGTAAGTCATTCTAGAGTTTAGGGGCACTGAAAGCAGAAGTTTGTTCACCTTTGGTTATTGATCTATAGTTTGGAAACACAAGCAGGGCTTTGCTGAGCATCTTTAAGACTGATAAGGTTAGTTGAGGGTTAAAGTGGGGTTCAAACTACTATTTAACTTCTATTCACCCTCTACTACCTACTCTGATTACTGTTTATGTGCTAGTCCATGGAGTTCTTTAACAATAGTCAAAAAAGTCTTAAAATAAATTGCAAATATAGCTGGATGCAAGTGCTGAACTCTTCATTTGGTCTCAGTGGAGATCCCAGCTACAACATCCGCTACAAGCAAGTTTTTTCTCTGACTATCTTACATCGATCTGTCCATCCATCCATCATCCCCTCCGTCTCCCCATTCTAAACAATTGGGACTCAGCACTGAGTGCACCTTCTTGTAGCTAGAGCAAGACATGCTCTTAACATCTATGTTACTTCTCTCAAACCTCACTGACCTTTCTCTCTTTTCACTTTGCATGGCTGGGTCCTCTACTTTTCTCCACATTCTGTTCTTCTGTCTCTTAAACCTTTGCCACCATTGTGTCTCTGTGCCTCGTTCAAGTCTATTTACTTGTTATGCAGTTGTTTTAATTGTTGTCTATATACTGTATCTGCTATAGCAACTGTCATTTATTCACTTCCTCTCACCCTGTGACAGATTACCCTAGATAAGTGTGCAAAAAGCTGTATTTTTTTCTTTATGAATACAAAGGATTATGTGTAATTACTCTAGTTCTTACTCACTCATAATCTCCTAATCCCATTTGACTCATAGTGTGTTTTATGAATGTGATAGTTATTTTTGAACATTTTTTACACTGTGAGAAGTTAAGCTGTTTACCAAAGACTTTGACAGTTTCTTCATTTCCAAGTCATTTCTTCAACATAAATGCCCCCCCCCCCAGTCCCCAGCACTATAAATAGAAGGAGATTATTTTGTCGAGGCTTGCTTTTTGTTGTGTCTTCTCCAATTGTCATGTCTGGCCTTGGCTCTCCATTACACAATCATTGCCAAAGCAAAAATGGCTCCTGACATATCCATAATAGCTTTGCCTAATACTGTTGTCCCTGAAATTAGCTTTGCAGCATCAAAATACTTTAGCTGAAACAGGGCAATTTGGAGCAGTTGATCTTTCAACTTAACTGGTTGTTTGTGTCTTGTCTGAGTTTTTGAGCAATATTTTTGACAGCTAGACTAAATGTACTGCATATGTGAGAGATCGAATAGAAAAACTGTCATCTGCTTTAGTGGGGTGGGGGTGAGGGGGGGGGGGCATTTTATCCATGTGCCAAAACATTTCTGGTGTGTTGCCATGTCAGTGCCACTTCACCTGATGGAGCTCAGACACATCAACTAATTCTCTTCTCTTCTCTTCTCTTCTCTTCTCTTCTCTTCTCTTCTCTTCTCTTCTCTTCTCTTCTCTTCTCTTCTCTTCTCTTCTCTTCTCTTCTCTTCTCTTCTCACATATTTATAAATGTAAATGCAGTTTCACAGTTTGAGCCTCCTGGCTGGCAGCTGACAGCCTTAAGGACAGAGAAAAATGAAACAGAAAAACAAAAACATCCCAATTATTTTCTAAACACTGAGCTCAAACTCAGTTTTGATTCTCACAGATGGTGATAATGCACACACACACTGCTGTTTTTGCCCACATTTCCAGTGATACTGGAGGTGTGTAAGGAAAGAGTGTGGTGCTAATCATCGTGAATTCATTAGCACTCTTTGATGTCTATGGGGCTGTGAATGTGTGATTGTGTATGTGTTTGTGTCAGCCAGCCCAGAGCAGCCGGCTACGCACTCAGGTCAAACAACTTAAAGCTCCCTCTACCTTTTTCATCCCGTCTGCCATACTTGCTTGCTAGTTTTTTGGATATTACACACTTTCACAAACTTCCACTAGTTTGTCAACTTTTTATATAAACTATCAGTCAAAGCAAGCATGAGTGATTCATTTTATAAGGTGGATAAACTATTTGATTGATGTAATTAAGGTATTTTACTTTCATGCTGTAATTTCATCTTGATCTCAAACATCATCACCTTCTGTTCTTTTTACCAGCAGTATTACCTCTTTTAATATGCATATATAAGAGCAGCCAAGGGAAAAGGCATGTACTAATGGCACACAACAGGATAAAGATAAACTATGTGTTAGAATAATCAGTCCCTCTGTGTGTGTGTCTGTATAAATCCTCAGAACCATAGCAAGCTTTAATTAATGGCGCTTGATGATCAGCAGGCAAAGGCAAACAGAAACTAAACGAGCTTGCCCCCCCGTCAGGGAGGATAATTGCATTTCACCAACAGATTCATGTGGCAGACACACTGCCATTGCAGGGTACCACTGATGAGGATGTTTTTTTTTTTTTTCTTTTTTTTTTTTCTTTCAGGGTTTCAGTGTTTCATGTTTGCAAAACTCCCATATATTTCTCAAGGGAGACTTCTGGGAGCCTTTCCTTTCTCTTGTTTTTTGTTTTGTTTTTTGGATGTGAGTGTGGTGGTGTTCATACCCATGAGGATAGGTGGATGTGAAGGTGGCATAACGGCCTCTCCCTCTGTCTGTCACTATGTCTCACGCCCTTCCTTTCCTTCTTAGTCTCCTTTCGTCTTACCTCCTTCCTCTCTGTCTCTTTTTCTATTAATAAAAACAGCTGAATAAAGTTGTCTGGGAATTTCAGAGGAACACTTTGTTATGGCTGTCCCTCCTGCTAGGTAAATGAGAGGTGGGAGCTCCAGTACTGTTCCCTGTGTGAGATTAATATGCAGCTCCCCTTTTATTTTTAGAGGAACATTATGGGCTCACTGTCCTGTCATTACTCCTCAAGTAGCAGCAGCAGCTTCCACCAGCTCCTTCATCTAAACCTCTGCCTCTCTCTTTTACACTTGCCCTCTCTATAGTGGCTGGACACATCAGGAGAAACTCCTGAAAAAATCTTTCACTATGTTATTTGTGTGTGTGTTTTTTTTGTTCAGACTCTCGTGTATTTTTTAACGGAAGCTCTTTACTTTTGCAACAGTATTTTGTCACCGTTAGTTTGTGATTTTGTACTTGTTTCAGTAATTTTGTCCACAGCCTATATTTCTCTACTCCTGTCTCTCCCTTTACCCACCTTATGCCTTCGCTATAGCTATGGTAATGATTACTCTTTGACTCACACTCCTTGCACAAACACACACATCTGAGGAAACGTTACCTTTTGTATCTCTATCAGTTTTTATCCCTCTCATTATCCTCTCTGGTCCTCTTATCATGTGCTGGGAGGCTGTCTGCTCTGTTCTTTCTGTCTTTCTCTGCCTGCCAGGAGATGGCGGGGAGATTGGTAAGATTGCAGTGAGGTTGCATTTGACATCACCACAACTTGTGATTGCTTGGATATGAACCTGAGGAGAGATCTGTGGCAGGATAATTTCGGGTAGCGCCACCATTTATGGGAGCAAGCGTTCATAGTGATCATAGTAAAAAAAAACAACGACAGACTTATTTTTCGAGTTTGCAAACTTAAAATGGGAATATTACGCCAAAATGAATGAAATGAAAATGATGGAAAAAAGTCATTTTTGGTATTTTAAAGCTATGACAAGAAAATCTTTTTGGCTAAGACATGAAAATATTGGATTTTTTTTCGTATTTCATTTTTATTTCATTTGTATTATTTTTTAGCAGTGGCAGTTTAGCTAAAACACACCATGGCACTGTTCAGTAAAACCATCTGTTTTGCTAATGGAGATTTGATGTGACAGACAAGCTCTGACATAGCTCTACTATGACACTTCAAAGTGTTTCTGTCTTCAGCCTGTACCTCTCACACAACAGCACACAGATTATAAACTGAATTAGAAAAAAAAATGTTATTACTTGTACTATTTTGACATATTGACCATACTGTAAGCACCATGCACAATACACCTGTTACAAGTTAATACCTTGATCACAGTTGCAAACCCTTTTTTTAATTTTATTGTTCTGATTAAAATTTGATGTTAGAATCGATTTTGTATTTTTTTTACGTACAATGAATTTGTATATGTAGGAATACAAGTATTTCTATTAGAGTATTTTCATATCACGATGATGTTTTGCTCTCAGTATAATGTCAGATCACTAAACCAGAATAACATTGTGACATTTCAATGCAAGATATGATTTGGATTAGTGTTGCAGAACTTTCTTACGTGTGTGTCTGTAAAACTAATACCCTGATACTACCTATGTGAACACCACTCCTCATGATATCCAGCTTGCCACTGGAGAGATCTAATGAGCAAGCGACACACACAGGGGACCGCCATGTTTACAGGAAATGCTGTCATTTCCTCTTGATAATCCGTGCTTGTATGCATCTTGTACTGTGTGCAAGGTGCTTTGAAAGTATAGATATAGCAGTGCAACCCACTGCATGCAAAATTTCCATTAAGTGGCATAGTTTTACATTTATTTTTGTGTGTATTTGTGTGTGCACCTGTCTGTTGTGGCTTTATGTGTATTGCTGAGACTTTGCAAATGACCCAAAGACTATAGGGAAATGTATTTCTGCAGCCGCTTGCATTTCCTCCCTAATTGTTACTTTTCTGCCCATAACCCTCCCACTTTGTGAGTGTGTGTGTGTGTGTCTGTGTAGGTGTGTAGGTATGTTTAAAGAGAGAAAGAAGGTCCTTTTCTCTCTGCTAGCAGTGTCAGCAGGTGAGCAGCCCTATTGGGAGAAAAGAGAGAAATCGCCAAAGCATGCAAATTGCTACTCCGAGGGGAGAATCAATTAGGTGCATAGCAGCCAGAGCAGAAAGGCAAGGAGGGGCGGAGAGGGGCAGGGGTCCATGCAGAGAGATGGTGCAGAGCCATGCTGATCACCTCCTCTGAGACAATGCATTACTCCTCTTCTGTCCCTTTCTCAATCCATGAACTGATCCTACTGGCTGAAGCTCTCTTCACACTGTCTTTGAAATCTCTACTGCGTTCTAGCCTCATTCCTTCTTTTTGTCTTGCCCATTTCTTCTCCAATTATAGATTGTTCTAGAGTCCCTCATGTTTGGCCTCTTCACCGGTTTTCCTCATTGTTTTTTGTAATGATGTTTTGCTTTAATCTGTGCCAGATAGGACTTAAACAGTGACCACATAATGTCTTCATATGTATAATTTATATCTATTAATACCATGTGACAGTTGCCTTGAATGTAATTTGCTGGTTGTGACAGAAGTTTGTCTCTTTCTTCTTTAGGTACATAATGTCCTCCATCTCAAGAGAGGCTTGATCCTGATTGGCCGACAGTACTGGTCTGTGCCTCGTTCCCTCGCCTCACCGCTCCCACCGTCAGCACAGCCATGACAGCCCTCACCAGGACATGGACCTGCTTTTTTGTATGCTGCTTCCTGTTTAGTCTGGCGCTTCATGTGACATCACAAACAGTGGTGCAAGCCCCACAGGCTCACAGTGCCGGCTCCCAGGTGATCACAGTGTCCCTTCAGGAGGAGGAGTATGCATCATTTCGTGCTGAGAACCCTGAGTGGACATTCAACCATCTGGCTGTGGACTATCGCAATGGTAATGTTTATTTGGGAGCCGTCAATCGCATATACAAACTGTCTCCGGGCTTGGAGGTGCAGGTATCCCATGAGACTGGCCCAGATGATGACAACCGCAAGTGCTACCCACCACGTATTGTCCAGCCATGCAGTGAGCCGTTGACACTCACCAACAATGTCAACAAGATGCTTCTGATGGACTATCGGGAGAACCGGCTGCTGGCATGTGGCAGCCTCTACCAGGGCATCTGCAAACTCCTCCGTCTAGATGACCTCTTCAAACTAGGAGAGCCCTTCCACAAGAAGGAGCACTACCTCTCTGGTGTCAATGAAAGTGGCTCTGTGTTTGGCGTCATTGTTTCATATGGCAATGCCTCTCCGGACATGCTGTTTGTAGCCACAGCAGTGGATGGCAAGCCAGAGTATTTCCCTACCATCTCTAGCCGCAAGTTGGCCAGAAACTCAGAGGAGGATGGCATGTTTGCCTATGTCTTCCACGATGAGTTTGTGGCCTCTATGATTAAGATCCCTTCAGACACTTTCACTGTCATCCCAGACTTTGACATATACTACATCTATGGCTTTGCCAGTGGGAACTTTGTCTACTTTCTGACTTTACAGCCTGAAATGGGGGGTGGCCCGACTACCGGATCCTCCTCTGCTGGGCGGGAGCAGGTCTACACTTCCAAGATAGTCCGCCTTTGTAAGGCAGACACCGCCTTCAACTCCTATGTGGAGGTGCCCATTGGATGCATTAGTGGCAACGTGGAGTACCGATTACTTGAGGCGGCCTACTTGTCCAAAGCTGGTGCTATCCTGGCACGCTCACTAGATGTGGCACCGGATGACGATGTATTGTTTGCTGTCTTCTCGAAAGGCCAGAAGAGACGTCCACGTCAGGCCTCCCAGGACTCTGCACTATGCGTTTTCTCTCTGCGGAAGATCAATGAGAAAATCAAGGAGAGGCTGCAGTCCTGCTATAAGGGTGAGGGCACGCTGGACCTGGCTTGGCTCAAAGTCAAAGATATCCCCTGCAGCAGTGCGGTGAGTACTACTATAATACACACATTTTGTGAGTTTGTAAGTAAACAAATTTAATGACACTGGGGAAGTACAAAAACAATATATAGATTTTGAAGAAGAGCAATCGCTACAAATGTTTATATTGCAGTTTAGAATAACAGGACTGTATCGGAAGATCATATTTATTTCCCACATACTGTGCATGCACAGTTATACAAATTATGTGCTATTACATCCAGAACAGCAGGTGTCGAGCATTTATGTGTAAAGCAGAACTGAACAAACACACTCATTGAGGAAAAGGTAATTTGTAAGACTGCATTAAGGAAAACAAATCACCAATGATTTCTTATTGTTTCAATAATTTCTAATTGAGGGACGCTACAAGTGAGCATCTCTGGAGGAAAATCAGTTGTGAAGGCTCTATGCCATGTTACTATAATGAGCTTGGGTGCACTGTGGGAGGCCTTCGTGAACACAGTGTTCTTGGGTGGGTTCACGCTCCATCCCATAACGATGAGATGTTAACCATCCACTGCCTCTTTTAATCCTTTCACCCTTTAAACAATGCAGCTGAATGCTCAGCCAAATTACCATAATTCTATTCTCCATAACAGCATTACAAATTCAGTGATTCAGTTCATTTGATTTCTCACTTTGTGCGCATAAAAAAAACAAGGTTAAATTGGGTGGTGCATGTTTAGAACACCTTCACAAGTAGCCATAGCTATTTCATGCATTTTTTTCTTGATCTCATAGTACATCATTAATAAAATCGGCCAACCTCAAGAAATGGAAAAATTACTTTGATCACACTGAATTGTTAGTTATCATGTTCTTCTACATAAGAAGCATGGATAAATGAACCATGGGCTCACTTGCCAATTTTGAGTTCAGAGAGGTGTAGTTAATGGGTTGAAATAAGACCTCACTGAAGTGGTCTGATTTGCAGAATATAGATCAGTTAAATGTCTACTGTTGCAGCTGGATGGTTTCAGTGCATTGATTATTATTTAATTAACAATGCAACCTATAGATAATCTGTGAAACTACATGTACAGTATTTCTATACTTAATGAAATAAAGGCACAACTTGCGTTCCACCTCCATAAGCTTTGTAGTATTGGATAACTGAATGAATATACTGGTGGGCAAAGACTAAAATATTTTACCAAGAAATATAATCATTGAAACAACAAATAGTGTCTTCCTCACTCAGGCCAGTAATCCATATTATCCACAAGAGCTTCAAATGGAAATTTATACAGCTACAAACACTTCTAACAAGATTTTGATCGCTTGGTCATGGTCATATTTCAGAAACATAAATTTGATCCTCTCATTGCCTAGTCCATATTGCTCTGACCTTAGCAGTGCACTATCTCAAGACATTGTGAAATTGACCCTCTCCTGTGTTTGGTTCTGGAATCACGGTGTTTATCTATTAATCTGTCTCTGGCACAGCACACGTGCCGGGGCGCCTTTGTCTGCTGCTTGAGGGCCTGATAAATCATGCCTGGGGTGAACTGTCAGCAGGGAGAGGAAGCGTGAGGGAGCACACAGGGGTTAGTGCTGAGGAATGATGCCATTTCAGCATGCGCCACAGTATCGCCACCACCACCGCATAAATTAGACCCTGCTGAACAAGTGACGGTGGACTCTGCAGGAGATAAATGAGTTCTGACACACATACACACACATGCCACCACAATTGTAAGTATGGCTTCTGCAGAGATGGAGATGGTGGCTTTTAGAGGCTGAGAAAGGTTTTTTATAAAGTAGAGTAATGGAAAAAAATAACTTCTGAACAATTATTAAATGATTTGTTAAAATGCAGATCAGATAATTCTAGGCTGCTTTAGAGTGGAGCTGACGCTTAAGCCATAAAAATGTGGACACACTACACGCACAAATCAGAAGTTGAAGGCCTATTGCTTGAGCATTAGTAAATTAATAGACGTAATAGATGGCCATATATATTCCCTGGTAGTTTTTTTCACAATGAGAACATGTTAAATGTTAAGATAGAGGGTTGTGGGGAAACATAACGGTGTGTGTCTGTGATGCATGGTTGTCTTTCTAATATCTCATGTTTGATTTTTATGAAACGTTGGTTGTTAGTCTCTGATTAATTCCTTTGCTACTTTAAATGATGCATGACTGGGAGCGCGATGTCTCCCATATCATCAGAAATACAGTTTAAATTTATCATTCACATCCTCTCTCCTGGAAACATGCATGCATGCACACACGCACACATGCACGCATTCACACACGCACAAAATCGTGAACATACCAAACAAGGTTACTTGAATTGTGAATGGGAGACTGCTTTTTAGGATCCTGTACTCACAAGAGACACTAATTGTGGAGTTCCACAACCACATAAATATCAAATAAGGGTCTTCGTCACTGTCTTACAACTCTCTACAGAATAGAATTAGATTCTATTTGTGGTGGTAGCTTTCTTAATTATTAACTAATACCATATATATGGTCCTTCACTGCAAATATTTTTAATTGCCAGGTACTTTAAGACAACCAATTAATTGAACAATATTCAAAGTTCCATTGCTTCATGTTGTGTCAAACAAATAACAGGCCACACCAACCGACCAAGTTGGTTGTTTACATATTGTGATTGACCAGTGAGCTGAGAGCACCAAGCCCGACACATGCACGTAGCAGGCTGTCATGCGCACCTCGAATGACAGGCACACAGAGAGGGCAGATAAAGAGACTGACAGGGACGGTAAAAACTTAATGGATTTTTTCACGGTCCACTGACCCACCGATGCATTGCTCCCGATGGCCAGCCCGTCTATGACAGACAGATGTTTGTGTGAGAGAGGGAGGGACAGGGCCAAAGAGAGTCTGAGCGAATAAATGCGCTGTGCACATCTGTACAGTGAAATTAGATTTTATCATTTAAAATAGTCAAAAAACAAACTGAAAATCATTATGTGGTGGTCAATGTTGATATTGTGCCAGGCTGCCAGAAAAAATCAATGTATGGGAGACACTGTATACTGTATGTGGACAATGTGTGCAGGTGACTTTTCAGATACAATATATATTTTTTAAATTTAATGTAACCTATTAAATATGAGCTGAAGTTGGGTTTAAAATCAAACTCTAAAATTCCATGTCTAGTGAAAAGCTCCATTTAAATGTTCAGATTCTTCAATTCCTTAAAGGGATTCTGGCCCATATTTACACCTTATTTGCATTTTCTCCCCACATTTCTATCCAATTTCTTACTGGAGGCATCATCAGAGCTTGCAGCTTTGCAAGAGGATCTTGTTTATTATAAATTGCATTAGTGTCTGCTTGGAGAAGGAAATACAATAATTTTTGGATGTCTCTTTGACATAAAATCAACTTAAACAATTTCCTCCTTTATAAAACTTACATTTTTGATAGGTAAATAAAATCTTCGCGTCTATAGAGTCAACATAACATTCTTAACAAATAATTGTGATCACAAAATCTCCTTTTAAACTGTAGTAAAATAAAAATGACTTGCACAAAATGACAGACCATTAAATTTTTTTAAATGGTGGGCTGCATGTCACTGTTGACTGTTGGTGTAGAAGGAGCTTAGATGAGAGGGAGCCTTGTATTAAGGGTATGTCCCTTTATCTTGCCCTCTTCCTCGCTTAGTGTCTTCCTTTCTCTTGCACTATCCTCCCTGTTTCTTGCTTTCTCTTTTTCTCTGACTCTTTCAAATGCTGTCGTGTTTTGAACATGATGTATTTTTCCTCCAATTAGGGAGAGGATGAACATCTCCCAGGCTCATTAGAGTAGTCCTATGGACCAACATGAGCACACACACACACACACACACACACACACACAAGGCACACACATTTTTGATGTGGATGAAATGCATTCATACTCAATGTGGATAGACTTAACCACATGTTGTGTACACACTTTCTCCGCTAGAATAGATGCATGACAGCCATGACCACAATACCCCCTCACTAAAATAGGAGCCACTTGTTTGTGTACTAACAACCTTGCATCACAATTCATGCATCATGAATTTTAAGTAACATTAAAATATTCATATAATTACATACTTTTTTCTCTGCAGTGTTTTGGCATTCATGAAATGAAAAATTCCTTTTTGCACTAATTTGTGCTAAATTTTCTTTTTGCATATTTCATGTGTATTAAACTACAACTTTCAAACAATGAAGTTACTTTTAAATTTCAATTAATTAAATTAAATTAAAATTAGATTAAATTATTTATTATTTTAATCTAATTTTTTCCACCTATCACTAACAATGTCAGTTTCTCATGTGCATTTCAATATGAAATGTCAATGTTGCATCACAAATCTGGCAAGCATACTATATACCTAAAATCGTATTGTAATCAGTATTAAGTATGGAAATGTAACTAATCTCTAGATGTGCCTGTTTCACCTCTAACTCAGGTTACAGATGAGAGTTATTGAACATTTCCGTGATTGGATAATTATGATAAATAATAATGATTTTATTTGATATAGCACCTTTCACAGAAATAAAATTCACAAGGTCCTTCACAAAAAGAAGACTATACTCATACTTGTACACACACTTTTTAGGTTTTATAGGAAGTGCTCTACCATTAGATTAACGGTGAAGTCATTCATCCTATGTGATTAATAATTTGTGATAATGAAATATTTATATTTTGAGGTACCAATGCTTTGGAATGTGAAATAATCAAATCATTGCAGTACGAAACAATATGTGCAAGGTCACAAGTACATTTGGAGGACACAGGCCTGGGTAGTAACATAAAACCACTTATTCCTGACACTTGCGACATTTGTTGCTTTACACCATCTTTAAGAGGCTTTCAGTTGGAGTGGGAGAGATGGAAAGAGGAACCTGCAGAGAGTGGCATGATGGGTGAGAGAACAGAAGAGAGGATAGATGGGAAGTGAGAGAATAAGGGGGATGCCTCCCCCAAATGGCCACGGTTGGCTGAGCCACATAATGCGTGCTCAACAGTATAAGTCTGCAAAGGGCCTGCATCCATAGATCATTGTGAAGTGGCATGTGACCTATAAAAAAAGCGCTGCCTGTTCCCTCCATGTTCACTGTGTCAGCAGAAAAAAAACAGAGCAACAAAACAGCAGGATCGCAATAAATTCACACTGCTCTCTTCTCTCTCATCCTTGATTCATTGCTCACTGCCTATGCCACTCTTTTCTCCTTTGGCCTGTCCTTCTCTTCGTGTTCTTATAAAATGCTTCCCACCAACCCGTCTTCTCTACTGTGTTCCCCCTACATATGTCTGTCCTTCTGTCCCCTTTCCCGTACAGTGCTCTCCATAAGTATAGAGTGAAGTTCTGTTTCTCAACCCCTCCTAAACATCGAGGAAAAATCACAAGGTCGCCTGTAAGTCCCTGACGGGCCACGGCCATCCTCTCATCCCTTCTCCTAATGATCATTAATTACATGTCATTAACTAACATGCCATGGGCTATTCTTCCACATTTGTCATGTGCTATCGACTTCACATTCTGAATTCACTCCAATTAATTAGATTATTCTACTCGGCTGCTGCTGTTTCTTTGAGTCTTTTCCTTGATTTCTCTCACAGTACCCCCAACACACATGATCATCCCTCCCTTGTTTCATCCTTCACTTGAAAGGACGCCTTCCAATATGACATCCTCTGTCTTCCGCCCATGCTCATTTTTCATCTTGTTGACTCTTTCTTTTCTTCTATTTTGTTCTGAATTGAACTTAACCTTTGAACAGTGTTGTCTTCTGTGCTGGCCATCTCCATCCCTCCTCCTACTGATTGCAGAGCTTAATCAGTGGTTGGTTGCTGCTGCTGATGAGTCAGTCTCGGCCACATCCTCAGGAAGGGAAAGGCTAGTGGATTCATTAAGAACATCCAGACTGCCCCCCCCCCCAACTTCACCCCACTCCATCCACATATCCGCTATCCAGCTTGCTGGCTGGCTCACTAATTAAATCTCCATACATGATACCACTTGCTAAAGGTCAGAATCCATCACAATATCATTATTCTGTGATTAAACAAGTCTCCCGCTTCCTTCACCATACTCTGCTGGCTGGCCTCTGCCTGAAAGCACTGACTGATTTGGGTGCCTTCATTCCTTTCCCCTCTACCTTTATCTTTTTGTCTGGCTCTTAAATACTCTTGTGCTCTGTCTTTTCCAACAATCAATCTCATAATTTTTGTTGCATCAAGTCCTCTGATATGATCAATAAGAGCATATCCTGAAATAGCGCCCCTGTGGCGAAGGGTCTACCGCACCTTCTTCCTTATGTTTACGGTAAATAACATGCGGTTAAACTTATGTAATGGTCACAGCTTGTTTTGGGTTAGGCACAAAAACAACTTGGTTGAGTTTAGGGAAAGATTTTGGTGTGGGTTTAAATAAGTACTTCTTTAAGGTTAGAGGACCATGGCTACAATAATAAACAGATGTTAAGGTTATGGAGCTATCATGGATTAAACAAATAACTGTCATTATCAGTTTCAAGCGGGAAATGAACAGCAGTCTGAAAATCCTTGTTTTTTTTGTTTTTTTGTTTTTTTTACATCCATCCACCATACTCTCCTCGTGTGCATACTGTGTGGCTATATATTGGGCGATCTGGCCAAAAGATGATATGACAATCTTTTTGGGTAGAATCACAGACCACAATCTACATCCTTTTTCTGCTCTGATTTTATTGTGAAAATCTTGACTGGAAGTTGTTGTTTGTCTGCTCGCTGCTCTTCTTTCCTTCTCCTACAATGCTGTATCCCGTTTACGGTTCTGCCACAACCAATCACACGTTTTGCTTAGTTCTAATGGAATGTTCATTTGGACAGCGCTGGTTTGCATTTATAAGATGCTGTATGAAAGTGTCTTGATTAGAAAGTTCAGTTGCAGCTGACCGCTACACCACGCTCGCTAACGCAGAACAAGGACTGCTGTCGCCCCTTGCTGTTAGCGGGTTAGCTGTTTAACAGTTGACAATGGGCCAGTTAGCAGCAAAAATTAAATATCTGAATATAGTACATTTTTAATGACGCAATCTGTACAATTCATCTGAAAAGTATGTATATGCAAAAGTAAGATCAAACCTAATCCTAACCCGTCCATGATATGAGAACGTCAGGTCACCCACCCCTATAGTACTTCACTTTACTTCATCCTTTGCTCACATCATAATTATGTAGATAATTATACCTAATAAACTGTCATCGTTGTAGTTGGTAATACATGCAGACTTATTTTTCACAGCTCATTTTTTATCACTTGAATAAAAACACTTGTGGGTGAAAAATGAGATGGTAATGCCTAGTGATCATTCCTAGAAGAAATAAAAGATTTGCTGCCAATATACAGTGAAGCGGAAAATATGGGTTAGGAAGTTATCTGAAACCTCTTTTTCTTTATGATATTAAGTTGTTTTTTTTTTTTTCAGTTCCTAGTTGGATTTGTGAATTTACTCTTTCCCCTTATCTCTGCATCTTTTACACTGTTACTTTGCCTGTGACATTCTTCTACCTTCTCTCTTCCGGATCTGCTTTAGTGATGTCTCAGTTTCATTCCAAAATCGTCATGCTGTTTCGTTTTGATTTGATTGTTTTCCCTAACCAATATTTATTATCTGTTATAGCTGCTCAGCTAACGGTTGGCAGGTGCGAGCATCCGCAAACATGGATTTACACAATATCACAGGCTTATCAAAGCCTGCCTCCTCACATCGAAACCTGCCAACAGAACATGCAAATAAATCAAGTTTGTTTCAGGCACTCCCTGAGAAGTATGTGCATAGTCGAGTATACCCGTACACACCCCAATATACACACATTTGCTGCATTTTCTCGCTTTATTTAATATGAATATGCACTACTTTGCGCTGTCATTCCCCACTTTGCATTCTGTGAATGCACTGATGTGTCAAAATTGATGGCACACCTTTCCTGAAATGACCTCACTGTCAGGCATTGAACCAGCCCTGTGTGCGTGCCCACATATATATTCTTTCTTTCTTCAGTCCTAATCATTGTGACTGGTTTCGAAACAGTCCCGAGGGCTCCATAAAAGGGGGAAGTTAAATCTACTTGGTGACAGCTCTTGTAGTCCATGTCGACACTCTTGCATTCAAACTGAATATTGAGCATGATTCAGTCAGAGTGCTGCAAAAAATGCTCTCTCTTTTGGAATGCCCTGCGGATGTGTTAACAAAGTGGCAAAGAGCAGTGAACCCCAGCCATCAGAAACAGATTCACAATGACTCCTGCTCTTACTAAGACAATGAACTGCACATTTGATCTTAGGAAGAAGAACAATCTTTTCATTTGATTCAGTTTTGACAAGAATATCTCCGTTTGTTGTGGAATGCGCTGTGTATGTATGTTCCCATCTCATTAACATGTCATTCTGTTTTTGTGAGATAGATGCTATTTTTTGCATCCACATATTTGATGTAAGTCACTCATCTTAACGCTGCATTGACTTGTCGAATGTATTTTGCCCATGACCTGGACACACTATAAATTTCATCCTAGAAATGTTTCACTGTTTCTTCAGCGCTTGCCAATATGTTTATACATGCGCAATCAAAAGTAATTGTGTGTTTGTAAGAATATTTGACCAGCATGGCTTTGATGCTGAGGCTTCTCTCCTTTGGCATTCTGTTTCTATCTCACCCATTCTGTTTCTGCCTGAATCGGGTATCTAAAAGGAGAAGAGCTCTCAGATGGCTCAATTGGGTATAAGATTGGACAGTTTCCAAAATAGACTGTGTTTTTGTGAGGAGGGAAATAGGAAAATCATCTATGGAGACAGGACACAACAGCTAGAAGGTTGTGATGAGATGCTGTTAGGACTGAATAAGAAAAAAAAAAACATAAAGAAGAGTGCAAACAGGGTTGGCAGAGTATTTTTAGTGAAGTGGGAGTGGAATTGTGCTTTGCACTGTTTGTGTGTTTTTACTTCGTGGTGTGTGTGATGGTGTGTCCTGTCACGCATTGCTAGTGTGATGGAAAGCACCATGGATCACTAGTCAGACAGACTACGTCTTGGCACAGTAGCCACACACCACACACACACGCCCACACACACACACACACACACACATTGGCACACACACTCTCTTACTCACAGGCACATAACCAAATGAGGGCTAGAGATTTATTTAAATTTGCACTTTTAGTGGCATAAAAAATGGTACCAGATGTAATTGTTCAGCTTCCCACTAGTGTCGGCAGATCACAGATAATACCAAAGACATAGAGAAGTCATGTGCAGTTAACATAACTGACTGTAGCAGGTTCATTATATAAGTGCTAATTAGAAAACCTGGTCTGTTGAGTAAATCATAACAATTAAAATTTAAACACTGAAATTAACTTATAAGGGCTGAAGTTATTTGACTTTTTATCCCTCCAGTATTTGCAGCAGTCTCACTGTGGCTACTCCAGCCATAAAGATATATTTTTTGCAAATATTTGACTCAAAACTATTTTGACATGTTACACATTGTTTATACACTGCCAACTGAAGAGGCTGATGCTGTTGCTGAGTGACAGCTACTCTGTTGTAGCATAGAAATAGTTGATATTTGATAAAATAAGCAACATAAAACTGTTTCATTCAAATGGTCTTATTCCTCTATTGCCATGTACTAGTAAAATGTGAATATCATGAGTTAAATATTCTATGCATATGAAATGAAAAGATGAAAATGATTTCCTTTAGAGGATGAGAGCTTACATACTTAAGGCGCTTTCAAATCATTGTGATATACATCTTGATATATAGCTAAAGTAATCAATACCGTTTAGCAGATGCTTTACTTCAAAGTGACTCACTGTTTCTGCAGGAGTCATACAGTCAGTGTTTTATTATAGTGAAATTGAATGTTGACATTATATCTTTGAATGAACACTGTAAAACCCACTTAGTCATGGCATAATTCTCGAGTGCTGCCAATCATCCTGGCATGTCGGTCATTTAGCACAGTAGGTCTAGAAGAAAATACTGGATGTGTAAGTGGCTAATTATACAAAGAGCAACCACTGGGATACATTTTTTTCATTTTACTCTTCCAGTGTTTCTTTGTGAGGGGAGTTTCCCCATGTAGTCATGAATAACTCCACGGTAAAACAAACTGTTTATAATAAACAAAGTGCAGAATCAGCATACTGAAATGGATTGGGGAAGAAAGTCATTGAAAGCACCACATGCAGTATGATAACTGCAATAAAATGGAATAGCTAGAGGTGCAAGAAAGTGGACTCTTTGGAGCCTCCAGCATTTGAGCAGCGACATAGAGCGGCATGTCTCTGTGGTTTAATGTGTGTCATTAACTTTGTGAACTTGTAGCCAATGGAACGGGCCCTCAGAACAGTACAAGCCCAGATTAGGCCATACATCAGAGAGCGTTGGAGAGCGTATCTCTTTCAGTCCCCACTAATCGCATTGAGCAACTCTCTCTCTTACACGCGCGCCCACTGCCCCCTCTCTTTCTCTCCACTCTGTATCTGCTGATCCCTCTGCACAGTCCAGAAGAGAGCCCTCTTTGTGCTGGTCCTGGCAGGCAGACAGAAGCAGAGAGATGGATATGGCTAAGAGTGACCTGATTCTGCCTCACTGCCTGGCCTCTGTCCAAATACAGAGACTCTGCTCTCCTGTCCCTCTGTCTTTAGGGAGGAACCCTCTGTCTTTCTCCTCCGTTGCTACGCTGTCGGACACAGGCTGAAATACCTACCAAGCCTGAGCAAGAATTGAGTTTCTAGGGGTAACAATGATAAGTTCATGAATGTCTGGATGGCTTTTCTGATTTCCTTTTGATAATATAACCAACGTAAACAGGGATACCTCTCTACTTGAGTTGAAAGCCCAACTTGTAGTAATGGTAGGATGAGAGCACTTCTATATGTATATTTGGTGAGTAATGTTGAAGCTATTTGTTAATTTAATTTTAATTTTGTTTTCGGTTTCTCATTCAATATTTAGTTTTTACTGTCTTTTGCTTTTTGGGGTGGGATTTACTATGTAGAACACTTACTCAGACTTCCTCTCTTGACTTTGGCCTCTAGTTGGTTAGATAGGCGAGGCTTGCTAACCTCTCCACACTGCTGCCAGGCTGTTCAATGGGTCTGGATCACAGAAGCCTTTGACAGCACATGTCCACATTTAGACATGTTTCTGAGCACATTTCAACCAAAAAAAATTAGACAAAAGTGAAATACTATAAATTGAATCCGTGTGAATGTTTGGCACCACATGTAATTTTTTTTCTTACTTGCAAACATCTCGAGACATTTGGTTGAGTTTCTGCAACAATTCATAATTTGTGTCTATTCAGAAGTTGGTGAAATCAAATCTGTTCATGCAAACATCTCATGAGGGAGATCCTTGTTAAAGACAGAAAAAAAGAAAATGAAAAATCATCCATAAGATTTTCATGTAGTCAGTCAATGCTTGGACAACTTGTAAAGCCCTGGCTATCAGAAATTAAGAGAGAAATGGTTGAGAGAAAAAACTGAAAAAATGCATTTAGTAGATTGGGTGAGAAAATGAAAAGGGGCAGAAAACATGATAAAAGCAGTGACAGCATTGTCTTATTGGTAGACAATGTCAAGGGCAACACTGATATTATTTGGTATTCTGACTAGAGACGTCTTTGGCGTCACAACTACAAATGTCATGTTTTGGTGGTGGTATAATGAAAATGTGTCTGCTTCCTGAAAGGGCTTACAGACAGAAAGTATATTTCATTAGATTGCAATATGCGGGACAGAGATGGCGGCTGTGATTGGCAACCAGCAGGAAAAAAAAGCCCAGCATGTGTCAGTGACAAGAGATGAAAACACACTCGTACACTCATTTTCACACATATAAAAAAGATTCTCGTCCTCCTCTCCACATGCATCACCCCTTACTTACGCACACACACTCCAATGTGTTGACGGAAACACACATAATGTGATTTTTTTATTTATTTATTCATTTTTATTAACGAAAACCACTTTTACTTTAATAATCAATCTTGGAAGAAGTGGCTGCACCTTTACTATCTTTTGAGGAAGCATTCAATCATGGAGACCCCAAATATTACAAAGTATTCCATTTTGCCTCTGATAGACCCTGTTAACCTTTGAACCCTGGGACAATGAAGCTCCTTTATAACTGATGGCAACACAGAGGGGGTGTTTCTTTCTGTCACAAAAACAAGGATTATGAATGAATGCATAGAAAAACAGCTTTACTGGTGATTGGAAAAAATAAATAGCAAGCGGATGCTAGTGGAGATAAGTAGTGGCTTGAGGAACTGCCTTGATTATGAATCATTGTGTTAGAGAGGAGGGGCTGGTTAGCATGAAGAGTAACCCTGCAGAGCAGAGTGATATTTCACTTTGATTTTCACGGAGTGACCCTGATTCTCATGAGAGCACCATCAGTCTAACAGCGAGCCACAACATGACTTGTAGGACAGAGAGTGCATTCTTGACCGCAGCTCATTCTGAGAAGGTCGAGGGGGAAGAAAAGGAGACGGTAGGGAAATCAGAGGAAACATTGTCCACTTAAATATGTTTATGTTGTGCACACATATATTCACCTTTGTTTACTCTGTCTCTCTCCCTAATCCATTTGTTGCTGTTCCTTTTCATCCTCATCTCAACCCTCTAACCACGACATGATCTTGACCCAAATTATTGATCATTCATACCACTCCATATAACCCCATGTTATAGCTTAAGGCTCACTGTAGCCTACACCAGCCATGTTCCATTTGTCTAATGAAAGCAGACCCCATATTTCTTCTGCAGCTCAGTCAGAGGCTTCTGATGATGATGGCCTTTAGTGAAAGGTTGTGAGGAGACATTTGGTGCTTGCAAGATTGATCAAGAGTCCAGGGGGTACACTTGCAGGAAGAAAAACGGAAAATAAGACATAAACTAAAAGACCCTCTGCCCCCCGGAGCATCCAGCCTCTGACAGCTCAAACCACTTAGTAGTTGTAGATTTGAAATAGTTTTTTCACCTTTTCCTTCTGAAGCTTAGAGTTTTTGGCTGGATTTCAACATTTGTTTAAGTACTGACGCCAGAATTGTGTCTATGGTGGCAAGTTTACATACATTAGTCAATTATAACAGACTATAAGATAAAATGTTAACCTGACCTTATGAATAGTTTCATCATTTTGCGAATATTACGAGCAATCTTTCATTACCAGCAGGCACTGTGGATGCAGCACAAGCTGTCCAAGTGTAATAGGCCAGCTTTATAATGTTTCTTTACAAATGCATCACAAATAAAGAAACCATCAGAAGAGAGAATGATGAATGAAAGGATGTTTTTCTGCCTTTTTATCTTTTACTAGTTAAACATAGCAAGGTAGAAAACATAATTTCATTCACTGTGCCACTCAAAAGCTACTGGCAACTTTTTAGGGGTGGAATGTTTTTTCTTGCGTGTTGCTCAGTGCATGAGTTGACATTGTGAATCAATCAATACACCTTAACTTTGACCATTCCATGTTTTTATTGGCTCTCTTGCATGACATACGTGTTAATGATGATCGGATCTTCAAGCTCTTATAAATATGTGTATGAATTTTAAATGCATTATGTGATTATGTGCAAATATTCGATTTCCTGAATTGGAGGAAAAAAAGTGACGTTGCGGTCTAGCAGCACTACACAACCGTGTCGGTTGAGTGACACCCTGAATGACAGGCACACAGAGGGGGCCGATTGACAAACGACACAACAGAGCCCGTAAAAACTTTAGAGATTTATGGACAGTCCACTGATTGAGCAGCTGACAGGGATTTGTCTTGGTATGCCCGATGGCCACTCCAACTATGAAGGGTGGTGTGCGTCATATCTATCCAACTTAATGTTAGTTGAATCTTCTAGCTTCTTTCTTTTTCTTGTCTTTCTCTTTCTCCCTCACCTTGGCCGGGTGTTGCCATGTGTCTCTATTTTATCTGTTGTTTCAAATTAAAAGCCCTCTGCAGAGTTGTAATTGCAACTTCATGACATTGCAGCAGCGGCAATAATTTTTCATCGGCTGGCCGACGCTGCAAAAGGTTTATGAGTGAAACACGGCTGTTCATAATGTATTACAAGGGTTTCATTTCAAACATTCAACATTCAAATTGGTCCACAACGAATCGCTTTTCATCAAGTCATCACAGTAGCATGTGGATTTCATACCTCACACCCACTATTTCATCTAACTACTGATGTTTGCTCTGCATTTTGAAAAAGCTTTGTGTCAACTGCCAAGGCATTTTTTCCTCACAGCAACCCACCACATTGCGAAGCTATTAATCAAGCAGTGCTTGCTTCAGTCCTAAACCCAGTGTTTCAAATCCATCTATACACACAGAATAATGACCAATCCCCAGCACCATTATTCTCTTATCAAAACCCATAAGTCATTCTGCCCACAGTGACTGGTATGAATATCCCCCCTGCAGGATAAAACACATGCATGCAAAACACAAACTGTAGAGAGGCACAAAACATGAAACACACCCATCTGTATATAATCACAAAATCACAGTAGCGTGTCCTCATAGAAAGCATAACAGATGATCCCCCATCAAGAGTTCTAATTCTCCTTATTCTCAATCTGTTTTTTTTAATACTTGTATATTTAGATGCATAGCGGTGATTTGCCTCAGAGCTGTGTGACGGTGTAGCACTATTTTTTTTATTCACCCAGTTCACTTTGAATCATTTCACAGTGAATATCTTGCGGCACAGGCATTTCTGCAGTTGCTGTTGCATTGGGTGGACAGTGGGGAATTGTGCCTGACAGAGCAGCCTCTGGCGCTATTACTAGCTAGAGCCTGACTGCAGTCTTCTTCCATCTTCATCTCTCTTAGTTGTTTCCACATTTTCTTGCATGTGGACCAGCAGATGCACACATGCATACAAATGTTCACACTTTCTGTCACTCACATACAAAATCCTTCCCCTTTGTTCTCCCCATATCGATATCTGTCCCTTGTGGAAACACTCACACACTCAGACACAAGGTATTGATTTGTATTTTTTATTAATCTTGAGCTCAGTTGTACTTTTATCTGGAATTGCATGCTCAGTACGGAAATGCACTGAAACCTTTCTCCCTGTGTGGTGTACAGCTCTTTTCAAAAATTGAAAAGAAGTCACGCTTAAGTGTTTGCTCAAGCATTGCCTTTCACCTTGAACATGCTTTTGAAAGCATTTTTAAGCCTAGTGTTCATGAAAACTGGGTCTGATTTGTGTTCAACTAACCGCTCTTCTTCTTCTTCTTCTGCACTGCAGCTCTTGACCATCGATGATGACTTTTGTGGCCTCGACATGAACGCACCATTGGGTGTGTCTGAGATGGTGCGTGGCAAGCCTGTCTTCTCTGACGCTGTCGACAAAATGACCTCCGTCATTGCCTACGTCTACAAGAACCACTCGCTCGTCTTCGTGGGCACAAAAAGTGGCCGAGTCAAGAAGGTAAGGAGGAGGAATATAGGATGAAGGCTAGCAGAGATTTGGTTTCCCTCAGTTAGAATGTGGAGTAAGGGCTGGGAATTGGGGACTGCTGGATTGGAGGAAGGATGGTAGTAGTAAGGCAGATTGACTTTCAGGCAAATCAGCTGAGTCGGCCGTATTTGCAAGAGGCAGAGGTGTATGTGTGCATGAAAGTGAGGGAGAGTGAAAGGAAGTGTGTGTACTTCACTGTGGAGAGAATTTCAATGTGTGTGTGTGTGTGTGTGTGTGTGTGTGTGTGTGTGTGTGTGTGTGTGTGTGTATATGTGTGTGTGTGTATGTGTGTGTGTGTGAGTTTGAGGAAGGGGGATCAGGAGAGCCCCTAAGGGGGTTTTATTCCTAGAGCCAAGCCTATCTGATATCTCTCAACATCCTCCTCATCCACTGCACCATATATCACACATACACTCGTATACACCCAGTATCAGGAGTATCCACTGTACTTTTCCTTCACTTTGGACTCGTATGATATCCAGAGCCCTGGGGGCAGATTGTAGCACACATCAGCATGTTGCAGAACTTGCTAGACAGCACAGATCAGCATGTTGCAGAATCGATTAGGCAAAGTTTTTTTATCTGTTTCTTGAGGCAAATTGAAGGATCAGAATGGGATGAAATACATCATTTATTAAGTGATGTAACTGCATTATGTACTGGATCAGTACAAGAGGCTTTAAGTCACATTTGTTTGACATTTTTGTTTACTAATTTTGTATACTAACCTAGATTATTATCACATTATTAGTCATTAGGGGAAACAAAACTGGGCTATGCCGGCTTTGAAGCTCCTGTGGAATTGTGTTAGCTGTAGCATTTGTGAACATCTCTGACCATAACTCTCTCTCCCTTGAAAAACATGTCACACTCTATGTGACAGCAGAGCCCTTGGCTAAACAAGATTTGTCCCCTCACAGTTAAACAGCACTGGATAAGCTGGGTTTTGGTGTGTTGTGGCTTCCACCTTAGATTCCCCTCATGCTCCTGTGCCCTCCCCCTGTGTGGCAACCCTTTTCTGGGCTAATGGGATGATGCACTGCTACTAGGTGTGATACAAGGGTGGTAGCTCCTGTGCTTTTAACCCCCCCCCCCCTTTTTCACACCCACACACACACACATACACACATGTACACACATATATATATTGTAGGGCCATGACTGAGACTAATTCTGGGGTGGCCAGGCCATTGAGCCTCACAGGCTTGGGGAAAACAGCATTACACAGAGAGGAGGAAAGAGAGCAGGATGGAGTAACTTAGGGAAGCAGAGGAGAGTTGAGGTGAAAGGGAGAGACTGGACAGAGATGGAATATATAGCTGACATCCCTGTCTCAATGAGTTGTATGTAGACAGATGAAGGGACAGAGATGGAAGACAGAGTGGAGAAATTTAAATGAAGGCCGGAACAAGCAACCAACGTCCCTGTGCTTGTTGTTGCTGTTTTGGTTCTGCACAGGAGCAGAGTGGTTGAGGCAGTGGTTTTCCATGTTGTGTGACAATAACCAACACGTAGGCAGGGGGAAATATGTAATCATATTTAATGCCTACTGCTTATCTATGATGATGAGAACGAGTTAGGTAGGGGAAATTTAGTGACATCGAGTGCTCAAGTGTTACAAGCTGTTTTCACTGTTTCCTGAATATTGTTTTTGCTTCAGGATGTTACAAACAAATTCTGGTCCTGGTTATCGTCATGCTTTTCTTCTTCTTTCCCTTGGCCTCTCTCCAGACATCCCTCTCAAAACCACATATTGGCACTTGAAAGATTTGCATGTTCAGGATTTTGGCATTATTCTCATTCAAACTCGACATGAATGAAGATCAGATTGTGCACATATGGTATATTCAGACAAAGGAAGCCCACACACACACCACACGCCATCTTTGACAAAAGGTGATCAATATCCTGTGTCAACACAGGCGTACACACTTGCACACAGCCCCATTACAGCCCCATCCTCCCCTCCCATGTACATACTTCTACTCCCCTGTCGTTAACTGTATACCATTAGATGACATCACAGGCAATAAAAGACAACAACAAGACAATAAAAGGTCTGAGCTTTAGTCCACCTCCTTCATCAGTGACTTTATAACCCCTCAGCTAATGGATGTTGATTTATATACACTCCTCCACCTTACTTGTTCCATCCCTCAACCCCCTCCTCTTCCTTTCTCTCAGATCTGCTCTCACACACTCTCTTTCACTCTTTCTGTTTTTTTTCACTGTTATTTATGTTCCTGTGACTAACACACCATCCTGAATAAATATAAGCATTACGGTAAAAGAGCGGATGGACTTTAATGCAATGGTGTTTGGGTGAGCTGGATGTTAGTGTTTACAGGCTTACATTTATGACATCATGAAGTTGAGTTGGGCAGGAAGCTGAGTGAATTAAATTCAATTTGCTTGTGAAATAGTTTTATGTAATGGCAGTTAGAGTAAAATTTTGCTAGTATAACGTGAGGCCTGTGGATCAGAGTACAGACATGGTAGTATACTGATGGATCGTCATTAACATAATGTACTCTCTAGCCCTTAAACCTATCCTTAACTAACGCAACTGCATACTTAACCCCAACCCTTACCTTAACTTCAACCTAAAGTGGAGATCAGTTGGAGATGTATTACAGCATCTGAGATGGCAAGAGAGAAAGACTTGGGCGATTAGGCCCCATTCTGGTTATGTATCTTAATGTAATGTTTGCCCACGAATAAAGAAGATAGGACAGGTTTCCCTGGAGTCTAGACAGAAGTGGTGCTGGTGGAAATATCTTGAGATCATTGTGGTTGGGGGGATATATTAGGATGTGTAGTGAGTTTGAAACATGAACAGAAAGATGATTATGAAGGCGTGGGAAAGCAGGAGTGACAGAGTCTGGGAAGTAAGGCTGGATCGGAAAGAGACAGCAAAAATTCAACAATAGAAGAATAAAGGCAAACTATGAGAGAAAAGATCTCTTTATATTGAACTTATTAAGGTTATATATTAACCTTAACCCCAAAAGCAAGTCTTGACTCTCAAACAGTTTTTGATGAAGTAAGGACCAGCCTCACAACATTAGAAGTACAATACCACGTGCCTAGGGTGAAACACAAGCACAGCAACGAACCCTTGCCTCACATGTCTGGTGCTGAGTGGCAGTGCTGTGTAAAGGCCGTATTGACACAGTCTAAGCTGAGTTTCGTAACACTCTCCTGTCAGCATAAAACAGGCAGTGCTGTCAAATGGAAAAGAAAAGAATTCTGCACATGCTCACAGCTACAGCCATGTTTGGCCTTTACTGTTTCACACAGGGCTTATATGATCTGTACACCTCCATGCCTTCCCCTAACTCTTTCCATTTCCACCTCACTTCTGGCTCGGAATTGTTAGAATGTCTCTTCCTCTGTACTCTTCACCACACTTCCCACCTCTTTCTCCTCTTATTTCTCTGCTTCCCCTCCCATTCTCTACCTCTATTTGCCCTCTCCTCATAATTTCCCTCTTCCTTTTCCCTTCATGTCTCTCCCTCCCTTGGTCTATCTGTCTATGGCTGAGTGGAGCTGCTGTGAGAGCTCTTTGATGGCTACCTCCTGCCATTGGAAGTGAATGGACCATATGGCTTCTGTCAGCCTGTCTGTTGGTCAGTTTGTGTGTGCGTTGGTCTGTGGCTTAAGGAGGAGATGGAGATGTGATGGAGATAAAAGGATGTGCCTGGGTAAGGTTTAAACCCATTTACTGCAGGTCAGTGCACCGCAGTAGGTCAAGGGGAAAGCCGTAACCCCCCTGCAGGCTTTGGTTTAGTTTATGGTCATCTGGTCATGCTACACATTAGCATGAGAGGTACACGTCTATGCTGGCACATACATGATACTCACTGCACACGATTGCATGCATTGAGATAAGCACACATGCATGCATCAGTGCACACATCAGCCCACGTACACACTGCTGGACAAAGGCTGGCCAGGTACCTCCATGGGGCTGTGGATAGAGAGGTGGACTTTGGGACGAGAGGGTGGTGTGGAAAGAAAAGAGAGGGAAGAGATGAGATTGAGGGCCACCTGCCGAGGTGCTAATGCATCTCCCCTCTGTTCATCCCGATGGGGGAGCATTGGTGCTCAATACAATGAGCAGCTAACCTTGAACTTGACATAGACAGAGACACAAAAATGAGCAAGGCATGGCATGCAAAGGCAGTGAGCTTGAAGAAGCTTAAAAATGGGTGTGTTTTCCTGTGTCCTAGATATTACCAAAGAACTGCCAAAGGTAGTGTTTGAAAAAGCCGACATGTGTGCGCTTGTTGGAGTGATGGCACAGAGGGGGGAAAAAGGGAGAGGGAAAAAAACATCTTTTCCACAGAGCATTTGTCAGTATTTGGCCAAAGGCAAAGAGCAGGGTGTTGGGATGTGACAATTCATTCACTTCTTAACCAGTGCTGCTACTTTTCAATCTGTCCCTGTCAGACAGAGAAGAGGCGAGAAGAAGCAAATGCACAGAAAGAAAGACAAAAG
Source organism: Seriola dumerili (assembly GCF_002260705.1). Lineage (NCBI taxonomy): Eukaryota > Metazoa > Chordata > Actinopteri > Carangiformes > Carangidae > Seriola > Seriola dumerili. Next base: position 7,898,723 of record NW_019174393.1, read on the forward strand.
ATGGAGAGAGAGACAGGAAGGTGAATGAATTGTAGATCCCAAAGCTATAGCTTCTTAAAGAAGATGAGAAAATCCTGCATGAGTCATGTAGAGAGAGACAGGGAGACCTGTCATTTAAGGTTGTCAGGGGAAATGGCATGAGCGAGAAACAGGTCAATTCCGACGCTGATTGGTTAATGTTTGTTGTTGGTTAGGGAAAGGTCAAACTCTCACTTTTGTCTCAAGCTCTGTCAGTTTCTCTGTGTCATACTATGTCTGGCCTGCACTCTCTTGACTGTCTCATTACCCCTCTCCCCAGCTACAGTAATCTTTTTTCCTTTCCCTAATTGTCTGCTGCTCTCCTCATCACAAACATGCTATTTATCTTTCATTTCATTTTTCCACTGGCTTGTTTTCCTCTGCCATGTCGCTCTTTGCTCAAAAGTAGCCATTAAAAGCCATTACTAAATATATGTAGTTGGAAGTTTCTCACCAAACGTTTCAGAAGGAAGTTGACATTCTCTTCTGTATCACCTTGCCGTGAAGATATATGAGGATACTGGTTCCAATTAGCTACTCAAAGGCTTTGTAGTGTTGAGAGCTCAATGAAAAATTCCACTGGATTTATGAGTTTGCTCAGCAACAGTTTAAACCTTGCAGTCTCATGAGGAAACAATGGTTTGGACTGTAAAGCCACATTGATGGAAATATATGTGCATATTTTTTATTTTGCACTTATTATAATTACAATTAATGTTACATTTCTGTGGCACTCACCGTCATAAATGAACGGAGGCTGTCCTACTAACTGGCGTCTCTGTCGGCACAATAGATTATGGATGGATAAATTTACATGTGTGTGGGTGTGAGAGCTTTGACTTGAGATATTTATTGCTCTGGACCAATCCCATATGTTTTGTGGGTTGATTGTGTCCTTGTTTTGTGTGTGTGTGTGTGTGTGTGTGTGTGTGTGTGTGTGTGTGTTTGTGTGTTTGTGTGTGTGTGTTTGTGTGTTTGTTTGTGTGTGTGTGTGTGTGTGTGTGTGTGTGTGTGTGTGTGTGTGTGTGTGTGTTCTTGTCTGTATATGATGGGTTGGTTAGCCCCAGATGCAGATTATTGAAATGGACTGAGCTGAGCCGTGGTCAGTGGAGCAGAGGATTAACTGCTTAGAGCTAATGATGAAATATGCTTTAGGACAGACAGGCATCGCGCGCGTGTGTGTGTGAGTGAGTGTGTTTGTGTGTGTGTGTGGACGGACATTGGTTTACGATTTAGAACACAATGTTCTGCACAGGTGCACACATTCGTGCACACATGTTACTATCACCCTCGCCAGTAGCCATTACAACCCCACCCAGTAGTCCAGTGGTCTAAACTGCTGCTGTATTCAACCAGTATCCCAGAATGTCAATGTTCCTATACTATTGAGTATTCCTCACCAGTCTTCCTAGTTGCCTTGGCACTGTGTGTGTATGTGTGAGTGTGTGTGTATGTGTACGTGTGTTGCTGCTCCCACACCAGCTCGTGCAGCAGCACACACTAAAGCATGCTCAGTCGTAAGTTGCCATGGTAGCACAGTCTGCTCCACTCGCATAGGATAGAATGTATGGACAGCATCAACGCAAGGGAAGACAAAAACACACAAACGCACACAAATCTGAGAGTACGTTGTGAACACTGTACATGATTCTGGGGGAAGCCGGCAGTACTGCACACGCAGTGCAGACATTATGCTGATACAATGGACTCAGTGCACATTAGAGTGATCTGATGATAGTGGGCTAGTATTCGATGACAGGTGCTGTCCACCTCACAGCTCTAAGGCTGATTGAACACACAATATTAGTGTGTTGCTGTTTTCGTCTCGCTGTATTAACTGCTGTCTGTTACCCAGCTTTGCTCTGCTATTTGTTGTAGAGATATAAAGGCATGTCAAGGGGAATCAGTCAGCAGGAACCCCCCGGCGGCCCCCACCCCCCTCCCTTCACCTTATGCTTCTTTTCTCAGCTCTTTTCTCGTTCCTAGCCAGTTGTTTTTTAATACAATCTTTTTTGGGTAATTGGTTGGGAGTTTGTTGCACAATGTTTGCTTAGGCTCTCCTTCCAAGCTCCCGTCCCTTCTCTAGATTTAGGGAGTTGGTGGATAGTCCGTGTGTGTGTTTCGTACATGTTTGTGAGTCTGTGTTTGTGTGTTTATATATTAGTCAGTTCTGTGCAGAAAATCATGGGAGTTAATGAGAAGTGAAGTCCAATAATGGCTTGGGAAAAGAATCAGAAGGTAGTGCTCACAATTTCCACAATAGTTGCCGTGCCTGCTGCCAACACAAAAAACCTCATCCAGCAGCCAGGCGGTCTGACTGGGCAGCAGGCAGAACTCATGTTGTATTCAGTGAGGAAGCCTTATCGTTCACTTGTAGAAGGATATTGAGTAGAGTTGGAGGGAGAAAGGGAAGGAGAGGGGAGATGAGGATTGGAGCATGGGGTGGAGAGAAACAGAAGTGTTGGGAAACTGGGCACAGTTTGGGTGTTGGAGGATGAAACTGATGTGTGAGTTGAAAAAAAGACAAGGAGGCGATGAAGAGAGAGATGATTAGATGGATGGATGCATGATGGAGAAACACAGAAAAGACAGATGGAGAGATGCAGAGAGGAATATACTTTTGGTAGATTGAATGTGCAACACATGGTGAGGCTGAGAGAGAGAAAGTAAAGATGGATGGATGCAGAGATAAATGGAGGGCTTAATAATCAAGGAGGAAAAAATGAAAAGGTAGAGTGAGGTAGAAGACGACAAGGGAGTGATAGAGCATGTCATCCAGACTATTACAGAATTTATCCGCACGTCTGCATGTACACACACACACACACACACACACAGACACACGCACCTCAACTTTTCCATTTGGCCATTGGGCAAAACAGTGTTTAGTTGATGAAAGAAATGAGGGAAGAGGAGGAAAGCAATCTCTCCTCTGATTTAGACAGAGTATCACATGGTGCTCGGGTTAGCAAAGAGCAGCCGGTGTACACTCTGCCTCCCTGATTCGACAGATACACAAAGTGCCCTGATACGGTGGATGACATTGCCTTTGCGTTCAGCATGTTCACGTGTGTGTGTGTACTTGGTCGTATGCAAAAATAGCTGTTCACCTCAAGCGTGTCAGGTGTGTATTTATAGATACCATTGCTGTAGCTTGGCCTTATCCCTCCTTTCCAGAGCTCTTTTATAATTGATGAGCTGCCAGGGGCTGAGCAGGGCAATGGCACATGCACACACTCACACACACCCAACCTTGGTAACCAGCTGCTTCACTGCAGGTTGACACCATGTTTGCACATACAAGCACACCAAGTCAGAAGCACTTGAGTGCTTTAAGCTCATGTATTGCTGAAGCTTGTCGCAAAGGTGAGCCTCCAGCAATGAATCATGGTCCATGTAGTGTTACAGCCTAAATGCTGTTTATATTGCTCTGACTTGCTGATTAGCTGCAACAGCTTTTAGTCAGTGAAATTAAACTACCTCGAAATGTCAACTCGATGTTACGCTGCTGGATATTTTTTAATGTTTTTCTAACCTTCTTCTGAAATTTAATTAGTATTCAGACATGAGGCTTGCAGAAATCTTTTTTTTTATTATTTACACAGATCTTTTCTGAAATGGGAAACAGGGAGAGAGTGGGTGAGCAGCTACAGAAAAGAGAGCACGGCACAGAGACTGAAAGAGTGAAGAGGGCAAAATTGGCAAGCAGGAATGATGGGTGAAAGCTACAGCGATGGAGAGAATGTCGAGAAAGGCTAAAAGGAGACAGTCTGATGGGAGGAGAGGGTGAGAGTGGTGAAATAGATTTTGATGTTCATTTCACTCTCATGAGTCTGCACCTATTGAGAAGAGTACCAGTATGGGGCAGCCTATTGAGCTGCGAGTGATTTGAGTGGCTATTCTCTGCAGTGTGTATGTGGAATTGAAAGGCTTGAGCCAGCTGAGAAGTTGGAGAGAGAAAATGACTAACTTCACTCTGTTCTTTCTGTTTCCTGGCAGTTTTGAACTGTAGTTGACTCTGACATGTTGCCGGCTCAGGGTTAAGACAAGGTTGACCGAGAAAGATGAGTCAAGGTCTGGGGACATAAACAAATCAAAGGGCTGACATGGAATCTGTGCTTTGATCACAAGTATAATTTGTCGTTTTTTATCTCAGTGGCTGCTTCGTCTTGTACTTGAGCAGAAAAACTCAGAATTCTTAGGCTTTGGGGATGAGTAGTATTTTGTCAGTTCAAATGACATTTGTGTATCAGTATGTGTGTTGTGCTGAAAGACTGAAGCAATCTTGTCATGTTTTGATTTATAAGAATATGTTGAAATATACTGCGTTAACATGACATGAACATAACAATAAACCTTTGAACTCTTAGGCAGTTCAGTATAATTATTCTCCTACATTTTGACGAGTTTTTGATGAGGCTGATTCAGTCACTTACAAAGTCATTTTGGTCTGTGCACATTGACAATGCCTATAATCTGAGCAAATGCCAAATGAGCGTTGCCAGACCAAAGTGAAAACTATGAGTTGGCTTTGTGAGGCAAGGATGCTTAATTTTTAGCTCATTTAGTTAAATATCCATGTAGCTTTTCATCAGTGCCTCAAATAGTAGGGAGTGCAGTCTCAGCTGTGTTAAGATACAGAAACTGCGTAAAGAAACAAGAAATACAGGGAAGGTGTTTTGATCCATTAGCAGGTGAATTACTTTTTAACTGCTCCCATTTTAATTTGTTTTTGTCTCATTTCTCCTTTTATTTCTCTCTGCCTCTTTCAGGCTTCACACTATCTTACTCTCTCCCTCTCCCCTTCCTGTGTTTTTCTTTATCTGTCATTCTGTTGTTCGTTCCTTCCTTTCTTCCTTCCTTCCTTCCTTCCTTCCTTCCTTCCTTCCATCCCTCCTTCCCCTTCTATCTTTTCTAATTAACATGTTGTTGTATGGCTGTCCACTGAGAAAAGCTGGCAGCTTGTGTGTGTTTACAAGCTGCTCACTGAGAGTGGCTTTGCCAGGCGGGCAAGGGGCTTGTATCACAAAGCAAGTTAGACTTAGTCAGACTGTCTTTGGGTTACCAGTCTTCACTAACACTGGTGATTGTGGATGAAAAATATCACAGTGCCCAAATTAAGCTAAAAGTTAGCAACCTAACTCACTAATCTGACTTTGTGATAATCGCTGTTGCCACCAAAGTTCTGTGATAAACACCACACAAACACATGAAAGTAAAAATGTGCACAGGCACTCTAATCTACACTAAAAGAGTATGAAGAAGACAGTCAGTCAATGAGTAAGCTGTGAAGCAAATCTACACACATTGTAAACATAATTAAAAATGTTTAGTTCCTGCAGCAATTGTATTCACTTTTATGGTTTAAGGTTGGCATAAGCATTTTACAACACATCCATCCAGATGACGCAAGGTACTTCCTAACTGAACACTTTCAAATGTTCATACTTGTGCAACATATATCTGTTTTCTCTCCACCTTGCCTGTCAAGCTTACTCTTAAAGCCTAGATCTACTCAGCCAGTTAATTAGCATCACTATTAACATTCTTCAGCCATATCAAGTCTGTGTCAAGCCAGCAAATGGGAATGTAATTATGTCCAACCTTTCTCTCTCTGCTTCTCTCTCTTCTGCTGATGGATCACTGAATAGGTAACCACACAGAAACACTCCAGACATAGTTGTCTCTCACATGCATACACACACACTTACACATTTACACAGACTTCTACTCATGTCAAAGGTGCCTGAACAGTTAAGAATCATCCTCTGTGGCTGCTGCCGAAGGGAGACGCCACTGCTTTTTTTCTTTTTCTTACTGCATTGGAAGAAGCGCTTGAATTGGCATTAATTACTCTTGTGTAGCAGACTGTGAAGACATGGGCTCTCCAACACTTAATTAACAATTACTAAAGGTGATTTATCGTTAATTAAATGGTATAGAAAAAATGTATAGTAGCTGCACCCCAACAAAATTACAGTATGTTAATTATCATTTCAGTTTTGTTTCATGTGTTGGCATTTTCCTGTGTGTGAGTACCAAATCATTGCATGGTGATTGTTAATTTGTGTTCCAGCAGTGGAAAATCAATACAGTGTCTAGCAACTAATCTCACAGTGTGTTCCTGTATAGCTCAGTGGATGGATGGCTAGCAGTAACCCTGCCAGGGCCTGAGTGTAATTTCCCATCAGTGCGTTCCATACCACAAATTTATACTGATGTACCCAAGAAGAGCATTTAAAGCATAAGATGGATAGAGGAAGAGAAATACAGCGTTTGGCTCCACCTTTTATTATTTAGTTTTCCATAAGGAGTCATAACTAAACATTATGATGATGAGGGATGAGTGAAAATTAATGCTGTCTTCATTCCAGCACCGGTTTATTAGAAGCAAAGTAATCCTTGTCTAGTAGGCTGTCTCCTTTTCTATCCACTCTATTCCACTCTACACAAACTTTCACCACTTTGTATATAAAGGACTGTTGCAAAATCATTGATGGATGACCATGAAAATGGAAGCAGATCCATTTTCTTCCCATTTTGTATCAGGAGTACATGTAGCACCCATATTTCTACAGTAACACTCCTTCCTAGAAGTTACAAATCCCTTTTTCACTTGTTCTTTACATCTTTCTAGCCTCCATCCTTTTCTTCCTGACATCCCTCCCCTCTCCAATTCTCTGTGATTTATGGCTGAATCTGTGCAGCTATAGAGGACGCATCACTGCAGGTGAGCCCTCTGCTCCCCTCCCTCTCTCACTACCTCCTTCCCTGCACGCCTGTAGCCAATCATTGCACACTACAGGTCTCTTGGGGCGACTACTGCCCCCACACACCTTTTCCTTTTCCTCTACCTCTCCCTTCTCTCTTTCTCTGTCTCCCTTTCTTCCTCTCTCTGCAGAGAACAGTTTGCCTCACAACTGGGTCATTCTCTCTCCCTGCAGTAAATGCTAGCAGCCAGGCAGGGAGGTAAGGCTAAGCTAGGCTGCACTCTGCAGCGAGGCTCAGCTGCAAGGGAGACCTCTGGGACTGCAGATGCATGAGTGTACTGTCAAGGGGGTTATTTTTGCTTGCACATGGTGCGTGTATTCAAACCTGTTGAGAGGGCATGCAGGCTGAAGTGGCAAGTGAAGTGTGTGTGAATAAGAGGCATATATGAATGAGGCACTTCTTTTCCATGTGTTTATGTGTGCGTGTTGGTATATTCTGTCTGTGTATGGAAGTGTCTGTTAACCACCACAAGTATTAAGTCTCTCGCAAACATCAGCTGCATCTGCCAGCACCTGTTTGTTTGTTTGTTTGTTTGTTTTTGGTTTATTTGCACATTGTTATATTGCTCAGCCTTTCCTCCTACTCATTTCACAGACACACAGGCACACACACACACACACACACACACACACACACACACACACACACACACACACACCGTAATGTAGCCGCAGTGGTGTCAATGTGTTGCAATTTAGATTACTCTGATTCACCCATTAAGCAGATGCCAGCGTAAACATCTTTAAAAGGGTCCCTGGGTCTGTCTCTCTGACATCGAGACTTTGAAGTGTGCCTCAGGTTCTGAAGCTGCTTCATAGACACAATGACAGGAGAACTGGAAAGTAAGAGAGATTGAGAGAGTAAATAAATGAGGTGGAGGGAGGGAGTGGGACTGAGAGTGGAATGTTGGGATAGATATGAAAAAGACGGCAGAGGCAAGTAAAAGGAGAAAGAGAAATTAACATCTGTAATCTTGCACACCTATCCTCAGAGTCCTCTCTTTTCCTCTTACCTCCTCTCCTCGCCCTTTCTTTTCCCATCCTCAACGCAGACCTTAATAAGTGGATTTTTATCTCGGCTACACCAGCGCTCCCAAAGGATTATGGGATTTTTTTCCCCCTGCTGCACACAGAATGGTAATTGCCAATCTGCGGTTAGAGACACTCCTTGTTTTTAAGGAATAAGGCAGATTTGGTGAAAAAACTCAGCTTGTTAAAATGTTGATTGTGGGTTTGTGTGTTTGGTCTTGTATATTATCTTTGCAGCTGCACTGCCATCACACCTCTCTAATATGTGTCTAGCTTAAGAGTTCACACGGTCTCAGCGCTGTCTAGACTAAGACACATTATCAGTGGACTGTGTCAGCTAAAGGTGCAGCCTCCATCTTTCTTCTCTCTCTCCTTTTTCTCTAAATCCCGCCTTCTCAAAGGATGGGATGAAATATGTGGCACCCAAGTTCATGATGTTTACAAAAACATATTCTTCATACACACAAACTGATGCTGTTTCTGCCCTAACATTACACACTTAACACTTACTTCATAACTCCTTCCTCTTCTACCTGATGAATATTATATAGCTATCAACTGCTGTGTCACAAGTATGATGCTGTGGGGTACAATGACTCCTTAAACCCCCCATCTTTCCTCATCATCTCCTGCCAATTAAGTACAGGGAGTGAACCAATGCAGTGCTTCAGTAATTGTTTTTCAGAGAGCAATAGAGTCCAGAATCACTAGCGCGCGCACACACACACAGACGCACACTCACACACACTTAAAACACACTGTCTATGACACCTTTTGAGCTGTTGCATTGTAGACTCCCTACTTCCACACATCCTCCCTCTCTCTCTCTCTCTCTCTCTCTCTCTCTCTCTCTCTCCCCCTCCCTCTCCCCCCTCTCCCTCTCTCTCTCTCTCTCTCTCCCTCTCCTCTCCCCTCTCTCCTTCACTCCATCTCTCAGCAAACACCAGCTCTTTCCTGCTTGATATTCATCCCTGCTGTGAGACTGGACTTGTGGTTTGTTTAACATGCATAACATAACAGACCTACAGCGTGTGTGTGTTTTTGCATATCTATTTGGACATGACATGAGAGAAGTTGTGAATTTAGGTAGGGATTCTATAAGTTGTGAGAGAAAGATGATCCTTTTTGTACAGTACGATGCTCTTTTGTGCGCAAGCGAAAAATATTGGGGGTACCGTGTTCCTCTCATATCTGTCAGAATATTGTCAGCCAGCATGACATCAGCCAGCACAACCACCAGTCCAGTCACTGCTCACCGCTGTAATAGTTAAAAATGGATTTAGGTTAGCCATAACAGTTGAACTGCAGTCTAACAAACTAGAGCTGTGTATGCTGATAGAGGTGTGTGTGTGCATGCATGTTTTAGTGTCCTTGTGTCGGTAGTACCTGCCTGAATCCTCTAAAAAGCCTGCACCATGGATATTTTTTATCCTTTTCTCCACGTCCTTGATTCCTGACACTTGAGCATCCTGGGAAATTTGACTTCCAAGGACACTCTGATGTGCACACTCCGCAACCCCAATTCCTTTATTCTCTGTCTGCTTTCATTGTTGACTAAAACTCAGCGTGGCATCTCTTCTACTACACTCCTCCCTTGAGATGGAGGCCTAGTTTTTGCTCCCCATATGTAATCAACTTCTCCCCTTTCATTAAAGTTAAGCCCTTAGCACATAGAGGAAGGGGAAAAAGCTTAGTCACCGAATGTGCTGAATATCAATCAGAGAAAGAGTTTGGGTAGAGGGAGAGGATGCAGGGAGGAGGGAAGGAAAGGTGAAGGGCACATAGAGATAGAAAATAGAGCCAAGACTAAATATGCATTTAATATTATCTAAACAAAAATGCGTAGAAAATTGAAAATTGAGATGTCGAGTAGACAGCATGCCTCAGTCTCATTTCAAGATTCCCCCCATCTTTTTGTCTTCATCTTTGAGTAAATCTCTGTCTGTGTCTGTGTTTGGCTAACAAAGCCGTGAAAGAGCCAGGCAGGCACGTGGCTGTGGCCGTTCCATCTGGTTTGGCTCTCCAGATCTCTCCTTGTTAGGCCATTACTGCCGTTTAGTCTCAGCTGCCCGCTCCTACAACTGGCAAACCAACCAAACCACTGTCCTCCTCTCCTTCTGCTGCCACCATCATTGCTTGGCTCTTGTCCTTAGTAGCAGCTTAACTGTCAGCTCCAAGTCCAGTCCAATAAGCTTTGCAGCCACATAAAAATTCCTGTCAGTCTCAGAAAAGTAAAAACCCAATTGTTAGCTGCTGTAGATAGCCAGCTCCCAGTAGCCAGTTCCAGCCAACCCAGTGTAGGGTTACTCTCCCACTGGCAGCTCCCGAGCAGCCAGGAACCCGGACAGCCGGTTGACTGCCTGAAAGAAGCGTAGCCTTAAGCAGAAGCCCACATTTTACCACCAACCAGTGCATGTTTGGGTAAGAGTTAGGGTTAAACCAACTCTGATTATTGGCAGCTCTATCTTGAGAAACCTGAAGTTAGTGACACTGGTGACTGTAACACTGGCGACCTGGGACCAGGACCAAAACAGACGACGTAAAATCCTATGTGAAACTGCTTACTAAAGATATATATACAAAGACAATGTTGGACTCTGGGCTCCTGCCAAATCTGACCAGTGATGACATAGCTGCATGTCATCATACAACCACTGGCTCTACAAAGAACATGATGTGGGCTTTCCAGATAATTCACTTCCTGGGGAAGACCTAGTCTGATGAGGAGAGACGGCATATACCCCACGATGGATGGAGCATCTCTCATATCCAGAACTCTGACCGAGTTTATTAGTAGACCAAAACCATGACAACCCAGAGTTGAGACCAGAGGCAGAGTTGCAGTCTTACCCAGTCTTATTAATACTCACATTACTCAAGGCACCAGCAGAGGAGATGGAGTCGCAGCCATTTTTGACTCCAGCTTATTAATCACCTGTACACCTAAACTCAGTCATAACTCATTCGAAAGCCTTGTTCTTAGTTTCTCACTTCCAACCTGAAATCATTACAACCAATTCTATTTGTTATAGTGTACCGCGCTCCCGGTGCATACTCTGAATTTTTATCTGAATTCTAAGATTTTTATCAATTTTATCAAATTTCGTCCTTAATACAGTTTTAGGTGATTTTAACATTCATGTGGATGACATTGATAGCCTTAGCACTGCAGAGTCTAAATAAACCCACTCACTTTTTTAACCACACCTTTGTTCTGGTGTACGGCATTGAAACTGAACATTTAACTGTCTTTATACAGAATCCGGTTTTATCAGACCATTATTTAATAACTTTGAATTCATTACTAGATCGAATGCCATTAGGCAAAAATGTCTTCACTAGATGTCTGTATGATAGTGCTAAATTTAAGGAAGTGATTCCATTATCATTTAATTTAATACCATGTCGTAGTATAACAGAGGACTCCTATCCTTACTTTAGTACCTCCCAAATTGATCATCTCTCAGAGCAGCCTGTTACTCATTAATAGAGGAAAATCAAAACAGCCCTGGGTCAAAGAGTCATAGCTCTGTTGATCCTGTAGGTCTCAGTAGTAACGCTGCATGAGCTTCTTTAATGATAAAATTCTAACTATTAGAGATGAATTTCATCACCTCCTGCCCTCAACCGGCACCAATTTATCTTCAAACACAGGAACCTGTAAATCTTGATATATATTTAGACTGTTTTTCTCCAATCGTTCTTCACTTAAGTTCGACGATTTCTTCATCTAAACCGTGAGCCTCTCAGACGTCTTCCCAAGTAGGCAACTTAAAAATGTTTTACCCTGAGTTAGCACTTCTTTACTAGATATGATCAATATGTTTTATTAACAGGCTATGTACCGCAGTCCTCTAAAGTAGCCGTAATTACACCTCCTCAGAAAAAGCGTATACTTGATCCAGTTGCTTTAGCCAACAATAAATCTATATCTAACCTTCCCTATGTCTTCTCTAACATCCTTGAGAAAGCAGTCACCAATCAGTTGTGACTTTCTACAGAACAATAGTTTACTTGAGGATTTTCAGTCAGGATTTAGAGTGCATCGTAGCACAGAGACAGCACTGGTGAAAGTGACAAATGACCTCCTAATTGCATTGGACAACGGACTTGTCTCTGCACTTGTCTTGTTAGATCTTAGTGCTGCATTTGACACCATTGACCATCACATCCCATTGCAGAGGCAGGAACATTTAACTGGCATTAAAGGAGCTACACTAAGCTGGCTTCAGTCCTATTTATCAGATCAGTATCACTTTGTACATGCTAACGATGAATCCTCCTTCCACAAGGTTCTCTACTTGGACCAATTTTATTAACCTTATATATGCTTCCTTTAACCAATATTATTAGTAAATATGAACCATGAACTATAATTGTTATGGAGGTGATATCCAATTGGATTTATCAATGAAGCCAGATGAAACCAATCAGTTAGTTAAACTTCAAGCTTGCCTTAAGGACATAAAGACCTGGATGACCTACAATTTTCTGCTATTAAACTCAGACAAAACTGAAGTTATTGTACATTATCTAATGATATAGTTACTCTAGATGGAATTTCATCTATGTAACATTGAAAAAATTTGGCACATCCTGTCTCAAAAAGTTGCAGAAAAACTAGTCCATGCATTTGTTACTTCTAGACTGGATTATTGCAGTCCCTTTCATCAACCTGCCCCCTGCCACCCACCCCCACCCCCTCCCTTTCTCTCAATTTAACTGGCTGAGGCAGATTGTCGTCTGCCCAGTTATGCTTAAGGGTCCTCTCCGTTTATAGCGAGTGAATCCTTTCCACTGTCGCCAAGTGCTTGGTCAAGGGGGAATGTTGGGTCTCTGTAAATAATATTGTAAAGAGTACAGTCTAGACCTGCTGCGTATGAAAAGTGCCCTGAGATAACTTCTGTTGTGACACTATATAAATAAAATTGACTTGACTTGACTTAAAGGTGGATGCTGGTTTAGCTCTATTTATTCTCACAAGTACCTTGTGTTGTGATACAATGCCCTACAGTTTAGGCTCTGATTCCCTAGTGGCTTAGCGCACTACAGATGTAACTGTGTGTGTTAGAATGTGTTGGCAGGCACCCTGATTCACACAGTGTGGGCTACAGACTTGGCCGATGAAGACACACTAAGGGAGACACGTTCCGAAATAGAAACATCAGTCCCGCACACTTCTATCCAGACGGATGGAGAATTAGGAAAACGGGGAAGTAGCAGTGGATGCCACAATACGGAGAAAGAGCTGTTGCCCCCATGTTTTGCACCTTTCCCTACAGGATTGCCTGATCTGTCAAATACTCTCAGAGTGAGCAGATATTGCACCGTGCTTTGCCTCATTTGCCCCTCCCTGTGTTAATGCCGCTCCTCAGTGGAGATTTCAGATTCTGCACTCCGGCCTTGCTGGAGATCATGGGGCCAGCTAGCAGCTGCTGGATAACCTACTCGTTTCTGATTTGCACATAGGGCTATCATGTCTACCAGTAGCTGAATAATGAGCTTGTGATGCCAATTTGGGAACAGCGTAATTTTTGTGGGTGGAGGGATGATGGGTGAGGGTAGTGCATGTTGGATGATATGCAAAATGAACAAAACGAACAAATGAGGCGGAGGAATGGAGGGCGCATTCTCATCTCTTAGGAAAACATTATTTAGCCGTCATTTGTCCCAGAAGAACGCCAGCAAAAGTGCTAGAGCTCTCCAGATCTCTGACTCATTAAAAGATCAGTTATTCCTTTTGCTTATGAATATCTTAAATGATATTAAAGATAAATTCTGTATCCTTCCTCCTTCATCTTATCTTTTATTTCCTTTCCGTCAGTGATCATTGACTCTAATACTGCCTTTTGCTTCTCCCCATTCAGGAGCAAAATAAATACACACTGTCTTCTTCCCGTAATTGGTAATTATTTTTAGTCTTCTCTCAATATGCTAAAAGGACTGTTTTCTGAAACTTGAAGTCTGTAACGAAAAGGGTGTTTTATCAAAATTCACAACTAAAGTGTGAAGCTACATATTAAATGCTCCTAATAATACATTTCTCACTTCACTTAAGTGGATAGATGCCGTGAATGATTTAGCAGAAGGCTGTAGATCATGAGGAGATTTATTAACACCCCAGTAGATAAAAGTGGCTCAACCTAGACTGAACTGAACTGCTGATGCTTTTGCCACATCGCCAAATAAATGGCAAATGCAATTGTGGTAACAGTTACTCAGCATGGCTCAGTGTATTATGTCCATGGTCTCTGTGCTGCTCTCTGTGGAGAATCCAAGCTTGTTCTCTCATGCAGCACTTTGTACTTAGTCAGAAAGAAAGCATGTTTACATCACTATAACTCTTTCTGTTTAAGCAAATCACCACTCAGACATCTCCCACATAAACACATATGGATGTGTTAATGTGCGCACACTGAAACACTGAAACACTTAGCTTCCTCATGTTAAATGGCCACTAATTCTCTGTATCAGGGGATTATACATAATTGATTTATGGATGAGGAGTGAAATTACTCATCAGTTGAGAGAAAGAGGCATTTTGTCTTCAGGCTGGAGCGTGCCAAACTATATTCTGAGTTAATAGAGGAGATGTACTTGTGCTCAAGACCATCTATACAGCTTGTGTTAATTCTGTGCAATTGGGTAAATATTTTACATCCATAACTTTGGTCAGAAACATGGTAACAAATTCTAAACCTTAAGCAATTGTGTTTACTTAGAAATTGTAATCATCCAAGACATTGTAACCAACTAACTGTTAGCAGTATCAGTCTGCTTCATTGTGTTGCATTTGAAAGGGTCAAGAGACTTGTTTCACTGTAAACAGCTTTTGTGTCTTTCTTCTTGTTGGCAAGCAGGCCCTTGGCTAAGTAGACAGAATATACACTTTCTAAACTCTTTTCACAGACTCTCCTCTGTGTTTGTTGCTCAACTTGGTGTACTTCAGAAGAATTTGATCTCAAACTATGAAATTGTCCCCAACTTGCCTCAGACTCATAAACCGCAATCCCTCCTTTTTTTCTCTCAGTTGGATGTTTCCCCTTGTAGCTATATGAGTGTGTGTGTGTGTGTGTGTGTGTGTGTGTGTGTGTGTGTGTGTGTGTGTGTGTGTCAACAGAAACCTGAGCCAGCACTGAACACTAACTCATCAAAGGCGATTCATTGTGTTGGCATACAGCAGGAAAATGATCTGTGTCTACATTACAGTTGATATGGCAGATCCATTTCAGTAGAGTTTGATGTTTTCCCTGGTACCTCTAATAAATCCCTGCTTTGCTGAAAGTGGAGGCATTCCCCCCCCCCAGTTTCCTGTACAGTGATAGCATATCTAGACTGCTGCTGTTGCTAAGCTCTGTTGCTAGGCAACTATTTATCTACTATTATGGGATTGGTTGGGGCTCAATGGGGGAAGTTAGCACGGACAATTTGGCCTTCTGTTTTCTACACCATGTGATGTCATATTATGCATATTCAAGTTGCAAGTGTGAACATTCTGCTGCAGTGGAGGTAAACAACAGCTGCAAGTCAGCTGCCGCCCACAACATATTCATGCATAAATATACAGTACAACACCGAAAAACAAAAACAAAACATACAAGGCAAGATCATAAATCATTCAGGTGTACACAGTATGCTGTCTTTGTCTCCAGCACTCAGAAACAGTGACAGAGGTTTTGTTTGCTGTTGTCAGTGTAAAAGTATGGAGGCTGGTAAGGGTCAAGGGGAAGGCCATGTGCTAATTGAGAGCGCAGCTATTTATACAAGAGTGACTTCTACTGTATCTGTCGACCTGTCCTATCCACACATATACAGACACATGCGCATACACACACACACACACACACACACACACACACACACACACACACACACACACACTCGCTCTCTCTCCCCTACCTGTCACTTGGAAATCGATCGTTTCCCTCTCTCTCTGTCCCTTCAAAGGTGAGTCTCTGACCTTCACAGGCCATCCACTAAAAGTATTGCCATTCAATCTAATCCAACACATGCTACAGCACACGCTACAGGACTATCTGCACACAGATGCCATGAAAACACACACACACCACATTTATATCATCAAAGTGGGCACACTCAATGTCAACTCTAGCAGTGTGGGCTCACAGTTGGATAGGGAAAGGAGATGATTGATGCCCATCAGTGGCAAATTTGCATGCCAATAGGACTGTGAATAGGCAGTGATGGAGTGAATGGCTAATTTCTTTGCAGGCTTAAGAAAATATGTTCTCGTCCTCTTTTCACGTAACAGACACTGGCTGTGTAAGATTTTCATATTATGAGTTAGATTAATTGCGTGACTTGGATATAATGGGCATCTGTTAATAGTAAGGAGAACTGTGGTGATGATTTACATGGGTTTCGAGGTTTGAAAAAAGCAAGCAAACATTGTCTCCTCTAGAGTGTTGGCAAAGGTTACACATTTTCTCAGACTTACTTTCACAGACGGGCGACAAATTAAAGGAAAATAAACATAAAGTGTCTTAGTCAGGTGTTGGGCCAGCAGGTGCTGCCAGAGCAGCTTCAGCGCTGCTTGGCTTTGATTCTATAAGTCTCTGAACTCTACTGGAGGGATGAACACCATTCTTCCTAAAGGTACTCCATCATTTGGTGTTTAGGGTTGTTTTGATTAGTGGTGGAGAGCACTGTCTAACACTCATCAAATCATTCAGTGACCCCTCCTGCCCTATGGATGGGGGCATTGTCATCTTGTTTCTCCACTCTTTTTTCAAGTTTTTCCTCTAATTTGACTCCCATCTGTAGTAGCTGTGAGAGCGGTAAGCCATAAATCTTAGCTTGTCTCGTGAAACTAGCTTATTGCATATGACACTGCTGTTTGTGGTTGTGTTTACACAAGCCTGTGTTTGCGGTGAATCACACATAGTAAGTGAAGTGCTTTTACAGAAGATGAGCAACCATAAATTGAGGAACTTGTGTGTGAATGCATGTGTGTATGTGCATCTGTGTGTGTGTGTTGTTAGGGCCTCTGTCCAGGTGATGAATGAGTCAGGGGGGCTGAGTAGAGGACAGTGTCTATAAACCACTCCAGCCATCCTTTCCCCTTTTCTATCATCCTCCATCTTTTCATCTTCACTCTTTTTCTCCAGCTGAAATCCCCTTCACTTTCTCTCTCCTCAGCCTCCCACCACTGTTTTGTCTGTATTTCTCCATGTCATCTATCTCTCTTTCCTCACAAACCTCCACTCTGTCTGTGCTGCTTCAGGCCAAAGCTCTGGCAGCAAATAAATGAGTGCAATATTATTTTACGGGACAGTGACTTCAAAGTTTCCTTCTGCTTGGAACAATTAACAAGGCAAAAACCTGAGGGGACAATTGCAAGGAGAGACAAGTTGGGGAAAGCGAAATGGAGAAGGAGGGGAAGCATTTTTGGTGAAAGACAGACAGGAGGAATATGCTTAAAAACAGGCCTGAGCTAGTGAGGCTTTGTATGGTAGAGAATGAGGGACATAAAGAGAAGATCAGTAGGGAGAGGATTAATGAATGAAGAGGATAGAGGGACTGGACAGTGAATAGGGAGAAAATGAGGATTTGATAGAATTTGAAAGTGATAAGCAGTGATAAACAATGTTAAGTGACTTGCAGTGGAGCATGCTTCTACGGCTTGTGGAATTGATGAAACTTGACAACTGATGCACAATAAAAAAGATGAGTAGCTGCATTAGAAATAATAGATAGAGATAATGCCTTATTTATTGAAAAGAAAAATGTACAAACCATTACATGAAAATATTAGCAGAGAAGTCAAAGAGGGAGTCAAGGAGCATTTAGGGAAGGAATATCTGTGAAAATTCAGCAATGTGCACCATTAATGGCATAAAGATTACACCCGATAACCTGATAATGGATTCATTATTTTCAGTTTACCTTTTGATTTCGAGTCAGTTTTGGTGGAATTTGATAGCTATGGAGTAATGTTTCCTTTCTGTTTGCAAGAACAAAATGTTTTGACTTTGCTGCTGTTGTGATTCATGCCTCTGACTGGCTTCTTCTTCACATCAGTGGCTGATGCTCAATGGTATTGCAGTAATTAGAGCCTTCTGGTATACTAACGGGAAAAATACAATTCCTCAAAAATGGAGACAAAATAATAAAATTATAAGGCCAATTCATAAACCCATACCAGTCCCCAACAGTTCATTGTTTTGTGTTATGGAACATTGAGGATATAATAAAAAAAAACAACTTTAAAATGGAAACTTACAATGGGGAAAGAACTTTCAGAGCCAGAGGCTCCATCCACATACACTAAATGATTTTCTTCTACAGCACCTGTTTGCCTTGACCATTATGGCTGTTTTTCTTTAACCCTCAGATCTCAGTCAGCAGCCAGCACCCCACACATACACTACACATACACTACATAAACACCCTCAACACCACACAGTTTCCTGCCTTTATATCATGGCGTCTCGCCCTTATTTGTGCCAAGCACCCCATACTGTGCCAACTAACAACCTCCCTGCAACCCTCCATACACACATGAACTAACACACACACACACAGGCACCACAACCCCCCCCCCCCCTCCCAAACCAGCTGAGATAAAAAGGCTGCAGATCACACAACTGCTAAACTTTGATCAATCTGGCAACAAGTGTAAATAGGATCATTAATAGGGATTTAGCAAGGGTCTGCCATCTGCGATTAGACATACGCAAACACGTACATATGCTTTTTTTTCAGCCGCTAGTATTTTCAATAGCTCTTTTTGCTGTGCGCGCACACACACATGCAGACACACACGCACAGACGCAATTCATTTTTCTGTTTCCAGAGACGAGCTGCAGCATGCAAACAGAGTACCAACGGGGCCTTTAATTGGGGTGTAATCTGAAAAGTGTAATTTGCCTGGAGTGGATAGGGAGATCTGACAGCAAGAGTAAAAGGAGGAGGGACGGGAGGAGAGGATTACTGTTAAGAAAAATGGGGGTTGGATGAAGGAATTGGGTAGATGAGCATAGAAAAATAAGATGAGAGCATGATGGCAGGGCAAGGGAAGAGGAACACAAAGATAAATGAGTCAGAGGCAGATGGAAAAGGACACAGAGGGTGTAAAACGGTGAAGTTTGTATGTTTTCCCAGTGTTATATCATGTGTCACTCTTGGCTGTCTCCGTTCCCTGCCTTATTTTCTCATACACAGCTCTCTTCAGATTACAGCCATTTGCCACATTAGATCTGGTTCTAAACAAGTCTCAATCCAATTCAAATCCATAAATCAGTGAGTATTCCCCTTCCTAAACTCCTTAGATTTCTATTGCCAAAACCGATTACATTGCTTTTGTAACCCACAAAAGCCACTGCTGCTGTGGCTTTCCAGCTGCAAGCCTCTTATCTATCAAAACGGACTAATGAGTTTGAAGCTGACCACCACCAAAGCCAACACGGAGTGAGAGAGAAATCTGGCCATTTTGAACTGAACATGGTCGGTTGATACCTCTGCAAAAATACAACAGTGTGATCATGGAGATAAAATAGTGAGACTTCTGTGATCTCCCAGCAGGGGTAAATACGGATTTTCATTTTTAAAAAAATTTGGCTTGTCAACTCTGACTCTTTTGCTCTTTACCCCATCGCTAATGGCTTTTATTTTTTTGAAACCATCCTTTTCTTTTCTTGTGTAATTTCATTTCTAAGCCTTTTGTTTGCATTTTTTCTTTCAGTACTTTTCTCCCTAAAATGTGATTGAATTTAGTTATTTGGTATTTTGGTACTGAATCATTCAATCATCAATTTACTCTGCAATGACAATAGCTCGTGACTGGGGACTTGAAAAGGCAGTGGACCGGTGACACTACTCTTGTGTAATAACATTATCTTTATTCATTCACGTTCATTCATCCCCTCTGCGTTAAGATCAATTATGATGAGCATGTGTTTATCCAGCCAAGGTCATATAGTATCAGTCTATTGTTCAGCTTTTCAAAATGGTTCTGACCTCAGCCTTCACCTTAACCTCACCAACCTCGACCCCTGACCTGTGACCCCTGTGTCGTCTATAACATCCTTCTCCAATGAGCAAGGCAAAAAAGACTGAGTAGGGAAGCGCAGCTGTTGCTAGTTGTTTTAATGGGCTGTTTAGGCTTTACAAGTCTGAGCTTGTGTCTTTTGGCTCTTTGGTATCTTCTTTTATTTTTATTTATCCCCCCCTTTATTCATCCCTTTACCCCACCTTTGGCTCCCCCCTTCTTCTAAAATAAAACGAGCCTGGCAGTTGGCATTTTGCTTTTTGGATGGCAGCGTCCCCCCCCCATGTTCAATTATTCATGCTGAACTCCTCACTCCCCACAGCTATAGAAGCTATAACACACACACACTCGCGCACGCACATACACACACAGCCCCTTAAATACATGTGCCACACGTTGGCAGTGATATTTTTGGGGCTTTGTTTTGGGAAGGGGAACTGGCAGCTTCAGTATAGTGAGGGCAATACACAAGTGAGAGACTATTATTGGAGATGAAGGCAGAGGGACTTCTGTTTCTCTCCCTCTCTCCCTCCGCTCCCTTTTATAACTGTTTTGACGTAATTTTCAGTGAGACTTTGGACTTGCTTTCACATCATCACAGTTCCCAGTTCTTTTTTTCTCTATTCGAGGTTCGTTTTAACAATCTTATTGTCTTGGCTTTTATATATCTGCCTCGCTTTTATTTATTTACCAATCTTCCGTAATGCCCATCAAACAGTGCATCTCCTTTGTTTCTCACACTTTTCAGGTCCTCTTATTTCTCATTCATCTGTTTTTCCTCTTCGGTCCATTTCATTTCCATGCTCTGCTCATTTCTCATTCATCTGTTTTTCCTCTACAGCCCATTCATCTCTATGCTCGCCGTCTACCTCTGTGTGCAGCTTGATGTCCCTACTCTTCCTATCCAGCCTCACACATGTTGTTCTTCTCTCTCAGTGCTGTGACAGCGTCTCTGGCAGGGTTAGGTAACAGTGTGCAGTGTGCCCTACTGAGCTGCGGTGAATAATTCAGTCAACAGGACATGAGGCTACACTCTTATGTCAACTGGAATTGCAAGTTACAAAATACCGTATGTACAAAGGAGAAAGTGAAGCATCAGCTCAGCAGTGTGTGTTGATGAGAAACGAGAAGTGAGAGACTCCAGTGTGCCTGCAGATTTAGCTTTCTTGGAAAAGAAAATCAACATAAAGCAAAAATATAGCATATGCTGTAATTGTGCCATCTACCCAAAGTAAGCAGCTGCTATACTAAATTTTGTTTCTGATCATAGTGAGCTGTTATGTGACATAATGTGATAATTTAGTGTACCTTTGAATTCGTTGTCTTGTGTCAGTGCTTCATTAAAAAGGCTGCCAAACGGTGGGTTATCATATGTGCCGTTTTAAGCAGTCGGGTACAAAATACTCAGTTAGAGCTCTTTTTTTTCACCAGGAATGGAGGAGGAAGATAGTGGGAAGAAAAGCATGCTTAGGGAGATGAGATGAGTCAGTGGGACAGAGGAAGGACAGCAGGAGGAAAGCGGAGGGAGAATAAGACTAAATAGGAAATCAAGGTGAATTATCGGAGCTGAATGGAAGAAATGGTCATAAAAGAATGGATGAACCGAGGAAAGGGGTGATGAGTAAGGAGGGAGTAAAGGACCTATGAGTGAGTGAGGGAGGGAGGGAGGGAGGGAGGGAGGGAGGAAGATAGGCACGGACAAAGGACTCCTGATGTGAGTCATCTAGCCAGTGAGAGATGGGTCACCATGGACACGGCAACTGACCCCACACTGATGCCCAATCTATTGATCCCATTAAAGCTACACCTCAGTGTTTCTGTTCCTCTCTTTCTCTGTGGTTGCTTTCCTGTCTGACTGTATTAATCTTAATGAGATCAACAACTCTGCATCTCTCTTTGCTGCTCTCTCGTCTGTGGCATCTGTCTGTCTGCATCAGCTTCTGTCTAGCTGCCTTTCCATGCACATCTGCCTTTGGATTTTAAGATCTATTCTGTCTTTTGAATGATTAAACACACAGTTAGGAAATAATACAATGGGCTAACACAATAAGTACAAATATATCAGGCCAAAAATGACTCTGAATAAAACCGTATCCTTATCTTCGAAGCTGTTCCAGTCTGTGTCTGTCTTGATGTCTGTTTTGTCAATCTCTTTTGTTCCCTATGTTTTCCTTATATAGGTTTTCTGTCCATCCTTTCTCCATCTCAATCAGACTGTATATCT
This sequence comes from Seriola dumerili, assembly GCF_002260705.1. NCBI lineage: Eukaryota > Metazoa > Chordata > Actinopteri > Carangiformes > Carangidae > Seriola > Seriola dumerili. The sequence goes on from NW_019174393.1 coordinate 7,920,774, forward strand.
GAAATATTTGTCTCTTGTTAATTGGGCCAGCTGCCAGAAGCAGTAAAGGCCATCAATGAGTAAATGGGAGTTTAGTTGTACTGTAAATTATAGATGTACGTGTGTCCGTAGGAGAGAGAAGGGCTGTTCCGATTACTCAACAGCAAGCTCATTTGCAATAAGCCCCATTTGTGCTAATACAAAAGGTTATCAGCCAATGGCAATGCGTACACACACACACACACACACACACACACACACACACACACACACACACATACACATATAAAAAGAGGCATCCTCATTTAAAGCCATTAAAGTTGTTTCTGTAGGAAATGTCCTCAGCGGCGAAGCTTTACCATTCTATGCTGAGACTTGATTAGAGGTTGATTTAATGCTCTCCAAACAATGAGCTGGTGTTTATTTCCAATTAGCATGATGGATGCAAACCAAGCAGAACAAACATACTACCTTCCTCTTCTTTTTTTCCCCCTCTTCCAGCTCACATCTCTTTCTCTCCTCCTTTCTTTCATTTTAACAGTGTTTTTTTTGGATGGCACTTGCATGGCAACAGCATGCTTTTACCTGAGTGTTGCCATGGAGGAGCATTTTAACAGCTGTGGTTGTAGCTGCCTTGTATTACTTATTAATTGGATGCTCATTGTCCTCAACCTGTTTGAGCTGGCTTCATGTTAACTTGTGATTCTTTTTTCCTGAATTCCCGGGTCACTCTTAGAGATTTAAAAGGATTTGATTTGTATTGGTCTCATACATTTTTAGGCAATTGTAGGTTCATTTCAAGTTTAGCCCATGCAGTAGTTTTCCAATAATTTATAGATCTGAATTATCTCAACTCTGTAATCTGTATCAAATATAGAGTCTGACATTGCACCTAGGGCGCCTCAAGCTATCAGTCTGCCACACATTCACCTTGACATATCCCATCATTTAAAATCAGAAGCACTCAAAGCTCTATTTGCAGGCAAAGAGGGGGGGCAATTTTATGCATTTTTGATCTGAAACTTGAACAAGCTCCTTTCCTCTCCATGCTGGCTTTCAATAAATTCAGATGATTTCCCGTGTCATTAAATGCTGAATTTGACTTGCAAATGGCCTCCTTGTGCTTTCTATGAAGACGAGATGAATGCACAGTCGACACACACACTCGTATATCCAGACATGCGGAGGCAGACAGCCAGCACTTGCGTAGCTCATGTTTAATTAAGCAGTTTGTCTGTGAGAGAGTGAGTGATGGGGCGACTACACTGTTACCTCAACGTGTGTTTTCTTCAATAAACTTTTCCTTTCACTACTCAATATCCTGTGGCCCTATAGGGGGCAGTACATATTAGTGGCCTCTTTTGTCCTCTGCCAGCATGACCAAGGTAAACATCCTCTTGGATTATCTCTTTCATTCTTTATCTTACACTCTTCCTCCTTTCAACCCCCCCCCCCCTTCTCCCCCCTCTCTCCCGCCTTCTCATCCTCTTTCACACTCACTCCATCTTGATTCTGTCTCTTTTTTCCATCTCAGAGATGAAAGCCTCCCCACAGCTCCTTTCACTCCTCCTGAAGCGGCCCAAATGAGGGAGCTTATCTGATGAATTCCCCCTCTCCCTCTTCAGACAGAGAGACACACTGACACATGCACATACATCCATGTAGATACATATGTCTTGCTAGCATAAAAAAGGTCTTCCTACCATAAAAAAGGCCCATTCTGCACTGTACATGTCTTTTTTAGATGTCCACATCTCACGTATGCACCATATAAACATATGCATACGCAGATAATAAGTAAGACACACACACACACACACACACACACACACACACACACACACACACACACATACGGTGTGCCTGGAGGCATGACAGGCCTGGTGGGAGATTCGGGGGCCTGGCACCGTGGTATGAGGTGCCTGGCGTTGGGTCCCTAAGGGGGGCAGGCTGACTGTGATGTCAGGTTATTGGGCTCCGCACAGCAATGCCTTTTGGTCTGCTCAGTAGGGGGGCATGAGGGAGTGCATGCGTATGACGGTTTTTATTAAACAGTAATCCCAACAGCTGTTGTTCAACCAAGCATCTCCCCTTCCCCCAGCTCTCTTCCTACCTTCTTTCTTTTCTTTCCTTCTTTTCAGGCGCCTGTCTGTTTTCTCTGTCAGGGCACAGCACGAGCCAACCGGATGCACTGGAGACCCATTGTTAACAACCTGCATATCCACCCTGTCTCCACAACATTATGTTCATATACAACTAATTTACATCACCAAATTTGTTGAGGATTACATTTTTAATCAACATAAGAAAGAAATTAATGTAACTGGTATCTGCAAACTGCCAATGCAAATTGTTTTCACTGAATGTATCACCTAAATTGTCAGTGCATTTCATTCTCCCTACCGGCGAGTAAACCATGATAAACATTTTATGGTTATATTTAGACAGATCAAAACACTCGGCTGAGGTTAAATGCGGAAAACTGACTCCAAGCACGAGACGGAACATTCACTTTTTCAGTATTGATCAAAGTCATAACCTTGACCAAGTGTGTTGACCTTGACACAAGTTTCTCCCTGTGTGTTTGAAAAAATTATCCATGCAATTCAGACGGATACCATTTGCTCCCTAACATATTGAGCTAAGCAAGTATTAGCAGTATATAAATATTTTGTAGGATATTAGGTTGTCTGTATCTCCTCCCTTCCAACATTTACATACACACAAACATAATAAAGTTAAATTCAAGTGTTTCCATGTTCAGTATGATGTTCAGCAAGCTGGCAACACAATTAGGGCAGCAGGTATTCAATAGAGATTTGTGCGTTTCTTTGTGTTTGTGTTAGTAAACCCTTTAATGTAGCATAAGAATTAATGATGCAGAGTGCAAAGGGTAAAAGTGCAGCTGTACACTGGCACCTGCACTCCACTCACACACATGCGAGCACACACAACCCCTCTACCTGCAGCTGGCTACTGATTGAGCTGTTCCACACCCAGGGGACTCCCCTCAATGAGGGACACGTGTGTGTGTCTCACTAATTACCCCCCTAACACCAGCTTGCCAAGTGCGCACCCCTTCCCCCTTTTCTGGTTCTTAATAAGAAGAAAGATACTGTAGTTTCTTCTCAGTCCCCATTGGTTCATACATCACCCCCTCCCTTCTTACTTCCTCCTCTTGGCTTCCCTCCCTCCCTCCCCTCTCTCCCTGCTGCCTGTCTGTCACCCAGGATGTGCTGTCCCACCCCAGCTCTCTCCCCTAGGCCTCTGCCCTCTCCCCTGGGTACCATGTGGAGGAAAGTCCCATGCTTTGTCTCCCTGTCTGGACCCTGACATCAACCACAAGGGGAGAGAACTTAATGATGGGTTCAGCAAATGTGCTTACTGGCTCTAACCCATTTGTGTGTGTGGGTGAACATGCACACACACATTCTTTCTCCCCTCTCCTCCTTTCTTTCTCCTTCCTCCTTCCCTCTGTCTCTCTTTCTTTCAGTGACAGAAATGACAATGGTGCCGTCTGTTCACCATATCATTAACATGTCCCCCACTGTACTTATCCCGTTGGGCACATAATTAAAGATTATTTTAATCTAATCATCATATATTTTAAGCACAATACTAAACTAATAAAGTGTGAGCATTATCCACTTTATAGCTGACTGGATACTAATACAGCTAAATAGTCTCACTGTGAGTTATAACTAAGTTGGAGCAGAAGTTAAGAGATAGTTAGGCTTTAGCCTATTGACATTAGTTTTTAAAATTAATATTTACAAATATCTCAAAATCATTCCAATTAATGGAATAACTTTTTCATTTCTATGGTCATTCCTCATTTTATATGGAGGTAGGAATTACATTTCAACATCATCCTCGGCTAAAATTGTTGCTTTGTTATCCTAAGCGTGGAAGGTAAATATAGTAGCTTGAAAAATAACTTTGCTTGAGGAGGATTTAAACCACATAATTGAGAATTCATTGCAATATGGTATTCCACTTCTTCTAGAATACATTTATTTTCTATTTAAGATTATTGAACTCAGGAAAAAATAATGAACTTGCACATTCTAATTAAAATGATATTTATTCAGTGTTTCTCATGCATGCATCATTTAATCCTTGAAAGTCGATGACATTGTAATATCCTCAATTGGAAGTCTGTGCAAGATTAAACCCCACACTTGGAGCATAACAACACTGCATTGCAGCTGGCTTCACCTCAGGGTGACCTGCAGTTCGGTGACTCAAATCTTACACAACCTTTCTCCTTGATTCACATGTTCCAACACTGCAATTTAGTGTGTGACAGCCCTGTCCCGAACACTTTGTCAGGCCCTTTACTTGTGTGTGCTATTTAATAAAATACCCATAAACCCAAATCCTAGTGTCAGTGAAGAGGTCCAAATCAGGACTGGTATCAAAAATGCATGACTTTGTCTGCGGTTGGAAAATGGCTTGACTGGCGGGAGGTGGTATGTAAAAGATCGTCTCTGACTCTCGTCTCACACTCCCTGTCATTTTCTGTTTATTTGCCTTCTCTTTTTGAAGCAAACATTCTGTTTTGAGCAGTAATTAGAAATCCGGCATGGCTACTGAATGCTTTGTTCACGATGGTGTGGACAAGAGATGGACGTTGCCCTTTCCTCTCCTCTGTTTGTATGGCTGTGTGTTTGTATGAACAGTGAGCCAAAGGGCAGGGTCAGTGGTGTTGAATGATAAACTGAATATGACTGTGTGTGTGTGTGTGTGTGTGTGTGTGTGTGTGTGTGTGTGTGTGTGTGTGTGTGTGTGTGTGTGTGTGTGTGTGTGTGTGTGTTTAACTAAATGACTTGTATGAAGGCCATGATGTAAATGTCTGAAAAAAGGTGACAGAAGGTTTAGGTCATCTTGCATGTCAGATTTTGTCTTTTTGCACATCTCTGTGTATGTTTACATTAATATTTATTTTTATTCTGTTTTTCTTAGTTTCTGTTTAACACTGTTTCAAATGGGACACTGCAATACACTGTCTTCAGTAGCCGCCTATCATCCCTCTAATTTGTATTATTGATCACGTTGTTGAGTGTAGTTTATATCACTTTTCTAGTGTTTTGGTCTAATTGCAGTCTGAACTGTAGTCAGCTTATTTCTCTCTCTTTCCTATGTGTATGTGTACGTACATGCGCGTGTGTGTGAGAGTGTGAGTTTTTGGCCAGTAGCTCTTGTTCTCTCTACAGGCAGTCTAATGAGCACACAGACTTCTGTGGAACACACAAATACAACTGTATCGAGCGCACACACACACACACACACACACACACATACACACACACACACACACACACACACACACACACACACACACACAGCTTGATTGGGCCCTGCCAATGTATCTCTCTTCAGCCTAATGAGCAATGCTGGACAACCAGTATAACAATCATATCTCTGTTTCTGTGTTTGTCTGTTTGCAGTGGAAGCTCTGAGCCAAAGCTAATTCTACAGTAAACTGTCTATGGCTTGAACAGCACTGTTCTACTTCAGTACTCATCTGCAAAAAAAAGACTGCAGTGAAGAGTGATATACATCTTTAGAGCCTATTGGTACTTTTCTTTTTGTAACTGTTATTTGACATAATGAGCTTCTTGAAACTGAAAATGTAATGTTCAGAGGAGGCCAGGATGGGATATGGGTGGAGTGGTTTAGCATCATGAAAACAGCTGTGGTTTCTTAGTTTGTTGTTGTAAAAGTGAAGTATAAAAGTCAGTGCCACTTGGAATGAATTATAAAATCCAGATCTCTGTGGAAATTGTGCAATTTTTACTGGCAGGACAGGATGTGTTTGTGTTAGAGTGTTTGGCACAATTCCTCCATATATTGTGCAAGTACTTGAGCATTTTGTCCCTGGGTGACCCATGGTAAGCTTATGATCTGTCTGCAGATTTCTGTGTGTTTGGATGTGTATTCAGCGGGGCAGTCGGATTCAGAGTGAAAGGCAGCAACTCTTCTGCTGCTTCGTGGAAATTGTTCAAGTTGAAGAAGTAGCTGCAGTACGATACTCACCTGACATCTGACCTTTGATTATGGTCCATAGATTAGTTCCCTGCTTTCTACTCTAGCCAGGTCTGCTACTACAGTAAAAAGGGGGAAAATCTCAACAAGATACATTTCTACCAAGCAGAGATCAATAATAAGATTGTTGTAATCATGTGTTTGTGTGTGTGAATTGAGTTAAATTCATCAGACTGGTCAGACATTGTGGCAGATGATATCTGGATATTTGTAACAGCATATTTCTCGTGGATAAACTTTTTTTTCCAGTGAGCCTATAAAGTAGTTTCCTGTGGTTTACAGACTTACATAACACCAGTTAATAGTATACTGAATATTACAAGTGAGCAGTGCCAACAAAGATTGTTTTCATGAATATATGTATTCATATCACTTGCTACTTAATGATGACCTCTGACTGTGAGTCATATTTTAGTGGACTATTGTTGTCTGGTCATAAGAGCAGTGTTCAGGATTGACCGTAAAAATGCAAAATGTTGGTGTTTTGATTGTGCCAGAGACGTTTCTCAGGCCCCATTTTTGTCTGATTGTGTATTTCTTTTTGAAGCTGCCTGGCGGCTGGTCAGGAAATTCAGACTTTGGTCATCCATCTCACTTCCTCCATCATCCCCATCTCTCTTGCCTCTCTTCTCACCCCTCTAGTGGACATCTGTGTTCCATCATGCACAACACAAACAACTGAACACTCTTTTTCTTGCTCATTCTTTGTTCACGTTGCACTTTGAATTCACATCCGTTTTGCTTGGATGACGGCGTGTGTGTGTGCGTGTGTGCGTGTGTGTGTGCGTGTGTGCATGTGTGTGTTCTGTGTGAATACTATATACTACATACAGACACACATGCACACACACTCTCATCCACGCCTCAGGGAGCATGTCACTTGGTTTGACCTGTGGAGTTTTGGCACCAGATGTCTCCAGCTGGCACTACTGGAGACATATGCTACATCTCCATCCGTGTGTGTGTGTTTGTGTATATGTGTGTGTGTGTGTGTGTACTTTGGCACTTTCAATAAGCCCCAGTGTTTGCTTTTGCCTTATTGCCTTTGTCTTTTCATTTCCAGTCTCCTCTTGATTGCTTTCCCTCCTTGTTCTTCCTCTGTTGTCCTTCTCTCTGATTCTGTCATAACTCTCTGTATATGTGAGTATTTTCTAAATAAGCAATGCTTCTCTACATTTAAGTATCATCACTGTTATTGTTGTGCTTAAACAAAATAGTTTGGCCCAACTCCCAGCTGCTCTATGCTGTAACTTGTATAATATCCACTCATGTGAACATTTGTGTGTACCATGCTGTTTACAGTTTTTCTCCATATATGGCGCAGTGTGATGGATCCACATGCATACATGCAGACACATGAACACATTTTCACATGAGAGAATGAATGAGAGTTGCTTACACTATAGTAGCCCTTTTGGTTTGTCATCCCCTCGTTCATCATTTATGAGGCCATTTATTCTTCAGCATGCACAAGGATGTTCCTTTATTTTGTAGTGTTGAATTATTCAGCTGCTTGTTGTGATGGATGTCCATGACGATGAGGTACAGTAACACATGGGCGCAAGCTTACATGTGCACACACACATACACACACACACACAAACACAGGCGAGATTCCCTTTTGTGATCTATGGGGACTCTTCTTCCGTTGTTTATCGCTGTGGTGTGTTCGTGTGTCTCCCATGGTAGATTATGATGAATCATAGACTTGCCTGATCATGTACTGTTTAGGAGCAACACCCTTTTAGCAAAGACAACACCCACTCTTCCATGATGATAACTGAGCAGCATGTTTACACTGTTGTGCCCTCTGTGTGTTGGTAACATCCATTCTTGCGCAGTAGAGGAAAAGAGGTGTAGCTTGTATGTGGGAGTGATTCATCATGGGACTTAGGAGTTTGTGTCTGCCCTTTCGCCTCTCTGGCTCAGCTGTGTCTCTTTGTTGAGTCCTCACTTTTTTCCTTCAACCCCGGTACAGATGAAAATACCCTCTCATGACCCATCCCTCAAGTATTTTGAACTCAGTCAACATTTCTGCCAGCTATCACCCAGAGTATCACTTACTGTCTCTTTCTTGCTCGGTTTTACAGTGGGTATAAGACACAAATGCTCTCTCCCTCTCTGACTCTGTCTGATGGAAAGTTGCACCCTCTCCTGTGGTCTCCAACTCTGTTTACTTTCCGTTGTGTTGTTACAAACAGCGATTTGTTCCACTGTGGTTGTTTACAATTTGTTACATCATGGCATCTCTCACCCCTCTCCCCCATTATTAGAACTGATTTGTCTGTTTTTGCCGCCGTGCCGGAAATGGAGCCTCAGAAAGAGAGAGAGAGAGACAAAATTTCACTCGTTCATATCTTTTGGCAAGCAAAGCACATGAGCTGAGGTAAAAAGGAGAATAGAAGAGTCTTTATATTTGTGTGTTAGGAATGTGTGTGAGCTTGTGTTTGTGATGTCTGGTGTGTCACTTTTCTGTTACGTGTGACAGGCGAGTAACGGTGGCTGATTTGTGGACCTCTAGGCCCCACCATCGTCACACATCATGAGCATCTCTTAGTAGATGGAATTGTTTTATCTCCCACCTCTGTTCCTGATGTCGCCAGTGAGGGGTTAGACACACATGCACCTCCACCAGTACATATAGTGTTAGGTGCTTGAGCCCACATAAAGCCAGCTGGAACTCTAAACCTCTAGACTTATTTCACACATGCCAGAAACAAATCTCTCATCAATCAGCATTAATGAGGTTTGTGTTCACTCTTACTGATAAAATACTGCTCCTCTCCAGCTTATAGATCATGACTACAAGATGGCATACTGTAACATCATCAATAATGTAACACACACATTCATGGACACACAGGGACCAGCACTTATTTATAATACATAACTAGAGAGACATCTGAATTTTAAATTATGCGAATCATCAGTCAAATTAGTCAAAGTCGTAATGGTGGTTGGTTTGTTGTTGTAACTATATTTTTAATTTAGTAAATTATGTGAGAAGGGTTTCAACTTGTCAAAGCCTTTCTGGACATCAGATGAACACAGAATAAGTTTTGATCTTTTTTAAAATATGTTTTTCTCTCAATTATAGTGCTCCCATCTTAAATCTGAAGAGATCACATAAATTCGACATCCTTTGACAGCTTAGGAGTTAGATCCACAAATGTGATAACGACTTCATTAAGCAGTGCTGAGACAAACTTGAGGTTTCACAGACACTGTCCACATTCACAGTTCTTTACCCATGGGGGTGCTTCCCATTCTTTGTTAAAGGTTGTGGTACAGTCTTCTCTATATTTCTGAACAGTTTAAACAGCAAGGCTCTCTGGAGATCAATTAATAGTTTATAGAAGAGAGGAGAGAGCGGTGAAATTGCCTGTCTTAGTGGTTCATGCTCTGATGAGCTGCCGACGTTTGCTTAATTAGGCTAAAAATATCTTTAAACATTTTACTGCTAAAAACATTTTTGTTTGTGTTTTCAGGGGTTTAAAATTAAATTTTTTATGTTTATATGGCTTCAAAAGAGAATGTGTCGGAACATATGGTGTACTAAATCAGTTCTTTTGTGAAGAAGCAAGGTTTTTTACCACAAGAAAGGAAACAAGACAGAGTCTAAACTAATGTCCTCCTACCCAACTAGAGGATGTGCTGTATATTTCGGCTGGACCTGGTAGCAGCTAATGGTTTGACTGATTGATCAAAGAAACAACCAAGTGAACAGTGTTGCTACTCTTAGAGCCACAGTCATGCTAACAGGCCTATAAAAGAAAGAAACCATAAAATGACATTAGCAGCATTAAAGTTTAGCACTGTTCACATGGTCTAAATTCCAATGTGGTGGCCCTAACCCTGTTACAGTGCAAGACTTAAAACCAGGATAACGCTCTCAAGTGCAGTGGCCTGTCTATCAGTTTGTATTCCCAGTAAGGGGCTGATTATTTAGCATATTGCAATTTCTTATGAAGACTATAACCAAAGGTTATGTTGAGACTCAGCAACCTCCAGAAATAACCATACAATATATATTGTGAAAAATATGCATTGTTGTTGAACAAACAACATATATTCTAACACATGACAAATTATTCAATAACCATATCACTGGATGGCAAAGGTGCTGTAAATATTCCCTCTGAGTCAGATCAGCACCATGGACAGTGACCGGGGAAGCCCCCCGATTGGCATCAGCAGCACCATGGCCAGCAGTCATGATACTGATTGCAGGAGTTGGGTTCACATTTTTGGTACAGTGGAGAGGTCATCACTCCATGGATTTGTTCAAAATAATTGTGCAGATTTTTCCAGTCCTTTTGTAGGGATCTAACTGTAAGTTCAATTCAGTATTTGTCAAAATAAATAAAATACTCACAGTCCCTCCAGCTCTGAAGACGTAATTGAATTTGCCACAATTATTTGTCCAGAAGGTCTAAATGTATTACAGCAGAGACTGTTTACTCTTGTTTTATTCCTCTTGGGTTAACACAATCTCTTTAATGTCATGAATTTATTGCAGAGAGGGTTTTGCTAGCACTGCAGCGGTTCTGTCAAGGGTCAGTGAATGCTGTAGCATTGCAGAGGTAATGGCTGCTGTAGAGCACATTCTAGTGCAGACTGGAGACTAGCACAGACATACACATATAACGCATGATAGTGTGGTCTTATCTGCAATCCAGATGGAAGAGACAGAGGGAGATAGACAGGTTGATGAAAACAATAGCATATGTAGTGAGGAAAAGAGGGAAAAGATAAGAGTGACAACATTTCATTGAGTGGAGGAAGAAAGAAAACTAATTTCACCCTAGCCCTTGCCTTTCTGTCTTAACAACAATAAATAAATCTTTGTATTATAACCTGTTTTACATTATTCTTGAGCTCTGTTTTCATGTTTCTCTAGCATAAAAGCTCATTGCCAATTAATTATTCAAAGTGAAGGGAATATAGTGCTGCTTGTCACATTTCTTTTTTTAGCTTTTTTTTTTTTAATTATTATAATATTATGCTGCCCGCTTAAACATGTGCATAATGTATTTTCTATATTCTTTTTTTTTTATATATATATATATATATGTATATATATACATATATATAACACATACACTACCGGTCAGAAGTTTGAGAATACCTCAATTTTCTATCTTATTTGAATTTACATAATTTGAAATTTGTGTTTTTAAAATTAAATCATTGAAAAATAAACAACTGGATATTTTGTAAACAAGGATTTATAGAATCTTCTTGTTGAACATAATTGAATATCAATAGAAAGTTCATCCCAACACTGTTGCTTAAGTTCTCATAAAAGTTTCCCTCCAGGTTGCTTTGCTTTCAGCTTGAGGTTTATGTCTGGAAACTCATCATGTGAAGCCACCATCCACTTCTTTTCTTTTAATGTTTTGGGTCATTATCTTGCTGTAGGATGAACCCCTGACCAACCAATCTGTCTTTTCTTGCTTGCCTTTTTTCACCATTATAAAAGCAATATACAGTACTCCTTTCTGCAGTATAGTATTGTCCTAATAATGCATCAGCAGTAACACCATTTGTTCCAACACTGCCTTTGTACAGTCAATAAAACTGGATAAATTGAGCTGTTCTGAAACTTTTGACTTGTAGTGTACATATGAAGTGGTAGCAAGTGGAGTATAAATAGGACGAGCATGTGAAATTCATGTGTCTCATGCAGAGGAGATCCACATGTGTATGTCTCTGTAAAACAGAGATTGGCACTGTGGTGGTGATGACAGATTGGAAGAAAGGAGACGGTGAGCTGTGACAGTTTTGCATCACAAGTTTTTTCTGCTTTGCAGGAAATAACTTTGTATTTCTGTGTAAAGTATGTTTTATGTGCATAAATGCAACTCTGATGTATTTATGTCACATAATTTGTGATTTAGGGCATTGTATCAGCCTGCATATACTACATATATACACAATCAATTTTATCTGAGGCAAGCGCAGTTGCACACAGAGCATCTCCAGAGGGGCAGCATACACCTGCCTTTCCCTCATTAACTCTATGCAGAATGCTATTTGTCAGCTCCACTGTCACCAGCTTCAGTAGGCCACATATGTGTCCAGAGATGGATCAGGTGGAAAACTGTAATCCCAGCATGCTTTGTTGACCCCACCGTGACAGACATCAGTACAGTGCCAGTGGCTCACCTGCTGCTTCACCTCTGACACAAACACCTGGAAAAAAGATTCGGCACAGTCTGACCGCGGAAAGTTGTTACTGCTTTGATGAATTGTGTTTCCTCACTTCCCTGCTCTCATGTAAACACTGCTATCCTTGATCGCATCCTCCTCAAACTCATTTCATCTGTTTTTGGTGATGTAAAATGCTCTTGTCCACTTTGCTCTCTTTCTCTCATTCTCTCCCCAGCTCTGTGTATTCCAAGGAGAAAACACACCGGTGGTTTTGACCAATCTTGTCCCATTTAAATAGGCCAAGCCAGAAATAGTATGCTCATGTAATACTCTGAAATCAGGCCTCGTCAACTTGAGTCTTGCTTAATGAAACCAAGATATGTGCAGTTCATTTCCTTGTCTTAACCTTGATGGCAGGTTCTCCATGTTCATTGAACAAGTACACTGGCTGGAAAGATCTGATATGTATTTTCATCATTCTTACAAGGGATGTAATATTCCTTTCATAAGGGAGTGGTATTATTAAAACATGAATAGATTGAGTAACCTTGAGACTCTGACTCCAACACTTCATGCTCTCTTCACCGTTGCCATGGTAATGCAGCAGCAGCGCCTTGCAGTGTAGTGTGTTTTCTCAAAAGCTCACTGCAGTTTTCATTCCACTGGATTTTAAGTTTCCATTTGCATGGAGATGACCCAACAGCTTGTGCAGCCACTGCAGAGAGAGAGAGAGAGAGAGAGAGAGAGCTGTGGCACATTTGTGTGTGCACGTAAGTCTATATGGATGCATGTATATAGTATTGCAGGTAACATTGGTTGTGTGTTAGTGCCTGTTAATGTGTGTGTGCTTGTGTATAGCCAGAGAGATAACCATGATTGGGTGTGTGACTGTCAACATGGCTTCATGTGAAGCAGCCCTTCTCCCTTGCCTGTCTGCCTTTAGAGATAAGACCAACACACACAGCCGCACATACAGCATGTGCACACAATTTAAAGTTTGATCACTAGATGTGTGTTTTTCGCTGGGGGGGAACCACGGAACAACAGGGTGCAAGAAGGGGCTAAGAGCCATACCGTGTATTCACAATGTGTTTTAATCTAGTTCATGACCTTTATTTCATGTTCCCTTTTATTCTCAAGAGCATACTGTTTAATGTAGCTTTGACAACACCAAATAATAATTATACAGACCAATCTCAGTGACAGGTTTTAATACTGAAAGTAGAAGTCACAACATTGTACAGTATATCTGCCACCATAGTGACATCTCTAGATCTTTGCACAATTGTCTAAACAGACTATTTCTGGCTTTCTGGCTCTCACTGTCTCATGGCGTATCTATGTGTGTTCAGTGGCTGTCATTTTACCTTTCCATCTGATTTAGTCCACGTTAACAACATTCAGGGGGGGATGGCAACACCTGTCAATGAGAAATGAAGAACAGGTGCCGTCGCACCATGGGAGAGCTGCTGAGTCACTCTCACACGCTTACACACACACACACACACACACACACACACACACACACACACACACGTACACAATGGAGGCCACTTGGAAAGAATCTCAATGAACCATGACTCATTTCATTTTATGGCAGTGTCATGGCATCGACATGTTTGGACATCAGTTTTGTTGGTGCCTCTTTGAAATAACACTGAAAATGCGGACTTACTGCTGAGCTGGGTTACTAGGTGGTGACTGTCACACTCATGCTGACTTTACACATAATTTTCTTCGAAGAATTACGTGTGTGGAAATATGTTAATGTGGTGTGCCTATAGGCTGAAATACTATGGTGTTCATATAAAGAATTACCATGAATTATTTATATATCAGTATAAACTCACTGGCCTCACATTAAGCTCAACGTACACCTCTCCACTCTCTCGCAACATGTGTGTAGAGTGAATTGGCAGAGTGAATTGGCAAACCCCACAGGTTTATGTGGTCTGGAGCTCAGCAACTTAGGTCTGTGTCTAACCTCTCTGTTACAACATGAAGCCAGCAGCTCACGCTGTGTCTGTCTCTGCTGCAGTTACAGCTAAGCCTCAACCCTGGGGAGCCTCTTTCCAAGCTGCCTGAAAAACAACAACAGCGAAGGAAACATTTGGACACATCAGGAACAGCATCCTCTGTTGGTTTATGTTTCTCCCATTCCCCTTTACAATTCCCTGTTCTGCTCTTCATTTTTTGGCATTATTCATACCACCTCCTTACCTGTTCCCCTCAGATTGTGTGCTTGTAATGTTACTTCTTCTGCTCGCTCCTTCCTTGCATCCTTTTCCATATATCTTTAATTCTTTCCTCCCCACCCTCCTTCCATTTTTACCTTACCCTCTCCGCCTCACATTCTCTTCCTCCCTTCCTCTCTCCCTCCCCTCCTGTCTCCTGCTGTACACCAGCCAAGCTCCCGCTCCCCACTACGTATCTTTACCCGGGCAGCGCTGCCAACAATTAGAACACATTACTGCCAATTGTGCCACCTGCGGCCCCCTGAAAGGCAGAAAAAGAGGAGAGGAGGGGACGGCACTGTGCCAGAGGAGGTGGGGAGGGTGTGTATGTGGTGGGGAGGGGGAGTGCTTTACAGCATTCTGGATACTGCCACAAAGCCCAGTGTTTAATTACCAATAAGCACTGGTTTAATCAGGGGCCTGAATACTGCAGGATAGACAGACTGCAACTGTCGTCTTCTTTGTGGGGGGCTCGGGTATGTAGGAATGGTAACTGTTTGTGTGTGTGTGTGTGTGTGTGTGTGTGTGTGTGTGTGAGCAGGTGTTTATAGTTAAGCTGTTGTTTGGTTGTGGAAGAATGAGTTGCAGCCTTGAATAGATGGGGGAGGGGGTTATTGTGCAGGGGGTTCATTATTGTTTTGAAAATAATTCAGTGGTTGTTGCAGTGAGATAGTGGGAAGAGAAATGAGAGAGAGAGAGACATTGTGTAAGTTTGTGTGTGCGCACATAGTCACACCTGCATTTTGGCCAAGGACTGGCTGAAATCACAGTGAATTGGATGCGTTGTGTGAGGCTTGAGTGAAAGCGGTCTCTTTTCTGGTCTTGTGGAGAAAACGAAGAGGTGTCTGTGAGGAGATTTAGCCCGGAGCCAAAACCAATTCACAACCACTCCACACTGGAGAGGGGTCTTATCCCTCCAACCTGTCCTTGCGATGACAGGCCTGAGCCTCCTGCACACACAGAGAAACACACATACATACTGACAGACACACAGTTGTCAGCTGTAACTTGTGTTGTTTGCATAAAATATGAAAACACACACTCCCTTAGACACAGACACACTGTGTGCCAAGGTAGTATTAGAGCCTTAGTGTTTTTTCTGTGCAGGCTGAAGCCAGTGGCCAGATGAGAATGTAATCCTCCATTGTGTTTTAAATGGATCAACCTGAAAGCTTAGTGAGGACTGGGGACACTGTAAAGAGACACACACACACACACACACACACGCACACACACACATACACACACACACACACTGTTACAACTTCTCTCCAGTATATTGTGGCTATTATTCTATATTACTATATTTCACCACTTTTTTATTGTGTGTGTGTGTGTGTGTGTGTGTGTGTGTGTGTGTGTGTGTGTGTGTGTGTGTGTGTGTGTGTGTGTGTGTGTTGCAGTAAGAAAGCAGCTGGTCGATAGAACTTGGTCTGTCCTCCAGAAGTGCCTTGTGTGCGCGTGTGTTGTTGTGCTCAGAGCATGTGCAGCCCAGCTGTAACGCACACATTAACCTCCCCAATGAATAAATGATGTTGTGTCATACTGCTGTGACCCACTCCCCTAAAAGACACACACTCCCCTTAACCCCACACTGCCCCACACACACACACACACACACACACACACACACACACACACACACACAGATTCATGCATGCACACGCTCTTTTGCACAGATGAGACCCACACACTCTTGTTTGACACCTTGACCCTGGTCATTGAAGAGCAGATGTTTTGAGTTGCTCCTGTTTAAAGACTCTTGCAGTCAGTGACAGGCAATTTTCATTCCTCCTTGCTCTACATCTATCTCTTCTCTTTTCATCCCTCTGTCATTCTCTCTTACTCCTCAGTCACTCCCACCCTGCTCTCTTCTAGTCTTCTCTAGAGTCTTGTTGAGTAATTGCTCAGGGCTTCAGAGAGATGGAGGGATGGAAAGAAAAAGAGAGAGGGGGGTGTATGAGCGCACATATATACAAGAAACAGAGCAAAAGTGAAGGGAGGATGAGGAGGATTGAATGTATGTGTGTGTTGGTGTGTGTGCATGAGTTTGCGCACTGTGGAGGGTATATGCGCATATGTGTGGGTGTGAGAAGAGATTGTGTGTGTCTGTGTGTGTGAGGCACAGGGGGATCATTGATCTGCTGAAAGTGCAATGTGTGTGCTGAATTAGAGGAGCAGGCACAGGGCTTTGAGCTTGTAAAACACTCCCACAGTTATAGCTCTTAGCGCTCTCTCTGTCTGTCTGTCTCACTCTCACCCACACACACATCAGCGTACACACTCATGCACACAGATCTATATTTGGGTGTTACTTACACTATCCAGACTAAGTGTGTGAGTGCTTTTATTTATGCCTTATCTGTGAATAGGTGACTGACTGTGTGGGGACATCGGCAGCTTTATTTGAACTGTGTAAACCTGGCTTCTGGGAAAATGGATGGAACATTTTATATAACCTTGTTTTCTGTGAAGCAAATGAGTCAGCAAATGGCTGAATACCTATTTGACTTTTATTTTACCACATCAGCAGCTCATTTGCAGACCACAGAATATAAATTCATAGCAATAAATAAGGACTGAATGACTTTAATGGCAAATAAATGGGTGAACTTTGGATCTGTAGTGTGACCGTGCGGTGGAAACCATGACATTACCATAACAGACATCACAGTAACACACCATCTTTAAAAACATGGCCTCCTAAATCACTTTTTTCACAAAGAAAACATTTCATAAAAATCACTGTAAACAGTGTTTCATTTGAATGAACAAGGACGTGATGATTGACAGACTGAATAAATGAACTTTTGGTCTTTCGTCCTTCTTCATTCAGCTCTCAGCCGTGGCATGCTATCAGCGTGACTGAGCAGAGCTAGGTAACTCCTAATGGACACAATCTGTCTGACATGTATGTGCAATCAATATTAATTCTCTTATCTGAGACCCAAGCTCCGTCCCATTGTTCAGCCATTCAGTCACATGTCACCTGCTTCAGCCTGATTATGGGCCTGACATGCCAGATTATCTTGGCGGCCAGTCGGAAGATAGCAAAACAATCGCAGCTTATTTGTGCTGTAGCACAGTGCAAGTGCTGGACAGCAGAGACTGGCATTATGAGCATACATGATCTTATTTCAAATTTGTGAATTGAAAAATGATTGTGTATGGTTTCATTGTGAAGAATGTTCATAGTAACCATGGTGAAGACTGTAGTGATGATGATGCTGATGATGACTGAGAAGCTTATGTAAACAATTCTTTCAAACCAAGATACAGGGATAAATTCTACTGTTTTGACAGCTGTGACTCAACAGACATTGAGGGCTTGAGATGCAAACTTAAACTCATTCACCTTTTAAGTGGAGCGAGGTTGACAACTCGTTTTTGAGAGTCGAGTTTAGTATGCTACACTTCCTGTGCTAATAAACATCAAGAAACATCTAAGGAAAATGAAAATGTTAGTGTCAGAATTGTCAGACAACACTGTCTCTATTAGAAAAACAACTGCCTCAGACAAAGTATTTAGTGGGCCCAGTAAACTGACAGCTTAGTTTTAACTGAAATAATTTCTTTATTTGCCACAGCTTCAGTGTAAGGCCAGTGTAGTTCTGACAGTATAGGTCATCCATGTAGTTATATTCTAAGCTCAAATTTGTACATTATTTAATGTTGTGATTTTTTTTATTTCTTTAATATTTTTGTTATGTCTGTTGTGTTGTTATCTCCCGCCTGGAAAACAAAATTACCCATGAGTATCAACCTATAAAGCCTGAGTGAACCTCACAAAGCTGCGCACAAGAAGCATCTCTCACTGTTTTACTGCACTTGTTAATGCAATTATGGAAGCAAACATCTCGGCCACTTTATATGTTGTGGTGTCCCATTATGAATATTATAATACAGTTGGTGACAGTTATGACCATGATGATTGCGAGGGCATTTATGGCATTAAAGACCTGAAAAGAGAAAATAATATTTAACATGCTGACCGCAGTAAACCTATAGAAAAAAAATCTCAGCATACCGGAAGGAGCCATAAGGCGTTTGGATCCCACCCCAACCCACCTGCTGTTGACCATTAAGATAATGAACTAGCACCATCTCCATACAAATTACTGCTTAAAGCTCTAAGAGCGTCTGGGAGCTCTAATGTAGTGTCTCCAAACTTTCCTAAGATGACGTATTGATTGTGCCAATCAATGGGCCTGAAAAGCCATAAGTGCATCTGGTAACCATAATGGCGGCACTTAAAAGACGGATGGATGAGTGTAATATTCACTAAGCATCATTGTCTATGATGGAAGGAAGGAGGGAGAGGTGGGTAGAGGAATGCCGAGCAGGAGAAGATAAAGTAGCAACAAACAGAATGGGTGTGAGGGTAGGGGAAAATGTGTGAAAGAGACATGGGTGGAAATAAGATTTGAAGCCACGGTGGAAAAGAAGTAGGAGGGTTGGTTTTGAGGAGATGAAGTGAGAGGTAGTTGAAAAGAAAAGTGCAACTTCTACCCATATCTTACAGAAGAAAAAGCCTTTTTCTGCCCTTCTGTGGTGCTGATCATGCTTCTGATCGGCAGCTGCGCGTAGAGTGTTGTTGTGGCTTCAGCGTCATCCTGTCTGCCTTCGTTCCTGCTTTTTTGTATGTGAATGATTAATGCGTTGGTAAGCAGGGGGTCCTCTCCTCCATCAGCTGTGGCTGTCCTCCCTCCCTCCCTCCATCCATCCATCTATCCTTCTCTCTTCCGATTCTTTATTCCACATTTGCCGTTGAGCGGTGATTTGTGTCAGCTATGCTCTGATACCGAGACCCACTTTTGAATATGAGGGATTGCAGACAGTGCACATTAGGCATGACAAGACATTGATCCTCAACTTTTTCTGTGAGTGGAAGTGGAATGAGTACATCATAGGAAGTAAACAAAGCACTCCTTAAAGTGAATTTAGATGAGGAACAGAATAAATTTCCCCTAACTTTATAAAAAACTATACTTTGGTATCCTGTTGGCAAACTTTTCCCCAATGTTTATCTTCCTTTTGTGTGTCCTGTAGCTTGTCTACTGTTCAGCTGCATATTCCCCTCAACTAAAAGCCCACCTGGCCCTCAACAGCTGGGTCACACAACAGGCCATTTGGGCTCATCAAACATTCATCGACCCCAATCTCCTTCCACCTACCCCACCCCCTTATTTTCCTCATCCTCTTCTCAAATAGCCTTCCCAGATTATCGTATATTGTAAATTTAACTCTAATAAGCCTCATAAAGCCTTTAAAAATGCGATAAAGAGGAATAAGACCCAGGCTCTTTGCCTGAATAGATTTTATTTGGCAGTACATGGTGGGGTTGTACAATTCCTAATGGGGTGACTAAAATCTAAGCTTTGTACAATGGGAATGGGACTTTCTGTCATTACACTAAACAGGCTGGATCTGTGGGTGTACCTGCGGTTGAGGCTAGGGCTGATTTATATGTATAGAGGCAATATGTCTGTCTGCGAGGAAGAGAGGAAACAAAAGAGCCAGGGGAAGGGAAGGATGTGAGGGGCAACAGTAAAAGAGTATTAGAGGGGAGCTTGAAAGCCCTCAAACCTAATCCTGGAAAGATGGTCTCACTTAGCTTTTAGATATTCCACCACCTTGAAAAGCCCTAAAGGCCTCCAGTGGCACATTTCCAGCTCATAAACTCATGCATGTTTTAGATGGGCTCACCTCAAGGGAGGGGGGTGGGGGTATTGACTGGTCTAGGATACACAACATCCCACAATGGAGTGGAAGATGGAATAAGAGCCGTCGAGAGCATCCCTAAGGCAAACTGCCTAACTAGCACCCGCCATATTCATACCACCCCCCCCACTTCCCCCCGCCCCCCCCCCATACAGACGCTCAAGACCTCAATACTTGAGGGAGAGGCGCTTCATAGGGCAAAGTGCTTGTCCCTTGAGCACAGCTGTTGTGTTTTTGAAATAGTGGGACCTTCTTAGAGTCCTCTCTTTGATTCATCAGTGCCCCTTTATCTTCTGTTACAGGAATAATGTGAAATACCAAAGGATGACCTATGTTTCCTGAGTACACACAAAGGCATACACAATACACAGTCAAAACCACGCGCGCACACACACACACCCAGTGGGGTATGGTGAGATGTGGGTCAGCGCCCCAATTTTGTGTTTGCAGAAATTCAGTCAAGTGCTTTTTGATTAATGATACCAGCCAATAACTAGCCTAGCATATGTCTAAGCACGTGACACTATTGATTCAGAAAACTCCCAGTCCTCCCCCTGCACGGCACACACACACTTAAGCTTGTGTTGACACAATACAGATGACCTGAACACAGGGGGGGCATTATCAGAGATTCGGTTTCACGTTTTCAGAGCCCTTTTGTTAGTTTTTATTACATTATGTAGATTTCTTCCCTACAGCGCATACTCAATCATAAAAATGAACCAAATACACAGCAGGTGGGTTGCAGCCCATCTTCTCATCCAACTATAGAAGTTTGATTATTTTCTGTTTCACTTCTTGTGTTTGCCAGAGTTTGATAGATATTTTTGGACTCAGTCCACCTCATTTACAGCCAGCAGTTAAAGCCAACACAGAGGAACTTTTTTTTCGAATTTGTATTTGATCAATTTCTCATCATTTGCTGATTAAATTTTCTCTTTTCAAACTGAGCAAGATGAGTTGTTCTTTAAATGATGTTGAATAGATTTGGCTTAAAGATGATATATAAAGTTTCATTTAATGTTTTCTGACTCTGAATTAATGACTTAATTAAGGGATAAACACAACATCTCTACAAATTACTGTTTTAATGAACAATCACACATGGACACAAACTCTCACTGGTACTCCTACCTCCCAGACCAGAAGTGCAACAACAGCTTCAAGAGTCTCCTCTCCCAATACCCAAAACATCCCTGCACTCTCCTCTTTCATTCATAAATCTCAGTCAATGATGTCCTGAGGTCGACTCTTTTCTTCTGACCCCAGCGATCAGTAAGTGGTCTAGACATATTCAGCACTCTGACACTGTATCACTCTGAAAGGTCAGGGGTTAAGCACAATGCAGCGGAGAGAATGATTGCCCCAAGTGTCACCCCTGGGGCGATGGCTGACTTACACACACACGCACACACACAGGACTTTTGCCTTTATGCATGCATGACTTGTCTCCACCATTATCCAAACAATGGAGTGTGTCGGCTGAGTAATTGAGTAGTTGCACTGGTCCTGTGACTCTGTGAATATCAGCTGTTATATTTCAGACATCTTCATTAGGTCTGCGTTTGGACAGGCTTCCATTAAACAGGACTTGGTGACAAGGATCAAGGTGCCTTGTGTTGAAAATATAAGAAACATTAGGAAAGGAGACATAAAAGGTGGACAGAGAATGGCAATATGTGTTTGTCTTACTGCATAACTGTGTGAGATGATAGAGGACAGACAGACTGTGTTATTATGAACAGCAGTTGAGTGTGTGAGACACTTGACAGCAGTGCCAGTAAATATTTAACAGGGGCAAGGTTCATGCCCACCCCCCCCGGCATGATAAGTTGGGGATGTTTGTGTGGTTTCATGTGGTCTTTGAGGATATTTGCATAGGATGTAGTGACCCAAGCTTACATTTTTGATGAATATCCTCATGCACATTTGAGCATTAACACAAACACACACTCACTGGTAACATCTGACCTCAATTTAGAGCCAGAGGTTGCCTGAGGGAAAGTGATGGGATGAATGTAGACAGACAGACTGACATGGTTAGAAACTGGACATTGGCCGCTATTGATGACACACAAAGATCTCTGTCTGTGCAGTCTTTCATCATCCTCTTCTTCATCATTGCAACAGAAGCATCCGCTTTTCTTTCATCAAGCTTTTTCTCTTATCTAGTTCCAAAAGTGATTAATGTTCTGACCTTCTGCCTTCTTCTCTTCTTCTTCTCCGTCTTTATATCCTCCCTTACTTTTTGCTTTCACACTGTTATAGATGGTAATGATGACAGTAATGTTTCCACTTTGGTTGAAAGTCAAGGTCATACCCATTGGGGGCCATATCTTTTATGATGCCGCATTAAAAGTATGCAATCAAGCAGAGCTTAGACTAATTACACATTGATATATCAGTTCAAAGGATGAAATTGTAAAGGAATATTTGTTAAGACTGTTTATAAAGAAGTAAAAGTTTGCATATAACACTGACGCATGCGCACACAGAGAAATACACAGCCGCCCACTCACCAAACACAGCAGACACTCAGGAAGCAAGACAGATCCAGGAGCAGATGCACAGGTATTTAATTAGGACTGACTGCAGCTGTTACTGTTTATTACCTAGACATTGTGAAGATAAATGTCTGAAACTCACACACACACACACACACACACACATACACACACACACACACACACAAAAACAGAGTTCAAACAAATATACACTGCTGATTTTCCCTTGGGAAGCCACCTCAAACAAATGGTTGACCTGTGATATATATATATATATATATATAGATATACACGTGTGTGTGTGTGGTAATAGCATCCTCTCTCTCCCAGTTGAGTGGGAGACCATAAATGCTCATATACATACAGCTACCAAACTAAGAGCCCATTCACTCCAGCATTTACATACACACACTCAGCCGCTCATGCACACACCAGATGGCCTGCTCTTGTCTTTATCCTCGTCTCCCTCTTAGAGTTTCTCCTCTCTGTATTTTTCTCCCATGACTCTTGGCTTTAAACTTTTCCATTCTTTTTCTTCATCTCTCTTCTGCCATTTTCTTTATTTTTTTATTTTTTGTATTCCCCTGTATCCCCCCTCCCGCCCCCTCTCCATCCCTCGTCTTCAGGTGACTTCAGGTCCCCTGCTTGCAGTTAACTTAGTTAGCTTGTCGTGTTCTCCGCCTGCTCTCTGTCAGAATCAATGCTTTACGGCACACACACAGTTGCGTGATTGGGATGCTTCTCTGCAACATTTTAACTGAAAGTACTGCAATTATAAACTGGAACGCGATGCTCCCCCCACCAAAAAAGTATCTTTTCAGCATCAGCTCACTCAATGCAGACTCAAAAGATGGCTCTTAAAAGTTTCTTTGTGTGGTTATATTGGTAAAAAAGGGTCAAAATGTCCTTTTAGTGCTCTTACAGCTTTACATCCACTTCCTCACTGTTCATTGAATGATCATTTTGTTCCAGACTGAATAATCCAATAATACCCTGCTTCCCTTGTTATCCTTATGCACTCACCTGTTGAGGTTGCTAGTAGTCGCGTGCATTGGTTTGACCACAGCTTAAATAAATAAATAAAGTATGTATTGTTATGTTACTGTGTACAATTTGTAGAAAGCTGTCTGTGTTTGTAACATGTTAAATGTGTTGTGTGTGTGTGTCGCTGCTTGTGGTGAACCTGAGCATCATCTTTGATTTGAGGTCACTGTTCTGTGGGAGGAATTTTCTAATTTGACACTTGAATGGTATTTAGAAGAACACATGGTTCTGTCTGTGCATGCCCTCTTCTTCCCTTTATACTCTAACACACATATATACAGTTCTTCTGAACACACCGCACCTTAACTCCCTTCATATTTGTACTTTGCGTTTGGAACTAGGCTAGTATGATTAATGTTCATGGGATGATCCATTGCCGTTCTCCATTCCAGTGAGTCCCATAGGGAGCCCTCTGCTCTCTGTCTCACATAGGTTGGCTAGCCAGCTAACAGCCTCCTACATACTGGATGGTTACTGTGATGAATGATTAACATGCAGCCTTGCTAAATGATGGCCAATAGATCATTTATATCGTAACTCGAGAGGAAGACCTTACAGAAAGCAGTGGGGAGGGTGAGTGAGCATGTTGCTGCCTTGGCTGCATCTATCTCTCCTTGTCTCATTCACCACAGTCTTTCTCCGGGTTTATCTTCAAGTTCAGTGTCCAGCTAATAGGTCTGTTTTGTTTTCCCTGCATGCAGTTCTGTTTTAACCCATCTCAGCTCATCTCTTTAGCCCATGTGTGTTTAGTCCCTGTCCTCTCTCTCTACTCACTGCTAGACAGTTGTGTCCTTATGGCTGACTGCTTCCTCTGCTTAGTGTTTCTGTGAATTAGTCAAACTTAGTCGCCCTCTGGTCATGATCCAGAGTCTCTGTAGTTCCCCGTTCAGCATGTCTGTCTGCTTCCTGGCATCTCTGTCATGTTCCAGTGGCTAGTGTCAGTCGCTGAGGTTGTGCTTTGTCCTTGGCAAGACACACAGACTCACACATGCCCCTCACCAAACAGCACTCACACCTTGGGCCCGTTCCATCAGACGTCAACAGTCTCCCCTGCATCTCTCAGCATCCCTCTGCACGTTCTCTTCTTCTTTCCACTGCCTGTCTTTCTCTCTCCCCTTTCCCTGTGCGCAGTGCTGTGAAGACAGCCGTGAAACAGAGCCTCATTTCCCCAGTTATTTCCCACGGAAACTCAAATGAAAAGATACTACTAACCTTTTCTCTCTTCTGCCACGCTGCTCACCACAAATGCTGACAAGAGACTGCAGTACCATCTCTGACCTTTTACAGGGTTCTAAGAACACACAACCCCCATTCCTATTACTGGCTGTGCCTTTGAATCAGCACAGTCCAGGGTGGTGTGGAGGAATTTAATGACACACAGTGTCGCTTCAATTTTAGCGTTCCTCGGCCCCGGCTACCCAGGTGCACCATTTGTCCTTTATTCCAAAGAGAAAGGGGGGGTGAGTGGCCCTTAAACCGGTCTGACTGCTAGTGAGTGAGGGAATGAGTCAGTGAGTGAGGAGAAACTGCATTCCACTACTTAGATGTGAATGCATGTAAGATCCTAATGTATTTCATATTGTTAGATTTACAGCATTGTCACCAAAATCCCAGCCTTAAAATCCTCGGTAAAGCCCTTATAACCCCCACCACCCTCCTGTCCCCTTATTGCCACTCTCATAAGCTGTCCATATTTCATGAGGACTGGGTTGTCCTTTCATCATGCCCTATGACCCCACAGTATGTCTTCCAGGGATGGTAGATGATGAACTGGGAGGCAATGGCCTTAAATATCCTTTATGGAAATACTGCTCAGCCACCTATAAGACCCCATACACAGCCCCTCCTCTGGCCCCCCGTTCCCGATCAATAAATAATGGGATGAGGCGGCGAGAGTGTGCAGCTAACAGACTGTAAAGGAGGGAAGAGAAAGCAAGGAGTGAAAAGCGTGCTCGCTGCATTGCAAAGAGAAGCTGTAGGAGCTGTCTTTCCGGAGAGACAGAAAGACAGAGAGAGATGAGAAGGGCTAAAGAAGAGATCAACAATGGCAGGGAGATGAAGAGAAAGAAAAGGTATAAAGCAGAGCGGTGAGAATGATATGTAATGGTAAAGGAATAACAGGATAAGACTTTGCACCATTAAAGACAGTTACATACTACATAAAATAGGAGGATAAAATGATGTAGTGGGGGACTCCTGTGTAGTTATAACAGATGTGAGAGGATGATGCAAGATAGTCTTTTAAAGCACCATTCCTGAAAACTGGGACACTTCAAAATCACTGCAAATTAGACCAATAATGTTAAAGAATTTGTAAAAAAAAAAATAAAACTGAGCAAGGAAAAAAAACAGAGACAAAAAGTGAAGATAAAACCACACCGCCCAGAGTTTAATGCTATCAATACGTTCTATGTCTGCCATTTGTAAAACTCTTGATGTTATGGCCACTAATTCCCCCTCCCCTCTTCTCCAGGCCTGCTGCTGTTACTGTCAATTATATCCTATTGATGGATAATTACAGGCATATTAAGAGCAGTCATTAGTTTCCATGAAATAATGTTGTGAATTTTACAGGTAATTAGTTTGAGCCACAGTCAAGTGTGTGAATGTAGCGTGCAGACAAAAACAGGAAGCGCTTAAGCCCCCTCTGCTGCTCCCTGAAGTATTTGAAGTACAGGCACACATGCACACAGAGACGTGCACGTATTCTGACTTGCCCAAACGCACACATACTACAGTCTTCCTCTCCTCTAAGTGTTTACTTTGTGTAGCCTTATTCTAGGAGAAGCAGTCTCAGTACCCATTTCCCCTGGCTCAGAAATGTCAGCTGTGGCTCATCTAAATGACGCCCATCTGTTGAACCTTAATCAAAATTTCCATAATTTTCTTCATGCATTATTATGTTTCTTCACTCCCCTTCTCCCTTCATCTCTCTCCTGTCCGCCTCCTATCTCGTTTGCAGAGTTTAAATGCTAATTCATAAAACTGGGAGTATTCTCAGGGTGGCCACATAGTATGTTGTGTAAATGTAAATGTGAAATATGATAATGAAATAAGTGGCTCCCAGCAGAACAGACATTTCCCCACTATGAAAAGGGTCTTGACCCACTGTGGCGTTGTTGTGATCGATAGAGGACATGCAGAGAGGGGAATGGAGTTGCTGTGTGTCCAGTCGCCTTCCACTGTGCCCCGTCATGACGACCTCATGCTTCGGGGCTTCAATATTTCCCTTTAAAGCAGGTGTAACCTGAAGTAAGTGGTGGGTCTCACTAATCAGTTGGTATCTAGTCACATTCTTTGGTGGCTGACAATACAGACAATTGATGTGTTGTTTCAGCAGAATTAGCCTGCCCCTTTTTATTTGTTCATGGCCAGCTGGACAGTCGATAATACCCCTGCTTTTGTGAATAGCGCTTCTACACCTCAAGAGGCGGTGCAGTCAGGCAAACCAGATGGCTAATAGTTGGTTAATGTATATTGTTTGTGCCTTTTAGATCGTGGTAGAGAAATGTGAATGTAGATTTAAATTGGATGTTATTGTTCAGTTCATTCATTTAGACTAAAGAAAAGGTAATTCTGCGTAGCTATTTACACAATCCACATAAATACTGTGGTACTACAAATACTGGCATTAGATGGGACACTCACCCAAACATCAAAGTCAGTGGTACCTAAGAAACAAGACCCATCTGTCTTCAGCCTGATGGGACCTAAACGTGAGCCAGCATCCTCACAAATTACATTCAGCACACAGACCCAGCTCTTAGCAGGGAAGAGTTACTACTTCCTGTCAACCAGAGACAAAAGACTGTTTAGAGTGGGACTGACCACTGTTTACATTTCACCTCTGTTCAGCTTTTCTGTCCTTTAAACACCATGCCAAATGTACTTGCAGTCACGTCCTGTGTGCTAGAGTCTTCTACCTCCTTCAGAAACTGTGAGCGTTGTCAGCGAGCTGCTCTTATGTTCTGCTTTTCTCCTTGAATCTCAAAAAACTCAAAATCTCAGAAGTTGTGTGTCCTCAGTGACTCATTTCCAACCTGCAGAGGGAACTATTGCCATTTTTCAGCTCTGTCCCTTACTATTGCTTATCCATTAAGGCTGCTCGCTATAGGCCAACGTGAGACACACGCTGCATCAAACTGTGTTTTGGCTGCACAGTTATGACCTTTTATCTCTAATCCCAGCAAGGCTGTCCTCTTAAAATGTCTATCTGAGGGCTCCATGGGGCAGACTGCATGGCTACTCAAGATGTTAAACCAGCACTTAACAAGAGCCTGGGAACCTTAGGGCATTCAATGGCATGTGCAAGTTTTTTCGAGCCAGACACTCATCCTCGGTGTATTGATGATGGGAAGCGCCGCATCCACAGAGTGGCTTAGCTCGCGTGGCACTCAATTCACAGTTTTCTCTAAGGAGCCAGTTAACCAGAGTGGAAGGTGTAAATAACGAAAACAGTTTTCATCTGCTGTTATCTGAATGAAGATTTAGTAAAGGAAACCTCTCTCTGCAGGTCTTATAGTCTTATCAAGGAAAAAACCATCACAGTAAAAAGCATACACCCCCTAAAGGTCCTCTCACCTTTTACAGAGCAACACAGGGGACCTGTACAATGTCTCACATAACATTACAAACAGCAATTACTGGCCACTTCAGACCCTATTATGGCTGACAGTGATTAATAAAACCGCTGTTGCTACATAAATGAAAATGGGAAGTGAATGTAAATGGTTGACCAAAGAGGCCAGGACTGCAAGAGAAATCTGGAGCTTTCAGATAAAAATTCCCACCCTGCTTTCAACTAATTATTCTCCTAGCCTCGTCAGTCCCCTAACCAAGCCCATTCTTTCACAGATAAGCCTCAGGAGACAAAGCTCAGGCAAAATAAGTATGAATATTTATGTTGATGTGCGAGTGTGTGAGTAAGTGTGTTTAATTACAAGTGGGATGCATACCGGTGTGTTTATAAATGCATACCCTTATGTATACAGCATACTATTGTGCTGTTTGTCCAGTGGATAGTCAGAAGGGAGTGGAGGAGAATGGAAAGAAAGGCTGTGCCAGCAGGCAGCATTATTCCCTGCGGGGAGTGTTGATTAATGAATCACATCTTTCTAACCTGAGGCTGCTACTGTGCCGCTGCACTTTCACAGCACTGCAGAGCGCCAGTCAGCCCCGTGCCAGCCTGCCTCACTTGCACAACATGGCACAGGGTGTAGGTGCTGTCACTGCTAACAGGGGCTGAGAGTTAGTGCGAGAAGAAGAAAATTAGATTCCGGGTATGAGCGGAAACTGCCTGACAAATTTGATCATTTCAGCCTGTGGGTGTTTTTCGCTTCACACAAACAACCCCCTGCGGAATGTTGTTGAATTAGTTTGACATATGTGGTTATTGTGTGGTGTAAATTGAGCATTTCATTTTTCAGTTGTTCTGTTGTGCCACTCTTGATCATTTTTGCTGAAAATGGATTATTGTGTGTCTTTATTTTCATGCCCAGTCAATACTTCATTAATATGTTTTTTTCCTTTTTTCTCTTTCTTCCATGTTCCTGTGATGCTCCACCTTGGAAATGTCCCTCTCCCAATCAAAGGTATGTAAACACATTCAAGACACCCACACTGTAGCACTGCATATGGGCAGGCAGTTACATGCCACTATGCAGCTGTATAAATTTCAAGCAGCTACGTTTTATATGAGGACAGTGAATCAGGACTGTCTGTTTGAGTCCAGTAGCGCCGTGTCATATACTTTTACGGAATGATTGATACCGCAGATTTAAAACAAATGATGGTCATTTTAGAAGCTTAGTATTTAATGATTGTCATGTTTAAAATGAATCCTCAGCCTTGTCATGATGGTTATGATTAAATTAGTTGTTTCTTTAGCTGATGTTCAGCTTTGCCTTGCTGCATACAATCTCAGTTACACGCATCAACGACAAGAACTTTTCATAGCCAATATGATTTCTGTATTTTTTCTGTTGTACTATCTCTCTGTTATGTTAGCTGAACAACTGGATCACAACGGTGTCACATGCTTCCTGCCTGTGCCCAGACTTTTCCAGCCTGTCTTGGAGTTCAAATTGGTACTCCTTTTTGTCAGCCAAGCTTCTGAGTTCAGACTGAGCATTGGAGAGAAAAATGAACGTGACGTCATATGATCTTGCACTGGTCTGTGTGTGTGTGTGTGTGTGTGTGTCCTGCATGCCCATCCTGTTTGGGCTATTACTCCTGGCCAGAGGCTTTAAGCAAACAGTTGGCATAGACAGCTAAGGACCAGCCTTTTCTTTTACTTACTTCTTTTCCATGAGCTAAATAAAAGCCCTGGCCTGGGTGTGGGTGAAAGTTTCTTAACAGTCTTCTCAGTTTTCATTATGTTGAAAAACAAGTGTGTATTTGGTCAGGAATTATGTTTGATTGTACTGATCTGGTTCCCAACGATGATGCTACGTCACCCTGTACTTCCCTTAGCCACACACACACCATCATAATAGTATGGCTTGAGACAGATATTGCTGTGCATTGTCAGCAGTTAGTAGCAAACATTAGATCCACAGATGGCCCTATGATGACAATGGGTTTGTGTTTGTGCTCATGCAAATGTTCAATGTGTTATGTTTAGAGAGGGATTACTTTCATAAAATCTACATCAATCATTTTTTCTGCATTAGAGAGCAATTTGCTGGTTGTTTCCTGGCGTTTGTGTGGGCAGACAGAACCATATCAAGTTTGTTGCACATCTGTGCTCATCTCCACTCCCTTCTTTCCATTCTTACACACACACACACACACACACACACACACACACACACACATACAAACACACACACACCACACAGTCTTAAACAAGCCAGCAAAGTTAAAAGGTTTACCACTGCTCAAGTTCTGCTAGTTCTCCATGGTGGTGTCACACACTGATTGGGGTTTGATGTTTCCCAGATAGTTGTGTCACAATTATGTCAAGCAATGGTTAAATTTTCATAATCCTCTTGTGCAGTCTAAACATAAACAAGAAAGAACGCAAACTCAATTATGTAAGTAGCCACTCTCTTGATCTCACACTGACCTAGATGAAGACACAGACAAACACTCACATTTCAAGGGATCCTCACAATCATTTCACATAGTGCTCGGGGTGATTATGATCCTATCGTGCCTCGCTTCCCCAAAGATGTTGGTGGCTGTGCTGTTGTCCATGGTAACCTTTTCTTTACAGTCAGTGGGAAAGAATAATAATGTAATAATGCTCTCTTTGTTCCCCCTATCTCCCTGAACTTTCTGGTTATTTGCTCCATTTATCCAGTATTTAGACAAACTGTAGTTCCCCATAGTGCAGTGCATATTGGTGTCACATAATGATCATCATCAGCCTGTTTTCTCTCAAATACACAGTGCTGTAGGTGGAACAACAACAGCTGTCTTAGTATCACAGCTGTTCTGGTTAACTACGCATACATCGAGTACATACATTTCTTATGTTGTAAACACAACGCTTTATTTTCAGTGTCTTCCACAATGTTGCCTTTCGTCCCAGATAAAGACAGTTTTGCCCTCTAAACAGCCTCAATTTTTTCTATTCAAATATAATTGCTTCGATAGATGGAAAGCATCTAAATCTGGCTTCATAGAAAGCTTTTCTAATATTGATCATATCTGGGTCAAACAGTAGGTGCAAAGAATTCCCAGTGTTATTTATAACCTTCTTACTTTACCAGGTGTGTCAGTTTTGCTGCATGTCAGTTCAGATGGTGTAAGAAAAGTTGTCAATCACAGAAGTGGAAAAAAACCCAGCTTCCATACTCTTTGCTGTGATTTTTGAAACATTTGGCGCTTGTTGCGTTGCCCTACATGGCAGGCAGCAGGAATGTGAGAATTGCAGACTAAATCATACTATATCAAAGTTTCCCCAGTTTTACAGTTTCCACAGAATTCATTTTGACATTCAGCTGACAACAGACATGTCCAAACTGAAAAACTGTTGGTATGTGAATCATGTTACTGCTAGTGGTGTGCTGTTGAATATTATTGGCAGATTTCCTTTGTGTGAATGTCTTTATTTGAAGTAAAGTATTGAAATGCCTTGTGGTGAAGTACCTAGTGTTGAAACTAGTTTCACAGTTGTTCTTATCCTCCATACCGGACACACTGCAAATTGTATCTTCCCATTCTGACAGCGAGCACTAGCACATGCTAATGTGATTTTAACTTCAGCAGTGTAGTTTTTTAGGAAAATGCAGTAATATGCATTGCCATTGGAATTACCATGCCACCATGTGCTGTCGTTCTTACTCTTATCATCAAAATCTTAAGTGGAAGCCTATTGACCTTTTAGCCAGCACTTTCCTCCCCCATCACAAAAGGAGGCTGTTAAGCTCTTAACAGGACTTTTTAGCTCGATTTTCAATTGCTGTCTCTTGGTGAAAAATCCTGCCACAAGATGAAAAGCACTTAATCTGTCAGGTGATGTCAGAGGGCTGTGATGGTGTCAAGAGAGAAAAAGTGGGTGAGCAGGACAGTCTGTGTTAACATGGCCTGGATATACCCTCTTTATGTATTCCCCTCTTCTTTAGTCACAATCGTATATTGTTCTACAATCCTCCACCCTTACTTTGTTTCTGCTTTTTCTGCCTGCCCAACATCCTGTAACTGCTCTTACCCCTGCTGCGCCATCATCAAAATCCCTTCCAGTTCAACCTGGCGACACCTGCCACATAGAGCCACTCTCTCTCCTTGCATCTTTGTCTATTTGTCTCCCACATAGTATACACTGTCACCCTCTCGCACAATTTAACTGCACATGTGATAGCGTAATGCATGCTAATTTAGGCAGATGAGATGTGTAGCGGCAGAAGTGCCACATGTCTCAGCATGGTATCATGGGCTGGTGTGATCACTCCTCACCTGGAGGAGAAGCAATGGCGTATCTGGGCAGCCAGCAGAAGGGGAAGACGTGATTAGAGGTAGACATAACAATAGGAACAGGAACATCTCAGAACTTAGAGACATCCTTGATTGCTCAGAGTTATCTCAGAGAAAACAGGGGACAATGTCATCTCAAATGGCAGCTAGGTGACTTAATATTATATGTAACTGATATTATAAATAATGTATAAGAAATATCTTATAAATAACAACATGAATGCAGCACTATATAGTTTTGAAATACTGATTTCAGCAGAAATCAGTTTGAAGAGTTGAGCACATGCTATGAAATCAAGTATTCCATCTGATCAAATGTATCTAATGTGTAAAATATATAATATATGATGATATCCAGTAGCACAATAGATAGCCACATCAGACCCTGTGTATTTGCATTATTGTCATTTAAAAATTGGATAATTTAAGGCAAATTTATGACCTGTGTTTCTGTACAACATAACACTGCTGAGTCTTTCCCTGTTATCTGCAGTAAGCGTGTGGCTGTCACATGGTGAACGCAGGTCTGGATGTTTCTCATGACACAGCAGCAGCCCATCTGGCCTGATTGGAATTCATTGAGGGTGTTTGCTGACTCATTGTTTATCTCTCTCTCTACTGACATACTATACTGACTGACAAGATATGACGCGCCGAGGTCATACACTCACACACATACACACACATTCGCACACGCAGACCTTGAGGTAGCTGTGCCTGCAGAGTCAGCTGTCATAGGTTTATTGATTTATAGGTCACTGGCACCTGTAACATGAGTCACTATTTACTGCAAAGAATAAATCAAGTAACTAAAGTTATTAAAGTTTAGGTAGTGTAATTATGTCAACCTAAATGTGACTTTGTTTTAATTTCAGCGTTTTGGCTAGTGATTGCCTCTAGTACTCCACAAGCCATTATGTCAGTTCCTTACCATTGTGCCCCATATACCCACCGCAAAAACACATAACATAGCCTAGGCATTGTCTTCTTATTACTTACTACAAGTGAATGAGCTCAAAGGCATCTCGCAGACATTGTTTATTCACCGGGACAGATAAACACAATGAGATAAGAGGTGAAAAATATCTCTTCAGTTCCTGTAATAGCTTATTTACTTTCTCGTGCAACGCTGGACTCTAAACTCTGGTAACTGTTTGAGCTGAAGAGACGAAGGTAATGAATTGAAGTAAAGACGGAAATAAATAGCTTCATTGGATTCCACCACAGTGCTGTGCCCCGTCCATGCGGGTCCTAACTGCGAAGCCTTTATTATTACTATCATTATTATTATTGAAACCATAGTGAGCTGCCGGTCTCATAGCTACCTCTGTATCACATTAAAATGCCAATCACGTCGAGTACTCAGCAGTCACTTTCCCTTTCATTTCTCTGATTTTCTCTCTTTTTCGCTCTTTCATCCCTCCGTCTATCTCTCTTCTTGCTCTCTCCCCACTCACTGGAACAAGAGTACAGTCCTAACTGATTGGGGGGGAAAACAGGAGTACATAAATAATTTATCGTTTTCTCTCTGTGGATGAAATATTATGATTTTCTTTTCTCTGTTTCTCCTCACAGTTCACACTGTCTTCACCTCTTTTTGTCTCTTGTGTGTTTGGTCTTATTTTCCTCTTCCACTCTATTGTTTACTTTCTCATAGTGTTATACTTTTATGACCATCTTGACCTTTTTGCATCATGTGCTGCTAGGGAATTTGGACCTTTCCACTACCCTCCCAATTTACTTGTCTACCATTTTCATGTAGCATCTCCACTGGAGCATCTCAGTCCATTTCCCCCTACTGCTTTTAAAATATGTATGGCTGCCATTGGTCCCACTACATCACTAAGTGGACAAAGCTCATCTAAATGGGGCTTAAATTATGTAGGGTGAATACCAGCGTAGTTCTAGCATGCAAACCAGCTGTTAAACAGTGTTTCCATGGTAATGTACTATGATCGGTGAAAATGTGCTTTTCCTCTTTTTACTGTGGCGTGACAGCATTTTAGTGTGATAGCATGCATGTCTGTGTATGTGTGTATGCCCTTTGGCAACATGTCCCTCACATTTTCAGAGGCCAGGTTTTGATAAAGCTACCCATTCAGTAGAAAAAGGCTTTGAAGCAGATGTGTGTGTGTGTGAGTGTGAGAGAGAGGGGGGGGTTGGGGGGGGGAGCGACAGACAGAGCATAGTGTAATATCTGATACTTGCTTGCTAATATTTTTTACTAGGTTCCATCCCTCTTTGTATAGCTGATGTCAATTCTGTTTTCCTTTTTTCCTATCTTATTTATTAGTAAAATACTGTTGCATAATTTGATTTAAATGGATCTGTATAGGGTCAAGAGACGTATCATACAGGTTTTCAACCACAATTCTCTCCACACAGTTTTCCTCTGCTGTGAGGGACGAGCATATTTTGGGTGCTCTCACTTTCGGTTTTGCCAGCAAGTAAAGTGGTTTAGATAATCCGAATAAAATGTTGGCTTGTGTACAGCGCATCTGATTGTCTGAACACCTGTTTGTCTTGCCCTGTCACAATGTCATTGTGTACTCAAATCACAGAAATAGCTTTTGTGAGTAAAGCATCATCACAACCAGTAGAATTAACTACAAAAACAAGACCCTTCATTCTGCTCTATTCCTGCATCTGCTCGTGGTTCCTTTTCATCAAATACACTTGATTTTTCATATTCCCAAAAAGGTCTAATGTTATGAATCATGTCACTTTTCTAGCCTATTGAACTTCTCTGGTTAACCTCATTAAAGTGATGATGATAAAAATGCATAACGGCTGCCACAGCTTAAAAAAAGCAAAAACAGTGCCTGCTTTGAAGCACTCAGCTATATATAAAAAATAACTACTGAACATGTTGTGCAATATTGTTGCAAACTTATATCAAACTTGATTGAGCAGGAATTAGTGGAACAAACCCCCCACCTGTGCTTTCCTGCTGATTTGCTGAGTCACACTGTGCCTTATGAATATTCAGAACGGCAGGTGGTCTGCTTTTTGTTTACACCCCTGTCTTTCTTTAGTTGCCTCTCTGAGCAATGGCCATTTTTCCACCTACACGAGGACACGCATATACAGAATCACGCTTACCACACACAGACGCAAGACACACAAAAGCACAGAGTGTGTCTGTTTCACTCACTCACACAATAGTGGTTGGAAAGGCAACCATTCATGAATATTCATCCACACCTGCTTCCGGCAGAAAGTTTTTAGCAGGTTTCATTGCTGCTTAGACAGAAGTTTGGATCTAAGCTCTTTTGTCTATTGGGTGTTAGTGTGTGTGACTCATTGTGAGTGTTGCATGTGAGTGTGTATGTTTCCCACTCAGCTGCTCCCTATTCATACAATAGGCTTTAGCCACCTTTATTTCTATATCCTTTTTTGTCTGTATTCTACTTTCACACTAAAGTGATATCTTTTGCCACATAAAAAATGTATTAACTATAATTGGTTGATATTTTGACCCTGTGGGAAAATTATGCTTTTATTCTCCTGGTGGGAGTTTACATATTGTATTTCTATTGCTTATGAAATAGCAAGGGTTACTAAATGGTGACAGGCTGATTTGTTTTACCTGCTAATAGCAAAGCCATTATGCAAATCAGCTTTTTCTCACCAGCTTTAGGCTGTAAGGAGCCTTGGTGGTATATGCGCTGTCTGGCGTACAATGCTCACTGATCTATACCTCAAGGAAAGCCTGTGATGTCATCAAAAAGCGGTGATGCAACATCACCGGATGGTTTGGAAATCACTGTAGGCTAGAGAAAGGAAGGTTGAGGGGATTACAGTTTGGTGAGAAGGGTTTTGCGGATTGACGGTGTAGCCTGAGGCTATGTGTGTGTGTGTGTGTGTGTGTGCGCGTGCATGGATGCTGGCGTTTCTGCATGGAGTGTTGTCTGTGTCTGAGACTGTTTGTGCCAAACCTTTCACTGCTTTAGTTTACAGCTTATTTGAAGATGTTTGGTTTAGTTCCGCCTGTCTGTCTTCTGTCTTTTTTTTTTCTTTCATTCTCTCTCTGCTTTTCTTGTCTTATTTTTCTTCTTCCTTCGTCTCTCGCTTGATTTTTATCACCATCTGGCCTCACTTTCCTCCTTGTAATCCTTCTTCTCTCCATCCCTCCAACCCCTTAGAAAGCTATCACTGTTTGAGAGGCTGTGTTAGGAGAATTGAGAGAAAACAAGGGAATATGACACTCACTCATTAAAGAGAGGAGTTATTGGCCCGCTCTAGTCACACAGCAACAATATCTCCCTCTTCCTTTTCCTTTCTCTTACTTGCGCACATACGCACACACATACACAGACACACTAACCACCCCCTTCCCAGAAAGCTGCCATTGTTGGAAAAGGGTGTGTTTGGGGAATGAGCAGAGCAGGGGAACGCGACATGCTCATTAAAGAGAGAAGTTATTTGCCTGGTCCACTCACACAGAAAAAATGGCGAGAATAACTTCTCTCTACTGAGTGCCAACACTGGTGGGAAAAGTGGAGACAAAAGAGGAGGGAGGGAACAAGTAAAGAGGGAGTGATGGAGGTGCATCAGAGGTAGAACAGGAAAGAGGAGTGTGTCTGG
The DNA here is from genome assembly GCF_002260705.1 of Seriola dumerili. Classification (NCBI taxonomy): domain Eukaryota; kingdom Metazoa; phylum Chordata; class Actinopteri; order Carangiformes; family Carangidae; genus Seriola; species Seriola dumerili. The sequence goes on from NW_019174393.1 coordinate 7,957,963, forward strand.
CTTGAGTCTCCGGATGACAGTGCAGTTGTCTTTCTCTTCCTCTCCCTCTCTTCTTCTGTGTGGTGTGTGTGTGTGTGTGTGTGTACATGTGTGTGAACACATTAAGCCAGTTCCAGGATGGGAAGATAAAAGACACAGTGGACCCTTTGATGTATTTCTCAAAGACCATATCAGTTAAACACCAAACCAAATAGCACTCAACTTTTCCACAGTTATTTACACATCAGAGCAATGTAACAACGCGCACTGACTTCAAACATGGCTGCCCACTTGGACAAGTAGATGACTGAATATGCTCAATCATTTATCTGTATAAGAAGAATCTTATTACGAAATTAGATCAAATGGGAGACCTAATTTGAGAAGATTATTGATTTTCCTAAAATATATGTAAATATATTGCATATAATGGAAGTAGAATCAAAATCTTTAGTTACATTGATGCTGCATTAAATTGTATTAGTCTGTCATCAGTAGATGTACTCAACACTGGATAATGTGTTTAAGTATTGTGACCCCTTTGGTTCTAATTAAAGCTGTTGACCCAGCACATAGTCAAAAACCAATTTTTACGTTTTCTGGTGCCTTCCTGCTTGCTGGGCCTGCTTGACGCACATTGTAGTTTTTCTTTGGCTCTATGGCTGCTTACTTACATGAATGAAACCTAAGTCTAGATGAAATTTTTTTTTTTGTTCAATATTGTGAGTTAATTCAAAGAAACATTTTTAATGTGTGTAGCACACGGTCAGGACTCTGGGGGGACGACATCACATGCAACAAAAGCCTGCTGGGCCAGGAGTCGAGCACAGTAGCCCTAACTGTGGCCAATGGGGGGCACCCTGTGCACTTCATCTTAAATCACTGATCACTAGGCATGACCTCATCTTGACGTGGCTTCAGTGATCTCACTGCTGAGCACATATATCAATAAACATTTAAATTGAGGCATGGGTGCAACTATGTCGCTGGACACTGATGGCATGTTGATGAGGTGTTACTCACCTGTTTACGTGGTACTAGATCATCAGCTGACGTTTGCTCTCTTCCCTAGTTTGAATAAACAATGAGCAAAAGACTTCAGGTCTGAAACTAATCACTAGGATAAACATGTTTAAAATATTTCTCTAGTACTTGCTCCCAGCCCTCGCTTTGGGAAAAGGACAATTAACTTTGCAACTTTGTCATTATTTTACAATCAAATATAACCAAAATCAGAGCAAAGTCTTTGTCTTTAACTTTGGTGATTTAGTCAGATGACATCATGGTTATAAATCAGGATTTTAGGAGTGCAGACCAGCAGCTTGGACATGGCTTTGAAGTGAGTGTTGGTTAGCATGTAGTCTTAATGGACCCAGTTTCAGTCACTATTTCAAACTTGTTCTGTTGTCTGACAACAGAAACAGAAAAACATGTCAATGAGAACAGCTTTAGTGGGAATTCAGCTGTATTAAAATACTGTATATGTGAGCACAGAGAGCAGGAGAGAGGCGAACAGATAAAGTACTGAAACCAGCTGACACTAGGCAGAATGCAAATAGCCTACGGCACGGTCCAGCCACATATACCAGCATCTTTACCTAGTCTTGTTTCCTTTCAGCCTCTCCACCTCTTTACCTTCCACCTCTCTCAATAGATTGCTGCTATTTGGACATAGTCCACACAGTTCCTGAAATATCTCCGCTTCTCTCTTGCACTCATTCCCACACTAGAGACCAACATGGCGGCCAATTACACCGCTAGACAATGCTCGCCATAAATCATCCATTGGACTGTCAGACACATGGGGACTCAGCACTAAAGGAACCATGCTCTTCTCTATTCTCTTCTCTTTTTTCTACTTGCGCTCTCCTTCCTTTGTTCCATCCTTTTTTCTATTTATGAACTGGTTCAGAGGATTGTATGTTGTGTTGCACTCGTGATTTGCTCCATTCAATCTGCATATCTGCTTCAGTTCCTCTTTTGTTAATTTCTTTCATTGATTTGTCTTTCAATCTGTTCAAGCCTCAATTAATTCGATTTCTTTTCTTACCTTTGTTGCTTACTTTAACTTTTCATCAAGCTTATCATTTGTGTTTATCTTTCCTGCTGCCGGTCTCGCTCCCCTAATCCAACACGGTGTGCTTTAATGACTTGTCTGTTTCATGGACAAATGTTCTTGACAAAGCTTTCCAGTGGATTCATTATTTGGATCATTTGTTTTAAGTGCAGGCGGTTTTTGTTGTAGGTCAGCTGTATCATAGGTGATACATTAGTTGTAGCCTGTGCTGTCCCTTCTCTTTACTTCTTTCTTCCTTCCTTTTTTCCTTCTCAATTGTTTCTCTGAACTCTTTAATGGTGGAGGAGCTCCCACCCTCTCTGGCATTGTCATTCTGTTTACTTTTTCCTTTCTCTCTTTATGTTCTACTGCTTTTCTCTTCTTCCTCTTGCGTGTCAGGGAACAGATCAGAGAGTGGCCATCAGGGAGAAGAGGGTTTGATGGGGAGGGTGAGAGAAAGAAAAGAGAGGCAGCATTGGGTCAGAGGCAAACTTAAAAAGGAGATAGGGGAAATTAATTGAGGAGGGAGCAATATAGATGTGGATGTCTATGTAAATGTACATGTAGACGTGAATTTGCTTTAATATGGGTATTTTTGTGTTTGTTGTTGGTACCTTGTGTATTTCAATGTTCACCCAGAGGTGTGTTGGTGAGGCAGATCACAAAGAATACGTTTGGTTGGTTTGTGTATGTGATAGGAACACAGCAGGACAGTGTCTGTGATCAGTACGGTATTCGTTCCCTGTCTTGTTCAGTGTGTCTGTAGTAGTAGTAGTGGAGCATATTGAGATTATTGTGCATGAATGTGTGTGTAGTGTATGTGTGTGAGAGAGAGGGAGAACAGCTGTGTGTCTGTGTATTGCTGTAAAGTTACGGTCTTGTCTTCTGTTCTTTCCACACTGTTTTGCTCAAGGACATGTTTCAGTTTGAACACACTCTGTCTACACACACACACACACACACACACACAAACACACACACACAATGCATTTTCAAAAGCAACCATTTTGGCTGTTACAGATCAGAAAGCTTACAATTATTTTTTATTTTCAAACAACAAAAAGTTGCATAAATATAGTGTAGATATGTGTTTGTGGCAATAACAACTTCCCTTTCACAGAGTGTTAAGTGGTTTTAAACATTTCCTTGGCATGTTGGGAGGATTACTCACTAACATTCTCTCTGTGTATTTGTGTTAAACAACACGCTCATGAATTCTCTCATCGACGTACCTCCACATGAAGTGCAAGGGCGCCTGGATTTTTGTTCAGTTTGATTTATTGCTGGTTCATTTTGCTTGTGTGAACAGCAAATACTACCTGCCTGCAGCAATGTTGCAGAGACACTGATAGAGAATTTGGTGTGTTGCTGTTGTATCGGTGGAGCCTCCCCCTGGCAGTGTGTGTTAATTAAGCAGCTCATGGTAACCTTGAGAAGGGCCAGATAACAGTCAGCACTAGTGTTTATGACTTTTGTTAGCCTCCGAAACGCACACACATGGCAGAGGGTACACACGCATATTAATCTTAACATTAACACTGGACAGACACAGACATGTGCTGTATCAAGTCAGTACATTGTAATTATTCATTCCTGTTTGTTTTATTTCCACTGTTCATTTATGCACTAATGGATTCTGTTAATGAATGGGTCTTGCACCATAACGCCTCTCCATCCCTCCATCTTTCCATCCATCCTCTCTTCATTATGTGTATACAGAGGCAATATCAGTCATAAAAAGCTTCTCCAGTGTACTGCATTTATTCTAATCAACTTGCTTATTATTGCATTTTATTATATAACTGTGACAAGGACAGTGATGGGGGTTTAGGATTTCATCGCCTTTCCCCTTTCCTCCTTTATTATTTTTCCTTAGAATTTCTCATGTAAATTTTCAAAGACAGACATGTAGTTCCCTCCCACATGCTCTTGTCTTGAGTCACTTAGATATCAGCCCGAGATGTCCTCATTCAACCTTTCACTCAACAAAGAAATGTTTGATACTATCGAAAGCCTGTGTCTTAAACATTTAGTAGTATCAAAAGTCTATGCCTGGTCTAAAATCCGATTTTTAACATGACCAACAACATGATTTATAATGCTACACTGTCAGCAGCCAACAGGAATGGTGACTGTGGCCTTCATCAGCACACTGATAGTAGACATGGTAGTGCTAGTCTTGACACTATGTTAGATCACCACTCAATTCTGCGCTGCAAACAGCAACAAGTGACAATGACTGAGGGTTTATCAAATCAGAATCTTACATTTATATTCCTCTACAACTACAAATCCATGATCGATGATTCTTATTAAATGTGACATCAGACAGTATCAGTCTTAATGTCTTTAAGGCTGAATGGATAAAGAACCAGGATATTTTGTTTGGCAGGATGTAGATGTGTGACCTTCAGTGGGATACACCCCAGTGTAATAATACGTATCTGAAACATCAAGATATTCAACACGCACAAAATGTGTCGATATACATGTATTTACACACAAAAACACACACACTGTCACACACCCATGTATTGTCCTTGTCTAAAACAGGATGCTGGTAATTAGGTTATGTTGTCTTTCAAAGGGAATGTGAGCTGCAGTAATGATGGGATAGGCAGGCTGCCTGTGTTATGTGTCAAAACGTGATCCAGTTGTGTTTCGGTGCAAGGCAGCGGATGTCCCTGAATCTGATTATATCTGGGTTCTATGTGATTTCCTCTCGTCATCCAATACCTCAAATCTGAACCAGAATCAGCTGGTGAGATCACTCAGATCACAGTTGGTTTGCTTGCATGAGTGCGTTCACGTGTGCGTGTGTGTGTGCGTGTGCGTGCGTGTGTGTGTGTGTGTGTGTGTGTGTGCGTGTGCGTGTGCGTGTGTGTGTGTGTGCTGTGTCTCCCTCCATCTGTATGCGTTGTTGTGCATGGATGTTGCATCTATATGTGCCTGATAAGAATCTATACACTCTGTGACAGCCAATATAAATCCTTTTATGAACATCTTTATCAGTCTGATGGGAGTCTCGACACTGGCCCTGCTCAGGTCAGATTGTTACATCAGTGTGACAGCTCTGCCTTTACTTGTGACTCTGAAAGACAAAGATATAGATAAACTTTATTACTCTGCACTGCCTCTAAAGCCACATAAACTTCTCATATCATAACAATATAGAGGGAATCATGATACGGCTATATATCACTATCAAAGCATGAAATCATGCTTTGGTATATTGCAAGTATTTTTGAGAGTATAAGAAACTTAACTTTTTGATATACTGGTGATGATTATGCATTATATCATTAATTAATAAGGGATTGGCTTCTTCCTTTGTCAAACCAGATAGTCGGCAGCACAACAGCAGCTCCAGAGCTGATAGATATTCAGGGTCATTCTCAAAGGAAACCCGGCACAGTGGATGCTTGCCAATGAAGGAGCATGATCCTTGTGTTTCTGGTTGAAGGGCAGTGTTCTTATGCACTGCGCCTGACATTGCTCTTTGTGAGTCCTAACTTCACACAAGATTGTGCCAGTACAATCGAATTGTCTAGATAAACATAAATCCACTATTGTATAAAATAAAATAAAATAAAATAATTAGCCTTTTGGCTTGTAGAATCTCTTCATACATTTTAGGGCAGGCCAGAACATCTAGTTCATTCTATTCATTTTTCTAAAACAGCTTTTTGTCATTCATGAACACCTCTTCTGGGAAAGCCAATGTACTGTACATATTATTCTAAATGTCACATGCTATATCTGAATTGTGCTGGAAAACAATCCAGAAACATAAAAATGTTATGAAGATCCAAATATATAGCTAAAGTGTTGGGTGAGAATAAATTGAGGCATGAGAAGTCTAACCATCAATTTGTATGTCTCCCACATAATGTCATAAGGTGACATTTCAAGAATAAATGTTTCTCTCAGACATAATGTGACGGTCATACGTCCATAAAAAGAAATTCACTGTGACAACACAGAATAAAACCTCTTGTCATTCTTTTTTAAGCTCTCTTATTACATATAAGACTGATATGACCCTGTAAATAAAATAAAGCAGAATTCTTTCTACTATCTTTCCAACAAAGTGCAGATGTCACAGACAGTAATGGCCTCCCCTCTCATTCTCTTGGCATAACCAGGAGCGACATTTTTATAATTACAATTCTACTTCACCACTGTGGACCAAATCACTGTCATTACTAATTCATTCCAGGGGGTTGAGGGGGAGAGGAGGGAGGGACAGACACTAAAAAGAAGAGGAGATGAGGAAGAAAAGAGGAAGAAAAAGGTTGTAAGGACAAAGACTGAGGGAAAGAGAGTTGTGGAAAAAGAGAAGGCATGATAAAGGAGCAGAGGGTGGAGATAAGAGAGGAAGAGACAGAAGGACAAGTCAGTGTTGATGCTGAAGGACAAATTCGTTTGTGTGAAAAAGGAAGTTGGGGATGAACTCTTGTCTCTTCGTCTTTCCCTCTAGATTCCCCTCAGGGTTTCTGCTGCTGGTAGGGGACTGCAGGTGGACTCTTCCTTCCCTCTCTCATTCTCCATTCTCCCTCCTTAGTCCTAGCCTTGCCGCACCAGTCCCTGTTGCCATGGTAACACAGGACGAGCCGAACCATGCAACAGAGGGATGTAAGAAAACAGAAAGAGAGAGAGAGAGAGAGAGAGAGGGAGGGAGTGAGAGAAAGACAGGGAGAAAGACAGAAAGGTCCAAAGGGATCCACTCTTCCATTTCTGTAATCTACAGGGAAGACTGTGCCCCCCCCCTCCCCTCAGGTCCACCTCAGTGGAAAAAAATAGATCCAAGAGATATATTGTCTTTCAGAAAGCACATACTTTGGATGCACTTGCTGTCATCTGTCTGTCTGGCTTGTTTTTTCTTTTGCATTTTTTCCTGTATTTTATTAGCTTGGTTGTTGAGGCTTCACTGTTTAGTTTGGCATGTGTACAGCAAAGGAATTAGTAGGAGAATACTGACCTTCAAACCTTTGTGTATTGAGGAAGAAAATACACATTATCGATCATGAATCTGTTTCCATAGTGGTGGTGCTTTCAACTGCCAGTGTCAAAGTCATCTAACTCTATCACCCCAGTAAATTTATTTACTTAACAAAATTTCCAGATGAAAACTTCATCAGGCTTCCTCCTCATTGGCCATATTTCACAGGCATCCACTTCTGGTTCCAAAAAACAGAGCGATGTGTGACACAACTGGAAGGAATGGTAAGATTCAAGTTATGCCCATATGTCTTGGTGTACTGCGAGTGAATATGTCATTTTCTCTATTGTATATATTTGGTGAACTATGTCTATCCAGTCCTCAGTCAAGGGAGCTTGAGACTTTAACCCTTTGTGAGTTATGGCTTTTTTTTACATGCAGCCAGTAGCCAGTTTCTTGTGGGATGTTATATAGATACAGAACGTCAGATCTATTATGTATAGTATCTATTATGAATACCTCCTGTAAAGTCAGGTGGATATTCTTCCAATAAGTGGTAGGAATAGGGCAAGACCAAAAGATAATGATTTGCATTTTTGGCCTGGCATTGCCTCCAAGAGTCCGAGTTGATAATTCTGTGTCGCTTCTGCTGAGGGTTAATGAAGAATCTAACCAAATTCTTTCAACAAAACTCCCTCCAAATAAGGGAACTTGTAGTTTACCACTGTGTTTGGCAAATCATATGCCACTCCTCCCCAGAGAGAACCCTGTTACTTTCCCTATCCAATTTCTCCTGAACATACTGTGCCTCATATGATTTTATATTTCAAAGGAAGTTGTATATCCTGGAAATAATGTTGGTGTTGTATTCAGAGTTGTAGGCGGATATAAAAAATGTCATTATTCCATCCTCTTAAGTTTTCCAAATTAATGTCTCCTATGAGTGTTCTCAAATAATGTCACATTTGGAGGAATCTGTAGAAATCTTACTGTTCAAAATGAGATTCTTCCCTCACAGTCTGACAACTCTTTAGTGCCCCCTTATGTATCAGTAAGTACAGTAAGCTGAAACCCCTTTCCCTGCCCATACACTAAATGTTTTGTCACTCAAGTTGGGGGAGAAATCACAGTCAAAGGCAAACCACTATAATGGTTTTGCCCTTCTTTGTATATTGCACAGTTTTTGAATTTCCTTCCAAACCTTCAGGGACGTGTTAATGAATGGATTTGCTCTGTCCAAGAGATGTTTGATTAGTGTTTCACCAGATACAATTGCTTGAAGTGGAATTCTATCAGCCGGTGCTAACTCTAGCTCCTTCCATCACCAAAACAGCCAGGTTTGCACCAACATATGAGAGGCCTCAGCTGGGCTGCATAATAGCACTCTAACAAGCATGGGAACCCCATTCCCTCGTGCTCTTTTTTGAGATGTAAGGTTTTATATTTATTTCTTGGGTTTTTACCATTCTATATATATCTGGATATGAGTTTGTCCCATTCTATGAACTGTTGGGTTGTCACTTCTAGGGGCAGCATTTGAATAAGATACAGTAATGCTAGAATATTCATTATGAAAGATCTCTTGAACTTCAATTTGGGGATGGGAGAAGATACTGTCATCCTATATCTGCCTTTGGTTTGTTGTTAAGAGGTCCTTGTTGGACAAGCTTATCAGGACTTTTTGTAAATATAATACACACCCAAATATTTTAATGAATCAGCATCCCATTTTAACTGATATTCTTGTATAATATCCCATGTGGGTTTGTAACTGAAAGCAAAAACTTGTGTCTTTGATACATTAATTTTACAGCCAGACATTGAGCCAAATCCCTCTAGGCAGCACATCAGTTTGGGTCGAGATTTGGTGGTTTGTTGGAAATATATCAAAATATCATCTCCAAATCATGCCAGCTTTATGGCGAATAAGAGAACAGAGACGGCACAGCCTTGTCTGCATCCCTGCTGTAGAGTAAAAGAGGCAGTAAGGTCCCTGTTTAATTGTAGCTGTTGGTTTGTTTGAATCATTTCAAGTCCTCATGAAATCGAAATTTGTACAGAGCTTTATATAAAAATGTCCAACTAACTGCATCAGATGCCTTTTGGGTATCTAGGCTAATCAGGGCCGATTCTATCTTGTTCTCTGTGACATTTTATATTATATCTAACGTTCTTCTAATATTATCCTGCCTTCGTCTGTGCTTGATAAAACCATTCTGCTCAAGGTGAATAACATCTGCTAGATATTTTTCAAGCGTCCTTGCTATAATGTAAACTCTCTACATTCAGTACACTTATAGGTCTCAAATTGTCACACCCTTACCTGTTTTTGCCCTCCTTCCAGATAAGGGTGATAACTAATATATTTGCGTTCATATTACTGTTTTGATAAATACGAACTATGTACCACCAACAATAAGGATAAACAACTTCACCACTTTAACACCAGAAGATCTGTTTACTCTGTTATTGTTTGTGTTTTGCTTCTTGCTAATTATAGTTTGTTACTTGTTGTGGTGCATGGTTGTGTGCGCGTACAGACCTCTTTACTGCCCCATGCCAATAGAGGCTCACTCTAAAAGCCTCAAATGCTTTTATAGTTGGTCTCTAGGTGTTGATTGTGCATCTGTGTTTGTTTGTCTAAAAGCTGCCGGAGGATAAGCTTATTAACGCCACCAAGCAAAAATGGGGCTGTTAATCAGATGGCATTTTAGGCACAGTTGGAAATTATGTGTGCGCCCACCAGTTTTTGAGTATATGTACTTTCAAATAGACAGACAGACACACACACACACACACACACACACAAAATGAATAAACAGAACAATCCAAACAACCAACCAACTCATTACCAACTCTTTCTGCTTAGCAAAAGGCAAAGATAACAGGAAAGCAGGCCGGCGTGAAAGCACTGCTGTGCTTATTCAGCAGCAGAGCTTGACTTTTGAGACCAACATAAGTACGATTAGTGCACTTTATTGAACCATTTTTAATAGCTGTCTGGCCTTATTTGTGAATAGATCCTGATTTCACAGTCCCTGGGTCATTCACTGCAGTATTGTTAAGAGATTTTTTTAATTTCCCACCCAAAGGCTTGTGTGTGTGTGTGTGTGTGTGTGTGTGTGTGTGTGTGTGTGTGTGTGTGTGTGTGTGTGTGTGTGTGTGTGTGTGTGTGTGTGTGTGTGTGTTGTGTAATGGGGGTGGGGGTGGAGTGGAAGGTTGAGACTGGTCAGTTAAGACTGACCAGGGTTTGGAATCACTGTCCTTCTCTCTCTTCTTCTCTCCCTGGCTGCGTTTCCTTTTCCTTGTTCCTTCCAGTGTCTCTCGGCTGCGCCTTGTCAACTGTTGGAAATGTTGAAATTTTGAAGATCTGATATTTTCTAATAAATCTTTGAGTTATAAACAAGAAAATACAAAGTCGAGGTTAAATAAGAAGCATTATTGTTGGAGTCCATGGAACTCGGAGCTCATTAGTGTGTGTACTGTCTAATAGCAAATCATCAGTTACATCTATTTTGTCCCTGACAGCAAATGTCACACAGTTTCACCAACAAATAAGCAGGCTGCTTTCTTGTTAGGTAAATATTTCATTACCTTTCCATCCCGAGTTTATGCTTCTCTGTGATCAGGCTAATGGTCAATAACACACTGATTGTAGTATCAAAGTGTGTGTCCATGTCCATGTGGAAGGAAGGTAAACAAATTGTATGTGTATTCATGCACAGTGAGTGCACACACAAACACATATACACATGTGGAATAAGAATTAACCCTGTGAAGTGAGGGGGATAATTCCATGGTAATTAGTGTTCTGTGTAATCAGTTTTTATTTTCCTGTGCTGTTGTTAGGCGCAACAGACAAAACAAAGGGAGGCTTGCATGCATCTCTCCCTCTCTCACCCCCTAATTACAAACATATTCAATTAATTACACACAAGTCCCGCTTTCATCTGTGTGCACGACGTGAGAGGCAGAGATGAGAATGCAAAGTAGTCAGGCAGGAGCAGTGACACACACTAATACACAAAGAAGAAATTAATAATTAGTCACACACTGGCTTCATATGTATGCTCATGCACATCCGAGTCTTAGGGTGATTTCTTAAGACAAACATGTCGGGCATTTGTGATTCCACTGATGTCGATCTGTGACTAAAAGTTGCACAAGGGAGTTGTGCATGTTCAGCATATTGTGTATGTCCCTCTGTGGATACTGTTGAAGAGACAGGTGAATGTTCCTTTGATTATTTTGTGTGTGGGTGTGTGTGTGTGTAAATAGAGTGATGAGAGAGCCCCTGAGCTTGTGTCCTATCAGTATGGGGATTAATACACATCTGCTGTTCGAAATCCAACAACTTAACAGGATGGAGGATCGTTCAAGCAGCCCCCTGCACAACTTCTCTTTTATTCTTTACACACACATACACACACACACACACGCATACACACACACTCATGTTGGATAGACAACTCTCATGGAGTAACATCATCAACCTTTGCCTTTGTCACTTGATGCTGTATTCCTAGTATAGCTGTGGTTTGCAAGCGATTTGCATTTTGTAGCACTCAGACTCTAACTGAAGTCAGAACTTACCTTGAACTCCAGTTCTCGCTGTTACTTTCTCCCTGTTCTCCTGTTTCCACTTGACTCTGTACATTCACAAAGTACAACACAGTTTCCGGAAAATTAGAAATTCTCAGTATGTTGTGCAACTTCATGATCTTTAGATCTTTAATTATATATTCATATGATGTTTTCCCTCCTGCTCGATTTATTTTCTCGCCTGTTGCCCTCTCTCTCCTCTTAAAAACAGTCCCTCACTGTGTGCATACAGATTCCAGTGGCCAGGTACTACACATGCCAGCCTCAGTGACTGCCTTTTTGTCCAGTTAAGTCACTTCTCCCACTCCTCCACATTGCACTCTTTCTGTGTCTCCCTGCACCCTCCCTTTTTCTTCTTCTCCCTATGAGGCATTCGCCCTATTTCTTTAGTGAAGAAAGTAAAGGCCTTTGGGTCTTGTGTTTTTCAATTACACACGGTGCAGAGAGTGAGGGGAGCTGGGGAGGGGGTTTACAGAGAGAAATTGAGAGAATGCTAGCTGTCTTCCCGTCTCTCAGTGTCCCCTCAGGGAGACTGCCCAGGTAAAGCAGAGGCGTTTGTTCTTATTTAGTGCCTGTGGCTGGCTGTGATTTAGCCTGCCCTGGGACTATAGGGCTTGAACACAGAGGAAACAGCCTTGTTGTGGAGAGAAAAGGAGAATAAAGGTGAGCTGAAAAGAGGTTAAGATCTGGTAGAAGATAGCAGACAAAACTGGAGTGTGAAATAAGGAGTGGAAGGGGGGAGAGGTAAAAGAGGAGTATTAGGAGAGGGGGTTATTTGGAAGGTAAAGGGAAATGAGAAGAGCGCATGAAAAAAGAGGAGAGATTTGCAGAAAAAAAGGGGTGGGTGTCTGGGCTGTGTCATTGGTTCAGGATGTGACTACAGAGGGCTTGGATGACTGGCATGGGTGATTGCTACTTCTGTCTGAGGTCATTCATTGTGTGCGTGAGAAAGATTGAGACAGACGGACAAAGCCAGAGTCATTGTCAAGTTTAGTGACAGTAATGATTGTGTTCTATGCCCCTTGACACCCTTGGGTCATAGCATTGAGCCTAGTCCTACGCCATAGGCATTTCTGCCCCAAGGCCAAGTGTCTTTGGCTGTGAAATGGTTCTCAGTCTCACCCTCTTAATGCCAAAACCACCGTGAAGTGGACTTCAGCCTGTATCAATGACTCCTCTTCATGGACTTCTCCATTATAAGCAATTCAATAGCCATGGCTGCACGCATTCACATCAGTAGCATTCTTCGGCTGGTCTAGTTCCTTCTTTTTATGAAACCCTTTATCACTGACACACAGAACATCAGTTCAAGGTTATTTGTGTGTTTTCCCCAAGGTTGATTAGCCATGCATTCTTGCCGAGTGTGTGTGCGCGTCTGTCTGTGTGAGTGTGTGCGTGGCTGTGTGTGAGAAATCCCAAAGAGCCATTGTACCCTTACTTGAGTTTTGACCACCCTCCTGACCCCCTGTGATGATTGACAAGCCTTTTGTCCAATAGAGAGGACGCACTCAGACCCCCTGCTGCGGCTCCAGTTTTGTTTTGCAGAGGGGTTTTGTAGATTCTGAAAAATTGTCTCAGTCTAGATTCTTTTGAGGTGTCATTGGATGCTTGCTCCCATGAAAGCACGGACAAGCACATGCACATCCATGTGCACGCTAGAGACACAGACACTCACACACCTTTGATCTTTACACACACCCCTAGAGCCCTCAGCCCCTTTGCCTTTCCCGCTGTCCATTGCTGTCAAGCCCAATGGCAGGCGTATGTTTTTTTTATTTTTTTTTTATCCATTCTCTTACTTCAGTGACAGTAGCTTTGTCCTCCCTTAAAGCATCAGGAGACATCTGCCTTCATTAACCCCAGGTGGCTTTGGACGTGTATGTCAGAGCCAATTTACTAACACTGAATACAGTACAACCCGTACGTCCAGTGGATTACAATGCTGTGAATCATCTGGCCTTGATTGTACGGTTGAATGTATCCAATACACAATGTATAGATGTATAGATATCAATGTTAATTTAAAGAGAAAAAACTGTGCTCGGACACATTTGTGTATTTGTTTAATCTCAACACAATACATCCACACACAGTTGCCCTTTCACTGACTTGGCCTGATGTTTCTTGTCTTCTGTGAAGGTGATGTTGCAAACACTAAGTGAAGCATTACCACCCAATTCCCTTTTCCTGCTTAGTTAACCCTTGCCATTCACTTGGCTGGTTTTGTGGATTTTTGAAAGGGAAATTGTGAGGTTTTTGCCTGGTAGTAATAATAATATTCATATCAGCAGGTAATTACAGTTCCTTCAATAGAGAGTTAATCCACATGTGCCCTCTCTGTGTTATCGGGGTGCATACCAGGGGAGCTTTGGAGGTAGGCCCATAGAAAGCCCTAAATTACTCTTTTATTCTGGGAGAAGACACACATAGAGGTTTGTGCGTACACACTCATGTACGACACCCACATACTTCCGTCTCTGTCTGTTTCTCTCTCATACACACACACCTCTCCTCATTCCCCTCTCATCAGTGCCATATCTCACTCCATTTCCCCGTACAATGGCTGTGCTGTATTAGAACCGTCCCTGAACCCCTGCAGCCGCATTCTGTCCCCAGGCCCAGACTATGACACAGTTGGCTGGGGCAGAAGAAAGACCCTCTGGCCCTGCCTCATTAAAATGGTAAAGAGCTGGAGGAGGATAGGAAAGCTAATCCTTCTACCAGTCCCCTACTAGAGCCCTCATCTCCTGGCCTGAGACCCCGAGAGAGAGGCAGATGCTTATAGATCATGAGAAGCTAAGGGGCTGTGACTGGGCTTGGTAAAATACATAGCCTCTGGGAGATGGAAATGATATGGCTCAAATGGGACAGTTTAGGTGTTAGGAGTGAGGGAAATGGGGTTGGGGCAGCAAAAAAAGCTGACTTGGAAGTATTATTGATTTTGAGTGGATTGGCGCTCAAGCGATACACAGCCGTGACAGAGTGTGATCCTAGATTTGTAAACATTAAATTGTGTCTCATGGTGTTAGAGCAATTTTCTATTAAGGTACAGACAGTTCAACAACATTGGATGCTGAAAGATTTCCACAGTAATTAGATCTTTGACATAATAGCATAAAACTCAGCAATGTGACCCTAATAGGTCAAATAATTTTGGCAGCAAATTTTGTAGCTTATCATACAGTAGCTGCTTATTGGGTCAGTTTCATATTACTGAATGTAAAATCAATCACACAAAAGCACATAATGTTAACTGGCATGATATTCACAAAAGAGGTTAAAACAATCATGACTATTACAAATATTATATTTCTGGATCTTTTCAGCATGCCAGTGAATCTTTTTGGATATTTTGTTTTTATTTATTTTTCCCAAAAGTAAAACTTGGCTCCAAAGCGTGTGCAGTCCACACTGCATCAATCATTCACTCACTCAGTATGGAAGTTGCAGGGCTTGCAAAGCATGAGGAAAACAGGGAAATGTTGTTAATTTCCCCAAAGACTGATATTACACAGGCCAGCTGAGTAGTGACAACAATAATCCCTTTTACATTTACCACACAGTGACAGCCAGCGAAAAAATGCTGCTGTATATTTTGTGGTATTAATTGCATTTATTGATTGCGCTTTAAACACTACAGTGCCAGCAACTTAATAATGCAGCAATTGATTGAATACAGAATTAGTGTTACATGTACTGGGTTTACCGTTTAGGCAGTATTAGTTCCAGTAACTCTACACACCCAGAATAATGGGAAGGATGTACAGGGAAAATGGATGAGGTTGGTCAATGTGCTTACTCAGCAGGTCCACCTCAAGACTTCCCAACAGATAATGATGCTCAGCACTGAGGCAGCACTCCCTTCCAGTCTGTACAATTAACCCGCTCTGGAGGTTTGTAGAGAGGGAGGAACATTCAGGCCTGTGGCTGCTTCTCTGAGAGGGAGAGCCTGACGGCATGTTTGGACTATGTTAATGTGTTTGGCGTCGGACAGCAGGAGTGATACTTTATGCATGTGTTAGTCTTAGATGTATGCAGTTACTCAAGTATTCCCATCAATTAATGAAATGAAAAGTCAATTTAAACCATGCTAATAAAAATACTATTGGCAGAAATGATCATTTACAGGTGTATTATCATAAAGGATTATGCTGGGTTTAGGTTGATTGAGCCTTGTGTCCCAGCAGCTTGCACCTTCTGCTTGAGGCAATTCTTCATATTAATACTTGACATTTACCCATATTTACTTATATCTGCAAAGTTCATACATGATGCACAAGCAAAAGAAACCGCGAACTGTGTGTTCAATGTTCAGTGCTAATTAATCTCAACCTTATATTCTTGCTGTATTATTGAGAATTTGCAGAGATCTACTTTCCAACTTTGCACATTATAGTGGATGTTTCATTTTATAATTACTTACTTGGCTGATCACAGCAATTTCACATCACCTCTTCAGGAACAATGAGCTTCCCACAGAGCCTGACGAATTAGCTGTTTTGTGAAAGGCTTTAGTGATAAATGCTTATCGTTACAGGGTAAAGCTCGGCTCTTGTCTTTGTCGGTGTGTGTATGTCGAGTGTGTGTGTGTGTGTGTGCGTGCGTGTGCGTGCGTGTGTGTGTGCAGGATTTTGCCTTCCTTTTCAATCGCTGTGAGAGGCCATTTGCTAGACTGTTGATCACTTCATTCATTCATTCATCCATCCATTCATTCATTAACCCTGCTCATCCGCCTCAAGTCATTTCTGAAGATGTGGACAGCAACCAAACAGCCCCTGAGGGCCCATTGAGAAAACTGTAGATAATTCAGGGCAATAAGCACCACGTACTGTTGGCTTTGATTATAGGAATTATCATGACATACATGTAAATGTATTCATTATCTGTAATTTCCATTTTTTCTGTGCAGGGGTGTTAGTTTCTGCCAAAGACTAAAGAGTCGTTATTTTCAGATTCAGTGTGTGAATGTAAAAGCACTGCTTGGAGGACAGTTTTGTTCTCCTCCCCACCCCTCCCTTTTTTTTCTCTCAAGTCTTTTTCCTTTCGCTCCCTATTTTCTTGCCAAATTAGTGTGTCGCCCCTTATATACTGGGATCGTTTTGGGAGAGAAAACTGTGATTTTGAATTTATTTTTTGTTTGTGTGGGCATAAAAACACATTTATTTTGTCACTTCTGCCCTACATTAGACTGACATACTGTATCCTACTGTACTATACGGTTGTGTTCTCTCTCAAAAGTCTCACATTCAGACTCTCATGTGCACACACACAGACACACACAGTGCCTATTTGTCAGCTGGCAGTTAGCCAAGGCCATAGTCATAAGGCAGTGACAGTAGATGACAGCAGTAAGATTAAAGGGTGTGGGAGTTGTGAGTAGGGCCGAAAGACAGGCAGGTCCATAAATATCACACGCAGGGATGCCCCCTAATACTTCAGAGCACCATATCATCACACAGTCGCATCACTGACGACAGACCTGGTGCTGATGTGGCAATGTGAGTGAAGTGATGGTAGAAATGCTCTCTGACACTCATCGAGCACTTTGTTAGGAACGCCATAGTAATACTGGGATGGGCTTCCCTTTGCTCTCAAAACGACCTCGGCTCTTCCAGGTATGGATTCCTCAAGATGTTGGAAACATTAGTTTGAGACTGTGGTCCATGTTGACATGACTGAATCTCCCATCCTACTGCATCCTAAAGGTGTTTTATTGGATTCAGATCTGGTGTCTGAGGAGGCTGAACTCATGTTCAAGGAACCAGTTTGAGATGATTTTTGCTTTGTGAAATGGTGCATTGTCATGCTGCAAGTGGCCTTCAGAAGATGGTAAATTGTAGGATGCACATAATCAGCAACAATACTCAGACAGGCTGTGGCATTCAAATGATGATTAATTGCTATTAAGAGGCCCAACGTGCGCCAAGAAAACTATTACACCACCAGCAGCCTAGACTGTTGACACAAGGCAGGTTGTGTCCATGGAGTCATGTTCTTGATGCCAAATTCTTACTCGACCATCTGCTGCCTCAGAAGAAATCCAGATTCATCAGACCAGGCTACGTTTTCCCAGTCTTCAACTGTCCAGTTTTGGTGAGCCTGTGCCCACTGCAGCCTCAGATTCCCTGTTTTTGGCTGACAGGACTTCCACAGCAGTTTAACCCAACATGGTCCTCTGCTGTTCTAACCCATCCACCTCAAGCCTGGACATGTTGTGCATTCTGAGAAACCGTTCACCGCTCACCACAGCTGTAAAGAGTGGTTATCTGATCACCTGTAGCCTTTCTGTCAGTTCCAACCGGTCTGGCCATTGTCCTCTGACCTCTCTCATCAACAAGGCGTTTCTGTATGCAGAACTGTTGCTAATTGGATGCCAATTTAAAAAATTACCCAGGAAGAAAAGCATGTATTTTTGGATGAATATAGGATTTTTCTTCTTTTTAATAACAATCAGTTTGTTCCAAAATTATTACTGAATTAATAGATTGGTAGATTAACAACAACAACAACAACAACAATAACTGACCACAGGTGTTCTTGATCATTTATCATGTAAAAAATGCCCAGAAATTCTCTGGTTTCTTGAGAAGAGAGAAAAGCATTGTGATGGGCATTTCTCTGTATTTTTCCGACATTTCAAAGAGTTAATGTTTAATTGATCGCACAAAACTAATCAACAAATTAAAATAAAACATCAACTGCTTCCCTAATTCCAGTGATACACTGAATTAGAGCGATAAACAGCTGGAGGGGCTTCTGTAATTAAACCTGTACTGCTGTTTGTGAGCTGTCAATGCATGTATGTGGGCAGAGCACACACACACACACATACACACACACACACACACACACACACACACACACACACACATTTTGTAGTGCATTTACATCTCATGCATCCTTTTCTCTCAAGGCTGATTTCAGTGCTGTGCTGTGTGCAGATGAGTGGTGCCTCTCTGACTCATTTACACCAAATACACATCTCCAGGTGTATTTTCATGCTGCTCGAGCAGTTCAGGTTTTAGCTGTTTGAACAGTCAAATCTAATACAAAACATATCAAGAATTCATTTGGTAGATTGTAGATATGTTGATCTACTTGATGCTCAGTGGAAAAGTGTGCGTTTTGTGCAAGAATCAACAAATACTGTATCTCAAAGACTCTTTACTTTCTTCTTTCTTTCCTTTCTTTCATCTTTTGAGCAACTCTCCTGGTTTTATTTTAACTCTAGCGTGATGCATTTTGTTGTGGTGTTTTCTCACACGTCTAATGTGTGTTCAGATTAAACTGGTTTGTGTGTAAACTTATGATTTTGTGTATGTTGTTTGTGTGTTTAGTGCTTGTGTGTTGCTCCAGCCAGTGTGTGTGCGTGTTTGTGTGCGCCCATTTGTCTGTCCCCAGCGAGGTGTGCTCTCAGCTCTGAGTGGGCGTTTCACAGACAGCCAAGAGACCAGCGGGGAAATTTCCCATCAGTCCATGGTGCAGTGTGCAGTGCAGGTTAACCACTGAAGGCTCTGAAATCCATAACCGCAGCAACAAAGCCTTTTTTTTTCTGTCGGTCTTTCTCTCTCTTTCTCTCTCTGTCCCTCTGTCTCTCCCTCTCTCTCTCTGTCTCTCCCTCTCTCTCTCTGCTAGCATCGTCTGCATTCCTCTCTTTTTCTATCTCTTTCTTTCACCCTCTCTCCCTTGCTCTCCCTCGCTCTCTGTCTCCCCAGATGAATCGTAGCAGAGATGAAAAGCTTTCAGGAATGCTGGCAGACAGGCAGTGCTTTACAGTAATCTAACCTGGGGAAGATGAAAGCCAGCTGGGAAGCAGGGAATAGAGCGAGGGGGGAAAAAGGTGAGAGGAAGAGAACGACAGGATTGAGTTTTGGGAAAGAAAGGAGCAGAAGGGCTAGATAGGGTAGAGAAAGAAAGGGTAAAAGAGTGAGTGAGAGAGGGTTTGTGGAGACAAGGGAGGCAAAGGTAACCAGAGATGGATAGTTTGTAAAGACCGTTAGGGGGTTAGATACAAAAAATGGGTAAAATGCTCATATGAGAGTGATGGGATAGTGAGAGGAAAATGAGAGGAGGAAAAACCTAAACTTGCTTGGAAATGGGAGAAATAGGGAAGGGAAAAGTTAGAAAGGGGACTGTACGTATCATGTTGCTGTAAGCAAGTAGGTATTTGGCTTTACCCTGAAGGATAACTTTGCTCCAACTTTCATAGGTTTCACTCAGATTGATTATTGTAAACTTATACACACCAAGTTCATTTCTCTTTAGGACACTTTGACTCAATACTTGCTGTAGTTGTACTTTCCCTCTCCAAGAAGGTGTTGTTGCCATCGTTTCAGGTGACTTATTTTCAAGTTTACCTCCTATGACTTTGTTGAAGCAGCGTCTCCATGTTTCTAGATCTTAGCAGTTACTTTACACGTCATAACACTGTATTCACCAAATGATAATAGCCAACAAAATTTTGACTCAAGAGCCAATAAACTGAAGTTATTATGAAGTTTTTCCTCCTAATTAAACAATACCCTTCAGTCTGGACTTCTACTGTATTAGTTAAAGTACTTTTTACTTAGTAGACATTTACAACCTTAATTCAGTTTAAGTTGGATATTGGATATTGTGGTTCTTTTTAGAGGGGGCTATGCATGACTTTAAGGAAGAGGGTGACAGACAAGGTAAAATGAAAGCGAGACACTAAGGTGAAAATTAAATGAAAACAGAGCATGAAAATGTGCTGCTACATTTGGCATTGTAATTACTGTAAGTCGTGTCATTTGGAAAGGTTGACACATAGTGTAATTGTAGCTGTCATACAGATGACAGCAGCCCAACACAAACCTGTGGAGTTTAAATTTCAGATCCTCTTCAGTGGAACAAACTCAATTGCAACACTGCTCACTGAACACTGAAGTAGCATCAAGTGTACCACTGTTGTCACTCGAAATGGCTCTGGCAGTTGGAAGGGGGAGCGCTCTTTGTGTGTTTTTGTGTGTGGTGTTTTCTTTGAATCATAATGTAGGTGGAGCAGGCCTGTCGCTGCTGTGACAAATCCCACCTCATGCACCTTGTACTTCCTGTGCAGAATGAGAGAAGCGCACCACACCGAAACGCTTCCCCACCTAATTGAAATTTTGAGGTATAAGAGGATTTCTTCACAACGTGAGCTGACAGGCCCCATTCACCAGATATCCTCTTAGACTCCTCTCTCTCTCTTTCTGTCTCCCTGAGAAAGAATTAACTTTTATCTGTCTTCAAGTTTTAATGCAGCTTACACCCATATCTTTCTAACGTTCTGCAGGTGATCTGTCTCAGTTCCTCTCAATCTCTCCTCTTTGTCTCTTTTTCTCTCTGTCATTCAGGCTTGCTCTGCTCCGACAGGGCCACTTGGTTTGCCTGTTTGCTCGTCATACTTTGATATGTCATATCATAAAAAGGGCAGAATAGGTAGACAGGGAAGAAATGAATGCAATAATAAGACTGAGATGGAGGATGGAGGGGAAGAGAGGAGATTGTAAAGAGACATAGAGTGCAGAGGAGATGAAGCAGAGTGGGAGTTACAAGTTAGACAGAGAATAACTTGTTATTAGATGCCCTTAGACTGCTGCATCAGCCAAGTCAAGTTCTCTACATACTTTAAATCAGCTGTCAGGAGAGAAAAACAGAGAACAATATTCAAGTCACGTGTTTGTGCTTTGACAGATTGCCGTCTATCCACCATGTGTGAATGTTCATTATATTTTACATCTGAGTAGCTAATGTGTTTGTTTCCATGTGTAATTACACAGGGACTCGCACATATATTTGTAGAGACATAGTTGTAAAGGTATTGTTTTCATTTGAACTTGACTGCATGCTCCTTTTGTTTCCTTATCTTTGTTATTAGATAACCAACCATCCTGAAACAACACACTCATTTATTTATGGGGTGAAGTTATCTGACCCCCACTGTGAAGCCTCCATTATCATGCATAAGACATTGCTTTTGTGTTGCAGCATAATGCATGGGCGTGAAACTCTAATGTGCTCCCTTGATAAAGAAGTGCTAATTTTAGAAACACCTCCCATGGAGTCAGTGAAAGGACGGCTTATACTTGTGATGTCTTCATTGGTATAAGAGAGGGGCATGTTGTGTTATGATAATAATGCTAATAATGATAATCACTGAGTTTATGACCAGGTCAGGAATCGTTTCCTTGACTCTTGGACATGAAAGCAAAATGGATGGAATACATTATTTAGCTTACTTTACAAAACTCAGAGCCAAACCTCCAAGAAAAAAACAGTATCAGTCAGATTAATGCATCATAGGGATTTTTTTTCTGACGAGCCAGAAAAGCCTTGTTGCCTTATTAAAGTTAAAGTAGAGCTGTAACCTAATGATACAATTCCAATGTGCCAGACATAATTCAGGTTGAGGTATTGTGCCCCATACAGGGTCACAAATGAACTTGAGTTGTGATTAATGTGTTTGCCTCTGGTGGATGTTTGAAGTGACAACAAATAACGGGCAATTAAAAAAAAAAAAAAAGAAAAGAAAAACAAAGGACAATAACTTACTTTCGTATGTTTTTGTTGTGGATGCATAATATAAAGCACTTTTACAGAGGAAGGTTGTTTTTATGCTTCAGGTTTTATGCAGGTTCACCAAAAATATACTGGGTTAAATGCATGAAGAAAAAAAAATAGCAGAAATAGCAGTATAATAGTCCATTCACACATGACTCCTGCAGCCGGTGGAGATTCAATCCATTAAACCAGTTTTGTATTTGTTCTGTCATACATAAGCTTCGTGTAATGCATCCAAGCCATTTTCAGTGGACACTGGCCTTTACTCTTTTTGCTCTTTCTCAGTCTCACCTTCTTTCCTCCAATGATTTCCATTATTATAGCAGTTGGTGAATCAACACATGCCTCCAGGGTTTAGTGCAGTGTTATTCCTCGCTCTCCCTTGTCCTCCTCACTCCCCTTGTTTTTCCTTTTTTGCACTCTGTGCCTCTCTCTTTGTCTCCCTCTCTCTGTCCCCTGCTACAATTTTTCACTTCAGTGGGGAAACAGGTATAATAGAGGGAGTGTGTCAGTCTGTTTAATAAGGAATAAAGGCAGAGAGGAGAGATGAGAAAGAAAAAGGAAGGGCCCTTAGGGCTGCAAACAAGGGAATATACACACAGACACATGCACACATATTATATGCACACATACACACAAACAAACTTGCACAGACAATAAGGAGGGAACACAGAAATTCACACCAGCTTATCTCTGAGGAATTGGTTGTGAGGTGCTTCCCTATTTAATTAGAAACTTTGGTAGGAACCTCATAAATCACCACAACATAAAACTGAAGGGTCGGCAATGAATGCTTCCCATACACACAGTGATGCACACACACGTATACACACACAAATCTGCACAAGTCCGAAAGGTAAAGCCTTTGGTAATTCATTAATTCATGAGTATGTGTGATCTTCAGCTTCAGTCAGTGACCCATGGATTGCTATATGCTATATAAGGTGCTATATGTAAGTTTTTCCTATTGCTACATAACCGATGTTACTTACCAGGCTAGAGGAAATGTTGTGTGTTTAGCATGGTTCTGGTGATAATGGTCGCTTGCCAAGAGATTCAGCCATTGTTGTGTTTACAAGACAAGAGGTTAGAATACGCCCTCTGGGCAGTGCTACTTCTTCACCCTCTCATGTTGGAATAAGCTAAAATACTTGCATATAGCTCCTGTTAATATGTGTGTTTGTTTTGTGTATCTACCACCCCAAGTCTAGTCTGTTCTTACCACACCAGTAGAACAGCACTTCTTTCAGGAAAATCGCTTGGAAAATGTGGACTTCATCAACTTTACCTTTTAAAGAAGATGTAAAATTCCCATTGAAGGATCAAATTACACAGCACTGTGATTACACCTGAAAAAAGACTCAGTACAAGAGATAGTGTTGTGTTGAGAACCGGAGAACAAGGGTGCAGAAAGGTCACAGTGTATATGTGATTGTGTGTGCACAGGACTCTGCACATATAGATGTATAGCCATGTGCATGTGTGTTAATGCTTGAACTCTAGGTGTGTGTGCAAGACAATGCTTGACTCTCCAGAGTTATTCTGATGGCAGTGTGTGGTAACATGATCCAGGGTGATGTCTACTCTCAGACAGTGTCTGGCTCTCAGCTCCCCATCTATTATTCACACACCTGGATACACACACACACACACACTCTGCCTTCTTCCCTCACATGTTACTCTTTACTGCACTTTCTGTCTCACATTTGTGGCCAAACAGCTAGAAGTTCAAGACTGTTGACTTCTTCTTTGCATTTTCTTTGTGTATGTATGAGTGTGAGCGTGACACTGTGTATCGATGTGTCCCTTTTGTGTATTTATGTATTTGTTCTTATCTCCCAGGAAACCAATCACACTTTTGAAGTCAATGAACTGCTCTGTTTGCCCTGGTAAACAAGCTGAAAATTAGTATTGACCAGTGAGAAGAGGGTGGACTGATAAGCAGGAAAAGAAAGAAACAGATATCCGCTAAAACAAAGCACAGTCTGGTGAAAAGGGACTAAAGAGTTCTCAAAGTCATGCCTTCACCTTGACTAAAGTTGATCTGAGCCTGTCAGTAGGTCATTATCAGAGCTAGACATCTCTTTGGGGACCTGGCCCTTCTCCACCACCCTGGTTGGATAGGCTGCTGATTGACATTTATAGAAACAGAGCATGGTCCAATCAAGAAAAGCCTATTGAGTTAACGCTGTTAAGATGAAAGAATGCAACCCTGTTCTTGTGTTGTGAAATACAGCCTCACACAGGGGATGGATAAAGGTCACAGTGGGGGTGTTTGCGAAGTGACCCTGTGAATGTTGATCAAAGTCTGTCACCGGATAATTACCTAAAGAGCTCATATTCATTTGAGGTTCCTGAAGAGAGCTGCTCTCTTACCTCTCTATACCTGTTCCGTGTAAAGCAGATCTAAGGTTTCCCCAATGTTGATGTTTTTGTCCTATTAATCATGACCTTAGGTTATCATAGGCCAGTGATTCTCTGTCTCCTTTGCTCATAAGACAAACAGATCCTCTACTCATTATCTTCAAAGGTTGGACAAATTGGTGATTGACATTTAAGGAAGTAGAATGTGGTTTGCCGATAAAAGTGCCACCGGGTTCACTCATGTGACTCAGTAGAAGAAAGGACCATCTTGTCCTTCAGTTGTTACATATATACATGTGTGATTTCTTTTTTTTTTTCTTTTTGTCTTTTGCTTTTCAGTCCTCAGTCTGAACTAAAGCAACTTACCAAATGAGCTGCCATGCACATATGCTCCCTGTGCTTTTGGCAGAGATTTTGGCTAGAAAGTTCTTCTATCCGAGGCTGCATGCCAGTCGTGGGAGGAAAGGGGGCAGTGAAATGAGGGAGCAGTGTTGTAAGAAATATACAGGTAGATAAACGGCAAGCTCACATTGGTGGTCACTAATGCAGGAAAACACAAATATATTGATATTTACCGTGACAGAAACTAGAAAAACCCTAAATATGTACTACTGATATACTATAGCAAAGAGGCACAATAAATAGATTCTTAAGTGAAAGGTATTAAATTTACTGGAAGAAAGAGAATGATGAAGATTCCTGTCCATTTTTTCCTTCTCAAACTCCTCCTCTTTTTCTTCTTCCCTCTGTTTCTCTAACATCAAAGCTAGCTGCCTCTTGCTCTGCCATATGTCCAGCTTCCTGCATGCTGCAGCGCTGAAAGGTCTGGACAACACACTCCCTGTCACGTGTACGCACACGTACACAAAATGCAACCCACTGAGTATAATCTCAATGTGATTATACTCAGCGGGCTGTATTTTTACAACTCAACCCGCTGCAACAGTTTGCCAGGCTCACTCCTCCAAATGAACCGCATCCATAGCTCTCAGTTTGTGGACTGCTTTGTCGCCTGAAAGGACCGAGTCTTGATTCGACACAATAGGCTGATTTGATGCCCTCACTACTCCGGGGAACATGTTGACTTCATTAATGGCTCCCAAAGCCTTTTAGCTCTCACACGGTGGCCTCTGGTCACAAAATATAATGGGGTGCACACCACTCTGTCGCACAGCCACTAGGTTGCACCACTAATAGAGACACAGGTGGTGATGTGCGCTAGAATTATACCGTTGCCTCTGTGCGGTCCTTGAGGCCCAGCCAGTAGCTGCAGCAAAAGTGGCGTGGAAAGCAGCTCTTATCACTGCAGAATAACAGGGTAAGAAAGGAAAAACAGTAGAGGAAATAATTGGTTTGAAAGAGAAATGTGTAGGTGGGTTTTTCTCAGCCAGGCCAGGTATTTGTCTGCACTAGATGAGGTCTGTCAGGAGATCTCTACCTGTCGCCTCTAACACCCTGCTGCGGCTTTAATGAGACAGTGAAAGAGGAATTGGATGGGGAAAGGAAAAGAATAGAGGGGTTGTAGAGAGAGGGGGACATCTTTTCTGCACAGTAAAAGTGATGGAATGATGCATATTGCAAGGAAAAAATGGCAAGAATGAAAAAAAATCGATGGACAAAGAAATGAAGTAAGACAACGAGAACACAAAGGAGCAACTGAGAGGAAAAAGAATAAGAGATGGAGCAGTGATGAATAAGTAATAGGAAAGGGACAATTGCCCAGAAAAGAAGAATTTTTTTCTCACTACTGGGTACATTACATATATGTGTGTGTGCCTTTCCCTGTCCACTTTCACATAGATTACATCATCATGTGCCAGGCCTTTTCATACTTTCTGGAAAAAATGGGGATCATCAATAACCATGTGCCAACAGGCTTTGCAGGGAGAAATGAAAAAAAAAAACATCTATCAAGTCTGCAAGGCCTCCTTCTTCTGGTCACATCTGACAGTGGACAGAGTGAGGGGTTTTCAATCTAAACATACAGTGGGGTCCAAAAGTCTGAGAGGGGAAGTGGTCTCAGACTTTTTGGACCCCACTGTATGTAAGCGCTTTGAAAAGAGGGCAGACGAATGGGAGACAACATACAAAATACATTTCAGCGGCAGAAGAATAGAGTCTGCAACAGACATACCAAGGAAGAGGGAGTGCAATTTTGAAAAGCACAGAAGGAAAAAAAAGCAAATGAGAGAAACTGAGTTGTGAGAAGTCAAGAGGTCACAAACGTTGTCAAGACTGAACCGGCCATAAGCCTGCAGGTATTTTGGACAACCTCATGACTTACAGATTGAGACAGAACGAGAGAGAGGGAGATAGAGGGAGGGAGAGAGAGGGAAAAGAGCAGGAGGAATAGCAGAGGAGGGAAATGAGTAACAAAAGCTGAGCTGTGAGCCCCCTGCCTGGTCACAGTGCTCTAAGGCAGCTCAGCAGTGAAAGCAATGATAGCAGGGGAGACCTGTCACTCACCCTTTGAAGCCATGGGGGAGATTGAGGGAGGAGAGGAGAGCAGGGCAAGAAATGAGTTAGGAAGCCTCCAGACACTTGTCCCCTTTCACGTCCAACACCATCATCCCTCACAATAACATTCTTGTCCTTCTTTTTGCCTCTATCCTTGCTTTTTCTGTCTGTCTCTCAGCAGGGGGATAAGGTTAGATTAGTAGGCCACACGGACCTGGAGGCTAACAGGTACCACACCTTTAATGCCACAACGGTCAGTCACCGAGCCAGGGGTTCCCCTGCAGCTCTGTCTGCTATAGTGTCAGATCCCAGGGGTGAGGTGGTGGAGACTGGAGTGGCACAAAAATAAGTGTAGATACTCCTGGCTCACTCACTAAATTTCAATTTTCAATTTTGTTTTTTCTGTATTTCCTTCATCTTCTTCATCGTTCATCTTTCTTTTTAGTTACCGGGTATTGCCACTGCTGTGACACAGCCATGCTCAGGCCATTCACTAATGCACGGTTATACGACTTTTATTTCCGAGCACCAAGTTGTGGAGGTTTTCCAGAAGTTTCTTGTAGCCTTCTGTTCCTAAACAACCTGTCCAAAATCAAACATCTGCAAGGATTTAACCTCAATAAAAACAAAATCAACAGGAGGGCCACTGTAGAGGTCATATTCTGCATAGTTTTGACTCTGCCAATGCAAGTCTCTGTACTTACTTCCCTGCTAACAATGACATTTCCCTGATTTGAACCCACAAAGCACCTTCTTTCACAGCGCAGGCATTAGGGGGAAAGGCATTAATTAAAATCCTGCTGTGTAGCAGATATGCATAATCGCAAACATAAAACAGAGAATAGTGAATTAAAGCACAGAATGAGTTCAGTTCCACTCTGTGGGGTTTTTTGCCCACTCATCCTCCTATAGAGAAAGGACTCAAGCCGGAAGGAAAGAAGGAAGGAAGGGAGGGGGGAGGGGGGGCGCTTTAAAAGTGTCTTCAGTGAAGTGAATGAATATTTTACTTCCATAAAGGAAAGCAGTAAACCATGAGCCTTTGTTGTACCTTCTGGATAACTGCAAGATGTCTCCATTATAGCTTGTCATAAAACATAAAATACTATGCCAAAAGACACTGGATGTAGAATTACCATGGCATTAGTCATTCTTGTGTCACCTGCTGTACTTGTCTACACACCACATCTGCAGTGCTTTCCATTTTGTCCAGTCTTTTTCGCAGATAGAATAAAAACATGTGTCAGGCTTTTATTGTCTGCAATAACTCCTGTTGGTGATGAATAGCAGATCATATGTGATTCTTTGCTCCAGCAGTGCAACACATGCAGCCAAGCATTCCACAGTTAGTGTGCCACATCCTCATTAATACCCTCAGATTAATGTCAAATCATCCACACTCCCCCACTAGTTTTGCACCAGTCCATCTTGCCTGGAGCTATATATTGAGGCACTGAATGTGGAAGTGGAGGGTTTGTTCCGGCATTGATTGACACTCAGAGATGGATCCAGTCCGCCTCCTAGCCTCCTTTTCTTCTGTTATTCTTTCTACCCCCCTCACCCCCTCTTTTCTCTCTGTCTGCCATATGTTTCAGTGAGCTGGACAGATTTGGGCAATCAGACAGCCACCATTGTATTGCTGTCGGTATGAATAGAATGCGTGGAGAGACACATTGCCATTATGTAGTGACGATACGTTGTTTCTTTTCTTCCTGTCTCTTTCACAGTTTATGTTCCCTCGGTTGTCTCTGTCTGTCTGGCTGTCCCTCTTTCTGAGCTCTTATTGCCTGTCCTGCCTTGCCTGGTTGAATACCTAACACACACTTTGGTTTGAAAAAGAGGGTCGAATCCTAACCCAAGTGTGGCAGGTTGGGTTACAGTGGTATTTGGCATGTTGCTGTGCTGATGCAGATCCAAAATGTTTCTGATTGATATCTTGAACTGGCTAAGAACCCAAGGGTTTAAAGAGGAGACCCCAGCAGAGACCCCCATGTGCATATTTCAACTCTGGTATGTTTTTAAAAATGTCACTGAAATATGTTACAAGTCAACTCCAATAAACATTGTAAATAGATGAAAGTTTGAATATTATTTCAACCTCATAATGATAGTATTAGGCAGTCTTTAAATGTTCTGAATGAGCTTCATATTTGTGGCAAAGTGACATTTTTAGTGATTTTTATTATGAGTGTTCCTTTTTTTGTAGTTTTGGCCAGCATTTAAAATGGTTATAACATTTTAATTTCTCACAATTTCATTTCTTGAGATTAAGGAATGTGATCCTATGAGTCCAGTAGGGAAAAGCAACAGAAGAAGATTCACAGTAGTTAAACTCAAAAATCTACCCATTTAGAAAATTTGAATAAAAGTGAATGCACACAAAGTATCTGTCATCGTTCATTTCTTTATGAAGCTAATTTCATGCTCTGCTATGGTAGGTATGGTAGGTCAAAAATAATATGTGTTGTATTAGATGATTAGATTAGATAATTAATACAACATATTTTTTTTGTTTTCAGTTTAGCATTACTTACCACAATTACTGATCTTAGCATCAAAGTTGGTCAATTAGAATCAACGCTACCAATATACTACAAGACTAGCTGTTACCTTTAAAAGTATTTTAACTACATTTTGGAACCAAGTGGATTAATATTTACTGTACAAGACATATGTAGATATCCAGCAGATAAAGGTTCATGACCCCTGTTGGCAATAGAAATGCTGGCACCGACTTTGATTTGCCCAAGGGCACGTTTCTGAGGATTGGTGGTATTCCTCACACAAATATTGTGGTGATTTAAGTTTCCCAGCATGCTGTGTGACTTTGGATGACATTCTGCTCCAGCCCACTCACCTCACTGTGGTTGCATGGCTCATGTCTGAGCATAGCGATACTTTAGTCAGCAGCTTATTCTGGCTTCCACCAGCAGCATGTTGGTCATGGTGTGTGTTCCAGCCATGGTGTGTTAGTGTGTGTTTGCCATGCTTACCAGACTGCAACTCTGTGTGACTAGCCTTCCTTTTGCCACCCCAAAATCTATGCCATATGAGGCAAGGACACAATTCTCCGATCACTTCCACCATGCACATAGTCCCCCTATTTCAGCTGTTGTATGTTTTAGGAAGTACACATTCAATGTGTAATTTCCCCAATGTGTTGTTGTCCAGAGGGGGTAGTTCTGTCTGTGTATATCCTGCACTTAGCCACAACTATCACCTGCACTAACACTAATGCAGCAGTTTTTTATGCCTCCTGAGGATTGACTGGACTCCCCCTAAAATGTGGACAATCCATCTCACCACTTGATGTAAAGTAGTTTCTGCATAATGGCACAACAGTTCAATGAGATTATCCAAAATCAATAGAAGTGCTCAGATGTTCAACCAGGAGTACTGAATTTCAATGGGTAATTTTCACTGGAAGAAAGTTCCTTGAGGGGCAGCAACATTATTGACCTAGATGTCTTTTGGACTCAACCACTGACAAAATAACAATCCATGTTTTGACATTATAGTAATTTGAGATTGGTATGTAGCTTGATACATTTCTGCATCTTTGTCAGCGTACATCCTATTGATTTTATTGTACAATATAACACAAACAGTTTCAGCACAGTGTAAAACACCATATTTTCATTGAGAGAGATAATCCAGGATTACATTTTTACCTGCCACAAACTGGATTCCATGCAGAGTCAGAGGAAGTGCAGTGCTGTACCTTCCGTTTGCTTTTGTGGTGTATAGTGCCAGTACGAGGAAACAGAAAGAGGGTTCTCCTGTGGTTTTCACACCGGAATGGTTTCCCTGTCTGTATCACACCTTCTGCTAGCTGTTAGCCCCATGGAGAGAGAGAGGTAGTCACTTTGGGCACATTATTTTTCATTGACAGATTCAAGGCAGAAAATACCATCTGCCTATGAGGTGTGATTTCTTTTTCTCCACACTGTAACACTGCAAATGTTTTATAAATGCATCTACAGTCAGTATTTCAGTATGTCAGTATAACCCATTCTGCTATACTTTAATGGTAGATCTCCAGAAAACAAAGGATAGTCAGTCACTGCTCTTGGAAGGTCTGAGTAAGTTTAAAAACACTCCATAAATATTTTATTTATTCTGAATGTCTGAATGTTTGTGTTTTTGTGAGAGTAAAGATACCTATGCAACTCAGGTGTCTAGACTTTTTCTTTTTTTTTTTTTAACTGCAGAAGCCACTGTCTTTACCTGTGTATTCATTGATAGTACTGGTGTAGGTATCTGTCACAGCCACTAGGGGGATACAGTTTTTGACCAGGGTGGTCGCTTCATAGAGGACTGGGATTTTCTCTATATGATTAGCGATATAGCGTGGATCTCTTCCACAGATGCACACACATACGGATCCCGACACACACAGAGCTGCTGAAGCAATATTTACAACACACATTTTGCAGTGCTGAGGAAGTGTGCTCTATGAGTCAAAAGTGCCAGTAACTCTCCTCACTCTCCCCAGAGTGTCCCTCATTACCATATGAGTCGCTCCAGCCAGACTGCCTCTGCTTGTGTGTGTGTGTGTGTGTGTGTGTGTGTGTGTGTGTGTGTGTGTGTGTGTGTGTGTGTGTGTGTAAGTGTGTGTGTGTAAGTGTGTGTGTAAGTGTGTGTGTAAGTGTGTGAAAGAAAGAGAGTGAAATGCCAGTGTTTACCATGCATGGAAGTGCTCGTGGGAACACACATATTAGTATGTGTGCATTTATGTGTGGGTCCAATGCATCTCTCACCTTCCCACTACTCTGAGGCAGAATGAAGTCTGTCTGGCACTGAATGTCTATTGTGTAGTGCTAATGTGATAGCAGAGATTAGCATTGTAATCCATTTAGCATAGAGCAGCTAATCCACTTTATTACTGTTGAAAAGGAATCAGATAATATTGGCTAGCACCACTGTAGCTGCCTTAATGATTTTCGGCTGATGAAAAAATTACTTAAAGATATATTAATAATTACTGTTGCCGACAATGAAACTAGGATTAGTCATTTCATAACAAATCAGAATCATTAGCTTTAGCCTTTCAACAAGGGAATTAAGGTATTGCTTGTGTTCCATCAATGCTGAGTAGGCTTTTTGTTTGTGGGTGGTGTGTGTCTTTGTAGTAAAAAAAATCATGCACTAGATGTTTATTTTCATTTGACTGTAAAGAACCTCACAAACTGTAAGTCGACATTTTGGAGGATTATTCTTTTTAAAGTGCAGAGTTTAATACCAGGGGAGATGGAGTCTGCTGTAACTGTTTAAAATATATAAGCCCAGGGTGAACCTGCTGTGTTGATAAAACAAAAATAATAGGGTAAATTTACTATTAAATACTTTATATGTGCCAATTATTGTACAAACAAGTCCACTGGCCTTTCATTTAAATTGGTCTTTCTCCCTTGCGTGTTCCCCTCCAGTCCCAGTGTGACTAAACCAGCCAGTGTTGCATGCTTGCGGACATGCTGTGTGTTCCCTGGTGGCTCATTTGTTTTGTTGGTGGTCAGATTGAGGGATAATATACAGGAGCTTCCCCTTGAAGCCCCTCAGCTCCCCGGCGACTGTGGATCTGTCCCAACACAATAAAACTCTATATTCAGCCACTGCCATAGACTGTCTGCCCTTTAACTCTGCTCAGCAATTGGCTCCACACTTTTCTCATATTCGGCGAGTGTAAGCCGATACACACACATCTTCACATACATGCACATACACTGACATGCTGTGTACTGTGCACATACGCGCAGCGCCTCAAATTAACTGACCCAATTGGGCAGATTAGATAACCCCACCTGCTGAATCTGGCCCTGGCTCGTGTGGAGGATTCTTTCTTCCTACCTCCCTCTCTTCTTACTCTATCTCCTATTTGCCTTCTGTTCTTTTCTTTGCAGCTGACCCTAGTGCATACAATAGTTCCCAGTGAAAGTGTATAAGGCTTTGATACACAGAGCTCAAGGTCCTTTGAGATCAAGATCACTACACAAGCCAAGCAGGAGGCAGAGCGAGAGAGGAAGAATGAGTGAGAAACAAAGGAGGAGGGAGAGCAGGGTGAAATCAGGGTGAAAGATGGTGCCTGCTTAAAGAAATGTCATGTTGTGAAACTGGATATAAGTATAACAGCAGGAGGAGGGCAGGACTTAAACTGCACTCAGTGTACTTGCGTTTCTTTCTTTACTATACAGTAGTTGATTGTCTGAGCCAAAGACAAAGAAAAGTTGGAGTGTAGAGGAGCAGTTGATTCTTTGGTTTCTGTTATGATGCTGTCATAGAAATGTGTCAAAACACTTAGGTAGCAAAAGGTGGCCATGTCTGACTTACTTCCTCCGCATCTTCGCCTCTCAAACCGGAACTAGTTGACACCTCAGGCAAGACGATGCAGCAGTAGGTTTTATAGTTAAGATGAGGTAGCTGTAGGTTGCTGATCAATGAACCTTTTGTGGGACAGTCCCTTCTTTACATGCTCATGTTGTGTATAAAGTTGGACTAAAGACCTGTGGTCTCTGTATTCTTGAGCCCATTTGCAAATGTTTTGTTAAACTAACAGAAAGACAGATCATTGTCATTGTCCTTTGTTACACAGATTTCCACCACAATGCAGAATCAAGTCAGTCACTTACTATAAAGACCATGCATAGTGTTTCTGTCCTGTTTCGTAAAAACTGACATTCATCCCAAATAAAATGTTGAAAGACAAAGAGTGCAACTTTATAACTCACAGCACATACAAAAGATATCTATTTTTGTAACAATAAATCTTAGAAGGTATGGCTGAAATAACATATAAATCCCCTCCAATAATTTTCACCCAGTCCCTAACAAAGATAACAAGTTCTGTTTTCAGTGGGGGCAGCACCATTTTACCAAAGGGTTCAGTTTATCTACTTAGAACAGTTGAGGCTTCTTGACCTTAACGAGACTTTAGCTTTAGGCGGGGCCAGCAGAAAGGTATTTTTAATGATATGCTGACAGAGGGAACACACAGAGTATGGTGTCATCAGCGTATTATAATTAATCATGAAGTGACTCACCTGTCGGCACAGCCATCTGCTTCCTGTCCAATTATCTCCAGTTTGTGCCTTTTACTTGTGAACCCTTACGTGCTGAAGAGCACAAAAAACCACCAAGAGTCATCACAACTTTAACAAGACTTGCTTCACACCTGTCTGCAAGCCCACACAGGCCTGTGTGCATATGTGGATGTGGGAGTGTGTATTCTACCAGGTGCTGAAAGTTGCTTGGGTAGGTAGGTGTCAGACCTGTGTTTTACTGGGAAGTTACAGCCAGACGACCTGATTTAGAAAGGATCATTTGGAACACACCCTGTGCGTGCGTGCGTGCGTGCGTGCGTGCGTGCGTGCGTGCGTGCGTGCGAGAGAGAGAGAGAGAGAGAGAGAGAGAGAGAGAGAGAGAGAGAGAGAGAGAGAGAGAGAGAGAGAGAGAGAGAGAGGAACTAAGTAAGCAGATGTTCAGGCACAACCCAGAACATTTCTTTCACACCACCATGTGTGTGTGGGGCTAGTTCAATCCACTTTCTGCTGAGTAAACACACCTAGGGGCCCCACAGACCACACCTCTTGCCCAGATGCCTAATTACCATAATCACTTTTGAATGGCTGAAACAGTGATAGAGAAAGATGAGCTTCTCCCATACAGCACTGAAAGTCATGACGTATGGGAAAATCCTCAGGCAGAATGTGGTAGATGGGCAATTTTGCCAATAATAATGTCCAAAAGTACCTTTTTAATGACACCTTGCTTCCTAATTACAGACCTTGTTGTTCTAGACACCACCCTTGTTCCATTGCCAAGTCATTCCCTGTGAAAGACAATATTACTCTCTGTCACTGTTTCTTCTGTTTTTTTATCTCATGCGTTCTTTATTTACAGGTTATATTTTCAGCCCTTTCATCTACATTGTTTATTTGATTATACAGTAACTAATGAATGATGAAGAAAAATATTTACATCCGAGATACTGTGAAAGAAAATTGTTAAAAAGTAGGTATTACTGGCTTCTCTGTGCTCGTCACTACTTCTGCGATAGCACTGGTAACACAGTGTGCTTGGCAGTTGTTGAATTAAAAAATCCAAACCAAATGTGAAAATGTCACTGATCCTGACCAAGGCACTTCACCCCCACCATATCAGATGCTAAATCAATAAAGTTAAAATATTAACTTGAATATTGAATATATTTAAGTAATTCATAATGTGCTTCTCTGCTTTTCCAGATCCGGGTAGACGGCTCCTCTCGTGCCCTGCAGTATGAGACGGTGCAGGCGGTGGAGAGTGGACCCATCCTCAGAGACATGGCCTTCTCTTCTGACCACCACTACCTCTATGTCATGTCAGAGACCCAGGTCAGTCAGACACACACACACACACACACACACACATCAGAAGTCCTCCCTGCTGACTCAATATCATTACCACAGGCGTTTATCATTTTCTTATGTCAGAGGGTAGAATAACCTTTGGTGTAGCATAGAGGATTTCATTACAGCCTGGCAGGAGGAGAGAAAAGGATTGGATGGACTGTTGGATGCTATGACCATGTCTTTTTATAGAAACACACTGAGGGTAGAGCTGGAGTGAATAAATGTGTTGAATTATAGGGAGAGAGCAGAGTGGTCTTAGTCCACTTGTATGTGTGTGTGTGTGTGCGCGCGTGCGTGCGTGCATGCGTGTATGTGTGTATGTCTGAGCACAGACAGATACACACACACACACAGACACACACAATCTCTCTTAGTACCTTTGATGACATGGAATGTGGCGCGAAATAGCAGCACTCTGTGTAATGGACACAGACAGAGAGAGACTGTGAACACCTCTATCAGAGGCAAAACCTCGCTAAAATAGCTCCATGGAAAGTACGTAACACACATGCTGTGCTCACATAAATGCACACACACTCCTATGACTCACCATGTTAGGTATTCACTTCCTCTTTATATTACACACAAAAAGACACACAGTCACATGTCTGTATTTACATTATGTTCTAAACATGTACAGTAGGAATTTATGTGGTGGAATGATGACGTCTGTATGTTGAGCTAAACATTAGGTTACAAAGTACAGGCCACTTTTTTCAGAGGTAAAGTGACTGTTCTTATCATGACTGACCAACAAGTTATGAAAGGTAAATCTTCAACACAGAAACTGTAAACACACAAACTTTTCCCATTAAACACAATCATTCTCTTTACGGCACAGCACTGTGTAAGTCACTGAGGCCAGATCAGACCCCATGGTGCATCCTTTTTTCTTTTCAGTCCACTTTAGCTCTGTTCATTGTCCATTATTAATGCCAATGTTAGAAATAATATTGCAAAAGCTCTGAAGAAGAGATAATATGCATATCATTTTCTCTCTCCCTCCTCTTTATCTCCTGCCACCCATAATCACAGAAGGCCGCTGCTGTTTTGTTGGCAGCGATAGCCTAGTTACCCCTGTATATTGTCTGCAGCTTCCAGAGGATTATAGACCTCTCTGGCACCATCAAAGTGTCAGTATTTACTAATGTGTAGTGCAGTTTGTTTGTGTGCGCAAATGTGTGCCCATTTTAAGTGCCCAGATTATCCTGATAACATTTTAAATATCAGACAGACAGTGAGTTGAAGGTGCCCTTTCAAATACAGCTCTCATTGCCTCTCCTGAGGTCTCAGTCAGTCCATCTGCACAGAGAGAGAGAGCGAGGAAAAGGGAGGGAGAGACACAAGTGAGGAGAATAAAGATATTTAGGATGCCATTTTGTCATGGCATCCACTTACCACTCTTTTGTGCAAATCTGTTATTCAGCAATGCGAGAATTTGGCTTTTTTTTCTCATTTGTATTGCAATGCGTCTAATTGGGTTTACAAAAGATATTACAGAATAACAAATTAATTATTATGAACACTTAATTTCCATTTTTCCCCACTATGTGTGTGAGGCGTTTGTAGTAATTAGTCTATTAGCCTAGTTAGAGGGCTGACCTCCACTAACTGTTTAGGAGGAACATCTGGGAATTATCATTCACACAAATATAGAAAGCATTTAATGAACACAACACATAGACACACAGAACCCACAGAAACATGTTCTAAATTTTAGTGCCCAAAGAGACAGGCACACACACACACACACGCACACACACACACGAACGCACACGCACACACACACAAACTCATTCATTTAGTGCTAAATGGTTTACAGAATGAGATAAATGTAGTGAATGAATAAAACAGCAATCCATTATAACCCATCATAATGTTGTTTAATAATGATGTGCTTTTAGTAATCAAAACATTCCTGCTAGGTATTGAAAGACAGATAACTGATAAATAATTGTTTCCACAGTTAATCAGTTAATTTGACTGATGTTGTTATTTTTCTAAATAACTGTGATACCATCATGTGTCTTTGTGCCAGTTCTTCGTGCAGATTCAAACAGCTGATAAACACTACTTCATAACTGCTAGTGTCTGGTTCATTTAAATCAGTCAAAACAGATTTTATTGAATATCAAAGAGGGTCAGAGAATATTCTAGAAATGCGAAGTTATCTTGAATATCTTGCGTTTGCTTTTTGTTAACCTCATACAGGCAGCCAAGTTGAAAGGTCACACTGTGGTCACTCTTCATGCAGGAGTTTTGAAACCCGGTGCAGTACTGCTTGCTGGATCACTGCGGCGGTTTAGAATAACAGCTTGCACACACACACACGCACATTCCCAATTCCCAGCGGTGGCAAATGCTATTAAAGCAGCCCGAGCCGGTCGATAGCAGAAGGCCACCTGCTGTTTCTGGGGCCTGGGACCCAGACATTCAGAGAGAGAGAGAGTGTGATAGATGGAACGAGGAGAAAATACAGAGAGAGCAAACACAGGATAGAGAGAGAGAGAGAGAGAGAGAGAGAGAGAGAGAGAGAAGAGCAGGGGGTCCACAACAGGAGGCTGAGAACAGAGTCTCCCCTGCAGGCTGGTGATGCTAGGCCAGGGGCTGACCAATAGAAGGACCTCCTGCCTGGCTGGACTGAAGGCCTTCTTTAGTTCAGTGTTAGGGTCCAGTATAGGACATTGAGGGTTAGACTTTAGATGAGAGACGATAGACTCAAGGGATAGACACAAGGCAAAAGGAAAAAACTGAGTAATTATGTAGTCATTATAAGTAAGATGCAGATTGCATTTTGCATTTTGTTTCTGTGTTTTTGTTTGTATATGGACAGATGGTTTTGTAAGTGTTCATACTTCATATAATTCCTGCAAAATAAGTGTTGGTTAGTCATATTTCTGATCGCTGGAGAAAATGGTGAAGACATCTTGAACGAACTTGAGAAATGGCTCCGTAATCTTCTCTTTTTCATTAACGCTAAACAAATGCAAACCTTGTCCTCACTGCAATCATCCCTCTTTATCACAAAATCAATTAAAGTAAGTAAACATAATTACTTGAGCTATATAATGATTGCCTGGCTCAGTCAGTTTTTTCGTATCAGTGGACAAATATGTATTCTGTGATCTAGATGGCAAAGTAATTTTCAGTGCAAACTTTGGTACCCTCACTCTCCGTCACAAAGCAAAAGAATGTAAATACGGTAACTTAGGGTCTATAATGACAACACAGTGTGATAATGTTCGACACATTCTTCCAGTGTTGTGTTAGTGCTACGAATATCGACTATAATCAATTATAAATTATTTACAATGTGGCACAACTAATGGAACACCTTGACAGTGTAGTATGTACCCAGCTTCAGGGAAGGGGCATCATGCTGAGTCACACTGCACCCTGCTTGTCTCTGTCACATTATACACTCATTAGGGAAGGAAGCTAGCCAAACACACACACACACATGCAGAATTGTATTCTGTAACAAATATGCTAGAGATTGTCTAGCATATGTATTGTATTTTCCTCTAATACATTTTCTCAGCCTTTATTTCATTTTCCTTCTATCCTTGCAACCTCTTTTTTGCTTTCTCTCCTCTATCCTGTGACTGTGTCGTCTTTGTTTGGTTTGTTTTTCTTTCAGGATTATAGATTTTTGCTCCCGCAACCCGTATTCATTTCTAAGGGGATTTGTAAAGCAAATGAGGATTCAGCCTTTTGTGTCTCTTACTCCTCTCTCCTCATCTCCTTTCTCTCTATCTTTATTTCATTTCTAACCCTCTCTTACTACCCATTGTTATTTTTACCCCATGCCATCCCCCAGTTCTCCATTCCTTCATTTTTTTTAGAGTAATCTGTCATCCCTACCCTCTCATTAATCCAGTGATTGGTTGTCCTCTAATTGGATCCTTCTCTCTCTTTCTCTCTCTCTCTCTCTCACTTGTACACACATTGTCTCACACACACACACACACACACACACACACACCCACACGTGCGCGTCATCTTATTAGTGGGTTTAATAGATGTTCTGGTATAAAGAGGACAGTCAGATTATAGAATGGGCTGTGATTATGGATGTTAGGGTTGCGCTCTGAGTGACAGGGACAGGTCAATTCCACTAACATGAGCTGCTACTGTAGCTCAGTAGTATGCTACTATCCTGTTAACACTGGTTCATCTGTCAACTACAATGAGGACATCTGGAGTGAATGAGATGGTGTCAGTGGAGGTGGAGGTTGGGGGGGCATTTCAGCATTTGTTCAGTATGTAAATTAAGAGTACAAGTCACACACTAACAGAGGCTTCAGTTTTAATAAGTGCTATGAACCTGTTGTAGAGAAAAAACAGGTGATGAACAGTTATTGAGGTCAACAATGGAGTGGGAAGTTAGCGCAAAGGTTATTGCATGAGTTGGAGCACATGAATAACTTATGGTACTGTTTTAGCGTACAGGTTCTTTCTTGTCCATGTGTATAAATAAGATTAAATAAAGCTTGTCATTCCGAAGCAGGAAACATGAATAGAAAAAAAGATCTCGAAGACACTGACTTTCCCTTCCACACCTCCAGGACACATATGAGAAGAACTGCTTCCACAAAGCTCTCAGCATTTTCAAAGACTCCTCCCATCACTCTCACATCGTCTTTGCCCCCCCCCCCCCATCTGACAAACCATACCGTACAATCAAAGCCAGCAGTACCAGAATGTGCAATAGTTTTTATCCACAAGCTGTGAGAGATCTCAATACCCTGTTTCTGTCACATCTTGGCTAACATACACATGCATTCACACACACACATACACACACACTGCATTTGACACTTTAGACACAAAGCCAAGCACCTTGCCTCATTGTATCTTGCCTATACGTCAAATGTATGTTGACTTGCACTGGACCCTGTACAGATGAAGTTTCGTTCAATTATGTGTGAATTCATGTGTGGTTGAGTCACAAATAACTTAACTAGAACTTGAAATAAGTCACAATCAACCGGATTACTGTTGTGTAACCAACTTAGATAGACTTATTTCACTTGTTACATATCATTTTATGCATCAAGAGGAAAGAAAAGCAGTTGCTAAATCAATTAGAGATATTTTAGTTGACATTGAGGCATCCGGTTGCAATAAATCCTACAAGCCTCCCCTTAATGGCTTTTGTGGCCTTTTTTTGTGGCTTTGAAATACACAGCACCGTGACTCTGCATAACTAAATGTACATGCTGGAATCCCTAATACCACATATTTTGCTCAACTGTTCATTTAAAATTCTATCAGTGAAATGGGATAAAAACAACTTCTGTTTGTGCCGTGTGAAGACGATTTTGATAGTACATTACTCAGCAGCTGGCTGTGCTGAGACTTGACATGGGTTCCAGGGCATTTGAAAGCAGTTCAAGCTGTTTTTGTTGTGTCTTAGTCATTCAATCCATCCTGCAGTGTTCCACAGTCATATCATTACCCTCCAGCAACCCAGGAAACATATGAACTTTCCCTGCCAGCAGCTGTTCAGTTAGTCAGTGGTTAGTTTCATCAGGTATAGTCCTGCGTGGTTTTCTTGCCAAAGTATTTTTACACACTAACATACATAAATATATATATATATGTATATTACACTGTGACTTTTACATTCCGCATATAAACTGTTGCTGGAAAGTGCTGCAACTGCCACACTCGTGGTGCTGAATTATTAATATTCAGCGTAGCAAATGCAGATCTGTAAGTGTGAATTATTGAATATGTGTACTATAGTGGGGTGAGATCGTTCAAAGTCAAGTGCTTTTTTTCTGTTTTGAACCCCCCCTAGGGAAATCCGACAAGCCAATTTGTGGAAGTATCGCGTCTTCGCATCTCATCAAAGATGTTTAATACCAGCATCCTTTAATTTCTATCAGCGGGAAACTTTTCAGTGCATCCCTTACAGTGTGGCTTCCTCACCCTTCTGGTGCGTGGCTGTGAGTTATAAAGGTGTTTAGATGTGCATATTATGTTGCGTCCCGGTTTAGCTGCAGGCTGCTGTGGTCTAACAAGGCAAGTGAACAGATCTGATATGTTGCAGCCATTGTTGCCTGACACACTTCTGAAAAATGTCAACGAAGTGGGGCAGACAAGGTTGGAGTGAACTCTTGGCTCACTCAAAGTCCCTTTTGAAGTTTTACCTCTGTGTTCTCTTTCTCTTTCTCTCCCTTGTTCTCTCTCTCTGTTTTGTCGTTATATTTCTCAATCTTGTATTCCTGTCTCTTTCCCTTCTGCAGATAGTTGTGAATCTGCAAACCAATTATACTATAATACTTTATAAAGATTTGTCATTAATGTGAGTCATCATCAGCCTCTTCTGTCACTGTTTTGGTTAGTGGAAACAGTCCAAACTGTGCACCAGGCTATGCCCCAGGACCAAATGATTCAGTGTGTGTGTGTGTGTGTGTGTGTGTGTGTGCGTGCGTGCGTGCGTGCGTGCGTGCGTGCGTGCGTGCGTGCGCGTGCGTTGCACCTCCCAATGGGAGAAATGGAATTGCAAACTAAATTCAAATTTTGTTTCTGCACCCGGGGGTCAATCCTCACCCCACACCCTAAATGCACTTTACATTAATGTCCATCATGTCCTAAGCATGGCTCTAGCACTGAGGACTGCCAGTGTGATAAGACAACATTAGCATGAGGTTAACGCACGTTGTGCTGTGTGGATTTATTGTTGCTGAGCTTAGCATGCTTCTGCTTTTGGCTGCTTATTTGGTAAGCATAGAAATACCAAAGATGACAGATGGTAAAAACATATCAGAGTATGCCTCATGCAGGAAATTCTAATTTGCAAACGATTAGTAAACTGCCTCATGCTTGTTTAACTGTTTTTTTCTTTGTGTATGGGGGGCCTTACCCTCTTTGGAATAGAAAGATAAGTGAAAATGATTGATTGTATCCAACTCGTTTGTCATGCGCTGACAATCCTGACAGCGCAATGGATGGCTTTCTCATTTGACCTCTGCGAACGTCAAATGAAAACAATATTGCACTTGCAGCCACCGGCCACCTCTGCTAACTGAGTTTATGATATAATACCGTTGGTTGGTGGTTGACGGATTGAGTGGTGCGTCGGCTGTGACGAGGCAGTGGGTTGTTGATGTGTCCCTCGCTTCATCTGACTCCCACGTCAATCTCTCCTCCATCCAGCTGGATAGGAGAGAGGTGGGACACATGAGAACAAGAGGGAGAGAGAGAGAGAGACCAGCAAAGGAAAGAATAAATGACAGATTGAATGAATATCCGGTGTTAGATAGAGAAGAGGAGAAGAGACAGACCAGAATTTATGAGGTGAAGTTAAGAAGAAACAGATTGTTTTACCATTCATAATAACTAAACACAGACATTGGTTTCAGCTCTTTCTGTAGTTGTTCAGTTGGATTAAGATGAGGACTCACAGCAACCACCTCAGAACGCTCCATTGTTCTCTTCTCATCCATTCTCAGATGCTTTTAGATGTATGTCTTGGGGTCATTATCCTGTTGGAAGCACCATGACCTGTTACTGAATCAGAGGTCTCTGACACTGGGCAGTGTGTTTCGCTTCAGAATGCCTTGATATTCTTATTTCATTGTGCGCTCCACAGATTCAAGAGATACTGTACCAGACTCAGCCAAGCAACCCCATAACATAACTGAGTCTCTTCTATGTGGGAATGGTATTCTTTTCTTTAAAAACTTCATTTTTTTCTTCTGTTAACAATGAGCTGATTAAAACCATCTTTCCGTTCAATGTGGGGTCAATTTCCCTGATGCGACTGCAAGGAGGTTGGCTACGGTCCCATAGACTTTAAACATCTTATTAGCAACTGTGGTCACAGGAACATCAAGCTGCTTGGAGATGGTCTTTTAGCTTTTGCCTTGACCGCGGCGGCCACAAATATTTTCTTCACCTCCTCAGAAAACTCGATTCTTTTTTTTTGTGTGTGTGCAGTGTGGTGTACACAGTGATACCAAACAGCACAATGAGTACTGCCATGGACATCATGCTCCGTGCAGCCTTGCACCATGATTTGTGTGAGATAGACTCATGAACAGGGATGTTAACCAGCTCCAATGATTCCTTCAAACCTTTAGCCGTTACTCTGGACTTCATTTTTACCTCACTGATCATTCTGTGCATTTGGAGTCATCTTAGCCGGACACCCACTTCTAGGGAGAGTAGCCACAGAACTAAATTGTCTCCATTTATAGACAGTTTGTCCGACTGTGGCCTGATGAAACTCTTTGAAATCGCTTTATAACCATTTCAGCTTTATGCAAGTCAAGTACGGACAAGAACAATACAATCATTTCTGCATTATTAGTTAAAATAGATTTTTGTTTGTTATTGTGACTTAGATGAAAAACATTTTCATAAATGCAGATAATTACAAGGAGTTCCCTTTTGGTTTTCTGCACCATGGTATGGTTGGTTATTGGTTGAAGTTTTCAGATCTGCTTCCATTACATGCTGTCATG
The DNA here is from genome assembly GCF_002260705.1 of Seriola dumerili. Taxonomy (NCBI): domain Eukaryota; kingdom Metazoa; phylum Chordata; class Actinopteri; order Carangiformes; family Carangidae; genus Seriola; species Seriola dumerili. The sequence continues at coordinate 8,001,787 of NW_019174393.1, forward strand.
ACGGCAGCAAGTCGAAACTGATTTGTCTCCATTGTCATGTATGTGAATAATTATTTCACTGTATCAGACTTAATGATTGTAGCTGACTTGCTTGGAGTCATCAGTGAAACTTGAGGGTATTTAATTGGAGATAACAACTGTAAGCAGCATTATACTGTATCTTAACACGTGCACACCATTGCCAACCTACAATGTGTTATTAAAATGACCAAATAACACTAGATTACATTACATTACATTACATTACATACACTTAAGCGAATCATTTCACATGAAAGTCTGCTTCCCCACCAATAGTAATGATACACTGCCAGCAGTGCAGCAGAGAAGGAGAAAAAGACAAAGCTAGCCGGGGGGAAGAAGAGAAAAGATAAGAGAAGTTCAGTGTGCCCTACAGGCTGTAAAGCAGGATTGGACTATCACTTTAATTTCCCTCTCTCTGTTCATTTGGAGTGGTGAAGTTTGGCTGCAGGTGGAATCCCTGTTTAATTACAAGTGGAGGGGGCAGGAAAAGAGTAGGATAAAGAGAGGAATAGAGATGAGGCAGAAGAATTAGTTGATAATAAAAGTCTGTGCAGATTTAATAAATGATCACTTTCCCACTGCAGGTTGACTCAAAGGCCCCTGGCATTATGTAAGGAGGAGGGGAGACAGAGAAAAGAGGGAGAGAGGAAAGAAAAACAAAGTCAAGCTTCATAAACTCTGTCTCAGTGTAGCGATGAAGATCTTAAAGAGGAAATAATGAAGCACTTAGAGAGAAGACTCTTCCTCCCTCTCTCCCTTTGACACTCATCCCCTACACATACAATAGACACACACACACACAGACACTTACTGTATATACACTGTATATATAATTGAATGCCATTGTGCCATCACAGTAAATGATCAAGTACGTCTTCATCTCTCTCCCCACACATTAAGGCATCAAGTACCCCTGTGATCTCTGCCTTTTTTAAAAGCATGATTATATTCAGCAGCTTCCATCTCTCCCTATTGTGAAAAGAGGGAGAGTGCAGGGTGTAATGCCTGTCATTTGCTCACCTGAAACAGGAGGGAATTAGAAATGCCATGCACCCCATCCTTTGTATTTATCCCTGCTGATATGATAGCGCAGCCATAGTGAAGAGACACTGAGGCGTAATGGTTGCCTCTCTGGCAAAGCCCACGAAGAAGATAGCATGAAATGAATGTGATATCGAGATGAGAGAGACAAGGGGTGCATTGGGTCGTTTAGCCACCAAATCCCTCAATTTTTTGATAAAAGAGGGGACAAAAGTGTTGTCTGCTTGAGTGTGTGAATGTGTGTTTCTGCGTGTGTGTGTGTGTGTGTGTGTGTGTGTGTGTGTGTGTGTGAGAGAGAGAGAGAGAGAGAGGGAGCTCCTGATAGCGAACAGAGGCTCTGGAGATGATGAATGTATGATCTTATACACCTCAGAGCATCTGAGTGACAGAGAAAGACAGACAGACAGAGACAGAGGGAGAATGAATGATATCAGGATGCAAGTTCTGGAACAGAGGACTCACATTGGCACCCATCGCTTCTGCAAGGCTCTGAATGTGGTGTGTGTTTGTCTTTGTGCGTGTGCGTTTTTATCTGTTGAGAAAACCATTTCCCCAGATGCAGGCATCTGAGGCCTCGATAGGCATCAGGAGGTCCCTTCCATTCTACAAAGTCTAAATCCGAGTGTGTTTTTGTATACAGTATGTGTGTACATGTGGGTGGTGTGTGTGTACTGGCATATCTTCCACCGATGAAGTGTTAAATTATAAAGCGTTCAGATATGGTGGCATTGTTTGCTACAGTTCTGTTTGGGTGCTTAGCTTTTATGGCAGATCACAAGGTGACAAACCACTCGATGTGGTGACATGGTTACGTAGATTACATAAACGCACACACACGTGCACACAGGGAGATTGTGGTTTCATAGACTCTCATGATAAGACTTTGGCAGCTGAAATCCCTCCATAGGCTAATACAATGGCTTTTCTCTTCAGTGACTAATAGGTTATTTAGCCGGCAGTGGGCTGAGGCAGTGGTGGATCTGAGGAGGAGGAACAGGCTCAGTGGAGAGTGACAGGAAGGGAGGGAATCTATCATGTGAGATGCAATGAGGATCATTGAGTTTGATCATGTGCTCACACACTTGCACCACTATCTCTGTGATTCCATCTCAAACTCATTCCCTTTATCTACCTAATGCAAATACGCCTGTACACAGTCGGGAGGGCAAAACATACCTGCAGATTTTTTTTTACCAAAGCACACACACATATGCTTAACACACAAAGATGCACTTCTATTGTTTCTAATCTGTAATAGCATGCATGATTCCTCCTGACTTTGGCAAGGAGATACACTTCAGCTGAATCCATTCAGCTGTGTGTGAATCTGTGTCAGTGTGTGTGTGCATGCGCACATGACTACTGGAGTATGCTATTTATAGTTGTAGGAGAAGATGCATGGAAGACACATAAATGTAGAGAGCAAGAAAGAGAATGATGTAGTGGTGTGTTTTCAGAGTATCTCCACTGTGTCAGAGTCTGACTTCAATGACAATATGTACATCTTTGTGGTTCTTGTGCATCTGTGTTCACACAAGTCGAAATATGACTTCCACAGTGAGCGTGTGCAAAATTGTAGCATTGACTTGGTGTGTTTTTATTTGAGAGAGAGAGAGAGAGAGAGAGAGAGAGAGGCTGTCAGGCAGAGATGTACTGTGTGATAGTCTGTGTCCAACAGAGAGAAGTGCCGTCAGTGCCAGGCTGTGCTTTAGAGATACCACTGCGCATAGGCATTTCTGATCTCTCGTTACATCAGTCATGCCCTACATTGGATGGTTTAATTATGGTCCTTTTCATACCCTTAAATATGGAATTTAGTCCGTAAAATGTGCTGCAAAGAGATGTATAATTGCGTCACTTATGTCCGGAGGTACAAAAAGAGACTAGTATGCAAAAGAATTTGATCCTCAGAATCTGCTGGAGGTGGTGCACTGTCAGGTGAACTTACCTCAGTTCCCATTATCCATCCATCTCCCCCAAGCTTTACTGGTGCTGATCCCATGCTCTGACCTCTGACTTAAGGTTCTGTATGTACAGTTAGCAAACACTTTATCAGGAGCACCATACTGATACTGGGCAGGGCCTCCCTTTGCTCTCTCCTCATCGCATGAATTCCACAAGATGATGGAAAAATTTAACACAATTTTTCAGAATTTCCCTGCAGGGTTTACTTTTGTTCGATTCCATAAGAAATAACTGGGGATGGATTTGTCACTGAAAAAGTTATGAACTGATGTGTGATCATCAGCTTGTTAATTCTTGTACTTGACTAGCATTCATCAGAATGTTTTGTAAGTAGTGTTATGATCAGTAAACATGTATTGTTACTCTTACACAGAGACAACTTTTTGGTGTTTCCTCTGTTTAAATTGGATTACAAAAACCAGCTGAGCTCCGTCTAAAAACTCATATTTCAGGAGTAAAGTCCAGTTATTGTAGGCACACATACGAACACACACACACACACACACCCAATATCAGTCCCACACTGATGATGTCGTCTCTCTTTCCCAGCTGTCATCGGTGAGCAGCCTGAGTGACAGCGGTCATCCACCAATGACGGCACATTAATCAAAAGTGCCAGCAACACCTATTTTTGCACCATGCTGTTACCATGGTGACATGAGGAGGGGATAGCTGACATCTACCTCAGCTTTGCCCCCTGCGCTTGGTCACTCACGGCCCATGCCAATCAGTGCCACTCAATGCCAGTTTGAATTGGCAGGCCTATATATCATAAAAGATAGACTGCTATCCCAAGTGGCCACGTTTCCCTTATGGAGTCAGTGGAGAAAGATGGAAACTGTCAAGCAGTAACAATTTTATGAAAATCTGTGCTGATACAAAATACTTTGCATTCCCATTTTGCACATTAGTATGGTTGGTCCCTTTGTTTTTGCAGTTAATGTGTATTTGGCTGTAATAGTGGTCAAACCGAGAGATAACATTTTGTTGATTTACTTTGTTGTCTGGTTAAATCATGTGTAGCAGAAGGCCTTTTTTTTTCTATTCTTACAAAATGTAGGAACATTAGGAATCTCCCATCACGTCCTCAGTGACTTTTAATAGAGACAATTTACTGCTATCCTAAAAATTGATGTTAAAAATGTTTGGTCATTCAGGTCGCACACAATAATGCAGCAACACGATATGTTGTGTTTTGAATAAATGGTGCAACTATCACTGTTCACCTTTCCACTTACACATACATACACATACTTTTACCTTGTAGTATCTGTTTGCAACAAGTTCAGGCTTTTGCTATATATATATATATATATATATGCTATTGTCTGAAGTACTTGACTGCATTTCTAGTAGATTAGATACAGCACTTGTAAGGAAACACAAAACATTAACCATTATCCAACAATTCCTGCTCCCTGTACGCTTTTGTTTTTGAATTCTTGAATCACCTGTTAGGCATTATGGTTTTACATGGGATAGAAATTCATTATGCTTGTCTAACCTGAGGAGGGTTTGTAAGCTTGCAAGTATTTGAAAACAGTATTTTGAGCCCCCTAATCAATTTATCTATTATCATTGATTCATCTTTTTTTTCTCTCTCTCTCTCTCAAACACACACACACACACATCAGAAGCAAGCATGCAGATATATTCTCCATCACATTCAAGTTCCTCCCATGACAGACATAAACACTAGATTTCTTTCAACATGACATTTCTCTGGCATTTCAATTTTTCTGTCTTGTGGTAATGTTTTCCATTAAATGTTTGCTCATCCTCACTCCATTCACAAAGACTGAATGTCTTCCACAGTTTTTAATCGTTGTTGCATATCTCTCTGCAGCTGTCAAGGGTGCCAGTGGAGGCCTGTGGCCAATACTCAACCTGCAGTGAATGTCTTGGATCAGGAGATCCCCACTGTGGCTGGTGTGTCCTGCATAACATGTAAGTGCTACTGTCCTAAATTCACATATACACTCACTCACAAACATACATAAACAATCTTATTTCTCTTCTTTCTTATTCTTGAGACATACGAACAATATATTTCTTTCTTCCAGTTCACTCACTGAGTCTCCAACATACTTAGCAGACAGTTTGGGGGGTTGCTGTGATTGGGTTGTTGTGCTCCCCTACCACCATGACGCCTGGGCCCATGCCCAGCACTCCATCCCTTGCAGCCCTTGAGCATTCAGGGGCTCCTCTAATCAACCCAGGCCAAGTCTCAGATTGCTTTCCTGGGGCTCGGCCTTGTTCCAGCGTCCCCCTTAGATCCATTACCAAACCTAACCACTGGCATTGTTTACCAGCCCTGAAACCAGAGCCTGGTGAGAGCACAGACACTGGCGGGCACGGCCTGGGCTCTAATGGGCACCACTCCAATCTTCAGGCGTTGACACGGGGAGAGTGATAGCATCTGTTATAGTAGGAAACTGCTGAATGAGATCTCAGAGATTATCTCGTTAAGCACAATTGACTCACTCTCTACCTTCCTTACCTGTCCCCTTTCTCAAATTTTCTTTTTGTTTTACCTAACATGTTGCATGCTTTACCTAGCTTGTCTGTCTTTCTGTCATTTTTTTTCCCTCTTTGACACACACACACACAAACACACACACACACACACACACACACACACACACAAATTCTCACACATCCCAGCCGCTGTCAAACCCTTGTCCCTCAAGATTGGAGTGGGAGATAGTGCTAGCTGGGGGCAGGGAGATTTCCCACTCCACTGTAAATTGAAAATTGGTTTCTTGTGTTGTTGCTAGCCCTTGGGTACAGAGTGTTTGTGTGTGTGTGTGTGTGTGTGTGTGTGTGTGTGTGTGTGTGAGTGAGAGTGAGAGAGAGAGAGAGCGAGTGAGTGAGACTGAGTACATTTAGCACCTTCATCCCTGCTGGCACTGAGAGGACATGGCGAGGGCAGAGAAGCAGTCTTGAGTGTGAGAGGAGCATAAAAACTCAAACCCAAACCCAGAGAGGAAGGAAAGGAAGGTGGACAGGGACGGAGATGGTGGGACATACAGATGTGTAAAATTGAACATGACAAAGCGAGAGAGTTAGGGAAGCATATTAGTAGACAAGAGAGATTAGTGAATTCTGAGGCTGGTCATGGAAACAAATTTAGCGAGAAGATCTGTTAAAAGAAAGGTGAAATGTGATAAATTAACAGATCTACAAAGGGTCATAGTGAAAAAACAGTAAGTTTTTGTGAAACAGAGTGAAGGAAGGAGAAATAGAGGATGAATGTGTTTCAGGTCTCCAGGGTAGAAAGTGCATTAACCGAAAGAGGACACACTGATGGGTTATGGGTCACAAACTAGAGGTTGTAGGCAAAGTCACACATAGACACACACACACACACACACACACCCACGCATATATACATAATTCATCAGTCTAGAAGTTTTATGTTCATCCCAATCTCTTGTACTGAACTTTTGCTCTAAGCACTCTGTAGTACTCTATACCGAACATGAACCAACCATATGGTTTATTCCAGCAGATCAGTGAATTTAAAAAGAATTTGTCCAGAGGTGAAGTAGAAGGATCAATGTAAAAAACAAATTATGTGTCACCACTGAGTAGCCATCGTGCAGATAGTTGCCACTTGGAATGTGCTTGCAATTTCAATGAAATCTTAAGTAAGTGTGACTGTGTGTGAATATGGTACGCTTGTGAGTGCATGTGTGTTTCTCTCTCCCCGTGTTTGTGTTTCTGTGTTTCTGTGTGTGTGTGTGTGTGTGTGTGCATGTGTGTGTGTGTGTGTGTGTGCATGTGTGTGTGTGTGTGTGTGTGCGCGTGCGTGCGTGCGTGTGTGTGAGTGTGGAGAAACCCATTAACACCCTGGACATCCTCCCAGTCAGAGCAAATGGGTGGCCACAGATTGGCCTGTCACACTTAGCCTGATAGAATCGGCTCACCTCAGCTCACCCGTCTCTTTACACAAGTACACACAAGGGCAGGCAAACACACATGCAAACCCCTCTTGCTGGAGAATCAGTGTCAAGTCACCAAAATGAGAATCAAGCCCAAAGAGAGAGGGAGAAAATAACCAAAACGCCACTTTAGTTGATTTCGGGTGTCTCGGTGTTGGACCATCACAAGGGCAGAAAGGGAGATTACAGGTGTGTGTGTGTGTGTGTGTGTGTGTGTGTGTGTGTGTGTGTGTGTGCGCACATGCTCACATGTCCTGTCAGTTGGACACACATCCTCCTTCACCCTTCTAGCACACAAGTTGCACGACCCAATGTGACTGATCGACCACAGGTTTACGTTTCCCAAAGTCCCCCCTCCTCACCGCTCTCTAACCCCCAGCCAGTGAATTCTTAACAGGGTCTTGGTGTAACTGAACCCCCCCTAAGCGCCAACTCCACCACAAGGCAGCCAAGGCTTCTATAATCACCCCTGTTTGCTATCTGTCATTCTGTCCTATTAACCACCTGATGTATTTACTCTGTTGGCCCTGTCCTTGTAAAGTTTACATTTTTGCCTTTTTTACCTTAGGAACTAGAATAGACTCAATGGTCACTTACTGCAAGCATACTTGCCTAATGGTGTCCAGCCTATATGAAAACATATTTGATATTTTCTTGATAAAGTTGATAAAAAAAATTAACTGACAACACTTGCCACAGTCTGAAGTCTTCTGCTGATTACAATGTTTTTCTTTAACCCAGCATCAGGAGTTAAATACATAAGAGCACTTTGGCTCAAAAGATTCCAATGTAAAGTAATCTTTTACTTTCTAGTCCTACTTTCATCTTCTCGTTTACAAACTTGATTGGATATTGGTGGACAGATAAAATTCAGTGGGACACGCTGAGTGTGGAAAATGTAGCTAATGCTAGAAGACATTAGTCTACTCAATGAATGGTATGCTGGGTGTGGACTGTGAGATCAGAAGTGGTGCAAGACCATTAACATTCCAGTAGGTGTTGATAACATCCCAATAGAAAAATTTTTGTGCAGACAAACGGCCAATCTTACATTCAGTGTACTATTTCACAATTTTCTGAAAACTTTTCAGATGCATTTTTAGATGTGCTTTTTGTAATCAGTCTCTTCTTTTATCATATTTGCAGAGAAATTGCTATATATAATTTTAACATGCTGAAAGATTAACAAAGTGCTGTCTTGTTAGGAAGATGGTGTGACTGTGAATTAACAGTGCATTAAGTCTGTCCTTGGTGAAAAAGTCTGACACACACATACACGAAAACAGGAACACACACATACCTGACCCAAAGCCCTTCTCGTGAGGTGTCTCAGCCATAACAAATACAACAAATCCAGTGTGAGCTGAGCTATTTGATATTCAGACGATAGAAATATTTATCATTTGTCCTTCAATCTGCTTTCACCTCCACTCCAGTATCTTGGCAGGATAAGATTTTTTATTTATATCACTCTAAGAAATGACTTAAATAAAACAGAAATATCGGCACCCGAAAAGAATAATTACTGATACACTCAGTCGTCAGTTTATTAGGTACACCTAGCTAAAACAAATGCAATCTCATGCAACAGTCCTGCAATGAATCCTGCCTTCATGAAGGTTTCAGTGTGAGGTGTTTGGTGAAACTTTGTTAAATTGAGTCATTTTGGAGGCTGCAGTTTGTGGTGCTGTTGAACTGTATTGCATTATACAAAGAGGTGTGCCTGTTATTTAGTTGACCCTCATTGATTTGAATGTGTTTGACAAAATAATAAAAACACAAAAGTAAAACCAATGAATGAGCCTCTATTAGTGAATGATGCTGGAAGCCCACAGGGTCAGTCTGCAGTGCTGTAGAGAAAAGTGACAACAGATACATATTCATAAAATTATATATTATAAGGTAAGATAGTTTTTTTGTGTTCATGTTCAGTGCAATGCTATCTTTTGAAATGTTTTTCATGGCCTGGCCAAGGTTAAAGATGTTTCTACAAAGGATGAAAACAGGCACCCTGCGTAGTCCCCTGATTACCCACCAAAGGCTTAAACCATGCATCTTTAATAACATGTAGCAAAAAGGCCCAAACTCAAGGAAATCTTAAAATTCATAAACTCTCTCCCACCCACACTTTTTGTGCTGGAAGGAGGGGTGTTGAGGGCAAGGATAGCATGCAGTTCCTCAGTTCCAAAGTGTTCTTCCAGATAGTTTGTTGTTCCCAATCAACCTTGAAATCACCTCACTGGTCTGAGAGCAAACAGAATTGCAAGCAAGCTCTCTCTCTCTCTCTCTCTCTCTCTCTCTCTCTCTCTCTCTCTCTCCCTCCCTCCCTCCCTCCCTCCCTCCCTCCCTCCTTCTCTATCAGCATTGCCTTTATTTACTCTATAGATCGGTGAGAAGAGCTGTTAGAGAGAACACCAGGGGAAGAGGAGAAAGGCAATCAATAGTACAGGGGAGGAAATCAACAGGGGTGGATGGTGCACCTTTTTTGTGTGTGTGTGTGTGTGTGTGTGTGCGTGCGTGCGTGCGTGCCTGCGTGCGAGTGTGTGTGTGTGTGTGCGTGTGCTCGTGCATGCAGTCATTGTCCTTGACAAACACTGACCATTTATAAACGCAAACCTCTTCAATAATCACTCACAAGTTTGACTTTGAATGTATTTGGGGGCTGTGTATAGTCAAATGCTCCTATTTACCAAATCAAATGTATATCATATACACTCCTTATGTATATTTTTTGAACCCACTAGCAAACTTTGCATCAGATTCTCCTCTCCCCTGCAGTGAGCCCTGCCACTGTTCGAGTAAACCTGAAGCCTCACCTGTCAACCAAACTGTCTTGGCCTATCAAACTCAAGACTCTTGCTCTCTTCTGCTGAGATGCATGACTTATGCTAATGCCTGTCTAGGCGAAAGGAAAGTCTCCACTCATATCAGCCCCTCCTTTTCATCATTCCCGTTCTTTCCACTCTTTTAGCACTGACATTGGATGTCATTCTCTGTCAATCAGAGCCTCAAGAAGGACTCTTACAGAAGATTACCTCTAAGGGAGTATGTAAGAGAGCAGACATAGCAACCATGAATACATAAATTATTTATACTACATCCCATCTATGTCCATTTAAACAACATTTTGTTTTGTTGTTTATGGAAACATTTAACTTCCTCGTTTTTTCTGCATATTTCAATATACAAGCCTAATTAGTGATATATGACCTGGTAAAAGCAGTATTTATAAATCACACTTCATAATGCCAATGCCGCACACTTGACTAATATGTTAATTGCTTGTTCTGTTCAGCAAAACCCTTGAGTTTTATGTCTTACTGTTTTTGTTTGTTTACAGTCTGACATGGCATTTTTCTCTGTGGTTTCCATCCACACTTCAGTCCCTCCAAGGCAGAGGCACCTCTGCAATGAGCCAGTATGTCAGAAATGTTAGAGCTACGTTATGGATATGTTACCTCTCCTAATGCCGGTCTGTCAGCTGTCAATTTTGTAAGTGGTAAACTAGGCTGTCACAGTGCCTGTCACGTGTGACAGCTGGGCAGATTGGAAACCATATTTGGAGAAGTAGTATTGTCAAAATGAATGTCATCATATTTGGCATGGATGTTGAGAATATCTCACATTACTCTGTGATATCGATGTCAATTTGGAACAAGTGGTGCTAATGTTGCAATATCTTCACATTAATAATTGGTTTGACATATCTCAATCTCTGCTCTTGGCTGCGATAGTAGTAATATTCCCAGAGTGCTGAAATCATTTTCCCTTTCCCCCCTTTTCTTCCTTTTTCATTTTCTTTTTCTCCTCCTCCTTTCTTCCTTTCTTCACTATCATTCAGATCACACTGCACATCATACACTGTTCACACTATCATACACTGTTTTCTTGAGTTTATGTGAGCGTGTTTGCACGTCTGTGCTTCCATCAATCCACTCAGAGTCTGTGTTTATTTATTTAGCCATGGGTTTCCCGCTATTTTTGCATTTTTTGCTCGTGCATGCATGTGCACACGTGAGCTGTGTGTGTCGAATCCAGGAATATTTTGTGTTCAGAGGCGCGTTATGCCCATAAACTGCGTCACCTTCCCACTTCTTCTAACTCCTTTCCTCTCTTCCTCCAAACACTCACAAACATCGATCCCTCGTCCTTGATGTGGACTGGGGACAGTAAAATCATCTGTGCCACTGACCACAGGCAAATGCCATCTCCTAGTTCATTAGAGTAGGTCTGTCTATACAATCAATAGTAAACCTCTAGAGGTAAACCATGATATACAGGGGAGTCCTCATGAATCAGTGGACCCAAACAACCACTGTGTACTTACAAATTTTATGGGTTTGAATATGAACACATACATTGATCAGAATAGACTCTACTTTATCAAAACGAACAGATAAGATAGATCTAAATGCTTTCATGAAGTTGTGTGTTGCAGTCACACGATCACACCTTAATAAACCGTTGTCAAACACATGTACAAGCTTATTAGGTTGATACAACATAGTTCAAGAAGTCATAAATAAACACACAAAATGGCTGATAAAACTTGCGAGTCATGCTGCAAAGCCTCCTGTCTTCTAAATCCTTTGTATTCCAAGGACATCGTTGGTTCTGTCAAATGAATAACCTTTCGGAGGGAAAAGCTAATTGGCAGATCCACTGAATGGGTTTTCTTTCTCTCTCTCATATTAATTCTGCACCACCGCTACCTGTCGCTGTGTTCACAGTCATCCGTTACCTGAGTGTGCTCATTACTGTGGTATGGCACACTAATTCTAATTAAACTGCAGCACCACAATTAGCATGCTACCTAGGATGCATTGTGTTTGCTTGCGGCGGCCACTAGCCTGCCCCAGGAGATAGCCGTAAGTGCTTCGAGACATATTGTTGGCAGGGAAAGGCATTGTTTACACCAAAAGAGTTTTTCCACTGTTAGTAAGAGTGAGATCTAACAATAGTCCGGCTACATTAAGTAAAAACATCACCTGATAACAAAGGCCAAGCTAATAAGTGATTAGACTGACATTTATGACGTAGTTAATGTAATTAATGTGTGTTTATTTGTTGCCTGTTTTAAATGCACTATAACAAGAGTGCTTGTTTGTGTGCTATGTAAATGTTAACTTGGCAACTACCATGTTTTAGCTACTGCTGATGCAATGGAGTGTGACTGGATGGAAATGTTAGAGGACTAAGAAAATATTTTCATTTTCATAACTTCAGCTAGAATAAAGAACAACTATAAAGTTATCATACCAATAAAAACACAATGCCAGTATCTTAACAAACTACAGTATGATTTTATTTTATTTATTTTATTTTTTTCTATTTATTTTTTGTAAATAGCTGGACTACATCAGCATACCCAGTCACTAATAGATTTCCAAATTAAGAGATCTCTCTTCACATGTGTATCCACTCTGAATACACAAACTGTGTTCTGAGCTTTGGATCTGCTCTGAGATGCTTTTTACAAATTAGAACAGCCTGACTTACAGCAGACCTTAATCAAAAATTCCAGTTCCACTTAATGAGTTTTTGCAGTGCAAAAGCCTTGGCTTTCTAAATTATTAGAGATATATATGATTTTAAAGGCATTGTATCACAAGTTAAGCCACTTTAAATTAGTTGCAACCATGACAATGCACTGCTTAGCCTAATGTTAGCCTAATATTCACACACAGAAGAGCTGGATTTGGCTTTAAACAGTGCTGAAATGACTTGGTCAACTCTCAAAGTTAAATATATTCAAAGTTGCTTCTTTGATCTTGAGATCCTTGCATCCATGGCACTTGCTCTGATGTTTGTGCCCAGGGGAGGATGACCATCCCCTGAGTATGGGTGACTGGTTTCACCCCCCCTTACCCCCACCCTCCACCTCTTGCTGGATGCTAAGGGAAGTTGAGGGAAGGGAACAAGGCCAAGAAGTGACAGGGGCATCAGGATGGAACGGAGTGCTGCACCTCCCAGTTCCCTCTCAACTATCACTATCATAGTGTGAAAAGACACACACACACGCACACACCCACACAAAACAATCTACCTAGCCCCAACACACACACAACCGCACAGACAAGAGCTGCACGCTAACTTTTAAGTCAGGACCATTGCTCACTGTCACCTATTGTCACCCCACCACACACAGGGTAACACTGGGAAATGGAGATGCACACACAAACACACTCTCACAGAGGAGAAGGTGTCTTGCTTTTGTCCACCAGAGCAAGAAACAGGCACAGGGACTGACATGAGACAGAGAGGATGAATGAGAGACGCGGTGACAGTCAAAGGTGAAGCGAAGTGAAGCTATATGGTGATGAAAGGGACGAGTGTGACGAGAGAGAACGAGAGTGGGGATGAGAAATCTTCCAGCGAAGAGCATAAATTAAGCTCGAGAAGGAGATACTCTAGTTGAGGATATGAAGGTAAAAACGTTTACACACACAGGCATACAGTTCATCTTGACAATGATAGAGAGCCCCTCTGGGAGAGGGTACCTACGCAGGTCACCTAATGCCATATGACATAGCTGTTGCTATGGCAACGACAACGTAGTAAGAATATAACAACCATGTTATATAATCCAACAGTAATCCCCACTGATTTTTCAGTATTAATGTCAGAGAGTGTTGTCACTGAGATTACTCACATACAGAGACAGTAATGTCATCATTACTCAGGACTCAAGCATCACTCCGACTGCTGCATGCACAGGGTGGGGTGTTCCATACATGCGTTTTATATGTATATATGTATGTTTATATGTAAGTGTTTGAATATGCATTTAGTAAGATGTTTTCACAAGCACCCTGTCTGAGATATGTTCATTCTGAAATATCTATTTTATTTTAAGTGTCCTCACAATCCTAGTGGTACTGCAGGTTTTGAGTAGAAATCTGTTCTATTATTTTTATATTTTCATCTTAGAAACATAGAGCAAATGATGTAAGGCAAAAACTAAAAGACGAATCTGTATGAGACATCATAGACATAGCATTCACACACTTCAACAGCTGCATCTTCTCATTCAGAGTTATGGCTGTAAATAAACACACCTTAACGCTACAAGCTGGATATCGACTGCCTGGATCCATAGTATCAAATGTTGCCGTCTGTAGCCGCACACATGTAGGATCATGACACAATATATGGAAGATAAAAGCCAAATGCACTATTGAATCCCCATTGAAACAGCCCTCCAGTGCCCTTCATTGTGATCCTCAGAGACAGTTATGAAAACATCATCAAACAGGGAACTTCAATTCACAAATACCTTGGGAAACACTGTAGTGTTAGACTGCACCGTACAGTCCAGTGATAAACTGTTGTTTTCCCTTGTCAGTGTCTGGGCTTTTATTTTATGAATGTGAGGTTAGATTGTGTTTTGATAGAGTAATAAGTGGGACATTGATATATGAGCTGTTTGGAATCGTTCCAATATTAGTTTTTAGATCCTGTGGCTGTCTTATCCCGTCTAAAGTATCATGTATGTCAGTCCGATATTTACATCTTTAAATACAATGAACAATCTTTGAATTGGGCATTTAAAAATAATATAATAAAAATAGAAAATATATATACAAATAAGCAGCAAATAAGCAGCAAAAGTGTAGAAATAATATCTGTAATAACAGTACCCCTTCAGTCCTCTTTTGTGTCAACTCAGTGCTCCTTCATTGTCTAATTTGTGTCTTCAGAAATATTTCATAAAACAAAATGACTCAATAATTCAGGGAAAGAATTCAGGAAAGCTAATTTTGTAAAAGACATCTGTCGTCACCCTCTTTAACCTCCCTGCCCCTCAGAATCACACATGCCAACATACCTCTGAGCCAGACAGATAAAGCTGTTTAATATAGAGAACCTGGCCTAATGGCATCTTCAGGGGCAGCAGTGGCATCACATATGCTAGATAAACAGCCTAATAAGGCTGCCACACCACCACACTATTAGATAGCTCTGCCAGGGGGGTGTTTGTTTGTTTGTGTGTGTGTGTGCGCGTGTGCGCGTGTACGCGTGTGTGTGTGTGTCTGTGTGTGTGTGTGTGTCTGTCTGCGTCTGTGTGTGCGTGAGAGAGAGAGAGAGAGAGAGATGAAGGAAGTTGGTGGCATGGCTTTTGACAGCTTCTAAAATTGAGTGGTGGAGTGTGAGGGACCAAAAATCACGGCAGAGAAAAACAGCTGCTGCTTGTTTGCCCAGAAGGCCAGATTGATGCTGCCGATCGCCATCTCTTCCAGCGTGTTTGTGTGCATGAGAGAGAAATATAGAATTTATGGAGGTTGTTGGAAATAATAAATGCTAATAGCCCCCATTTTAACGTTTATGGAACATTTATAGACAAAATCAGGTTCCCTCCCGCCTCAATTGTTTTATGTATTTTTATTTGTTTTAAGAGATTGTTTTATCTCATATGGTTTTATACCTGTGCAAACTCTCAGCAGCAGTGTTACTGTGTAATTTTCCGCTCAGCTGGTGTTCTTGCATTGGAAGTACGTAAAGGGGACGGCTCAGAGATTTCTAGACCTGGGGGCAGCCACTTTGCAATTTCTATGTCTTTGCGTATGGGCTTATAAGAGAGAAACTGTGTGTGTGTGTGTGTGTGTGTGTGTGTGTGTGTGTGTGTGTGTGTGTGTGTGTGTGTGTGTGTGTGTGTGTGTGTGTGTGTCTGTGTGTCTGTGTGTCTGTGTGTGTGTGTGTGTGTGTGTGTGTGTGTGTGTGTGTGTGTGTGTGTGTGTGTGTGTGTTTGTCCACAAACGGGAGTAACAGGGTCATGGCCAGTGGGCCAGGTAATGACTCTCCCACCGGTTCCTCCATGCGGATTTCTGCTCTGTGGACCACCACTCTTAATGATAGTACAGGGATGCACACTGACTGTTGTGTGTTTGGTTGTGTGTTTGTGTGTATGCGTGTGTGGTTACGTGTATGAGTGAGAGATGTGGCCATTTGGCTGAATGTAGATTTGTGTCATTTGACTGAATCTGACATAGCTCCTGCTCTACAGTAACTTATACAGCCTGGGGCTATTAGTATGTATAGGATTCCATATAGTGTCTGATGATGCATGGGTAGTATGGTAATTGGGTTTCAGTTGGACTACAGAGTGCCTATTTGTTGCTTATTGATTTACCACAAACAGCAGTGTAGAGCCAGAAACAGTTGTGTAGAAGACAATAAATACTTTAAAAACTCAGGTTTCACTGCAGGAGGTTTTATTGCTTGTTGAATATGCAAACATGTAGATATGTAGATATATATCTTTAGTGTATATATATACAGACTGTATATACTTGTAGACCATTAATGTGTCTAATGCTTGTTTATACCTGTGTGTGTGTGCGTATGTTTGTGTGCGTGCATGCATGTACGTTCACATGTGCGCTTGTTTTCCTCCAGCGACATGAGCATTTGATTGAGCTGAGGATGCCTGGACCTCGGCTTTGTGAGAATTTAATAGCTTTCATTTCCCAGCCTGCTTGACCTTCTCCATGCCTCACATTAGATATGCATTACACCTGAAGTCTCACATGGCCAGATACACCTGCACCCTCTCTTTAGTATATTCTCTCTATGCTCCCCCGAGCCCTGCAACCTGTGCCCCACTCATACTCGACTAGTTTCAACCACTAGTTATGATGCAGCCTTATGCCAAAATATATATATCATTTTTCCCTCATTAATCTAAACTCAATACTTCATAATGACAAAGTAAAAACTGAATTTTAAGAAATTTTTCCAAATGCATTCTGTAGTAGTCTCACAGCTGATGATGCATATCAGAGCAAAAAACCAAGACATGAGGTGAGGTGGAAGGAACTGCTTGAAGAGCTCAGAGACAGGATTCTATCAGTACACAGATCTGGGAAGGCTACAAAAAAAATCTGCTGCACTGAAGGTTCCCAAGAGCACAGTGGCCGCCATAATTGAAATAAAGTGACTTTTTTGAATTTAGCGTAAGGTTGCACCATAACAAAATGTGAGAAAATTGAAGGGGTATGAACACTTTTCTGAATGTACGATATATTTTGTTCCAATACCTTCAAAATACCAAAGAACACTGTGTTTGATACTGATTTTGGCCATTGTGTTTATTTTTTGTTGACATCACACTACATTTCATTGAATGGTTTTTTCCTAGTCTCCTGCATGAGTCACAGTTCGGTTCTTAGAATTATTTTTCTCTTTGTCCATCTTCTTTATCTAGTTTTCAGTCATTTACAGCATATGTCTCATTTTACTGGTGCACATTTCAAACCCAAATTATGAATCAATAAAAGAATGGTGTTGCTCCTTTTTTATGTTAAAAGTCCCTTTTTAAGACAGACATACAGTATATGTTAGCGGGCCTGCAGTGAATTAGAACTATTTGATTTCATCAAGCCATCATTGTGCTAAATATGGATATTTTTGTGTACATATACTACAGAGAATAACAGAGAATAATCTTGTATTTTAAACATTATAGCCAATTGAATTGTCAAAAGGGCTAAATGAAAAATATTGTGATGAAATATATTATTTACGAGACCATCCAGCTTTGAATGGCTGACAGCCTCATCAGCAACAATTGCAGAGGCAAAAAATCCATCTCTGCCCTCTCCTCAGTCTCACTCTAATTGTATCACCTTATCAAAGGCTGGGAGAAACAAGAGTGCAGATTAGTTTCCTTTCAGGGCCAATCTAACCCTTTCAGCTCACTCTCTCATAATGTGTCATTGCCAGTCAGTCAAACAGCTCTGCACAACAACAGTATTTACTAACCAAATGAAGACATGTTGGATGTCAAATTCTCCACAAAAAAGATAGCCCCAGTCAGGCTTCTTATGACTGTTATTTGAAATCTAAATTGCTTTGATTTCTGGGGTTCTCTAAATGGTCTATTCTTCTATATTTACAAAGGGTGGGAATGCTTCATATTGTTACAAACGATGCAATCTTTTTTTCTTTCAAGGTCTGTCTGGATAGTAATTGAAAACAATTATCCAGTGCTTTGCTCTGATAAAGCCCACCTCTTACATCAGCTAAACCATGTACGGCATTATCTTCAATATCCTTTCAGTAAAGCCCCAAATCAGCCAGAGCAGCTACATAAATTCCCCTTTAGTGGTGGGTGTGCACACTTAACTTAATCCAAATCAATAAGTGTGCATGTCCTACACATTGGTGAGACATTCAGTCAGGATGCAAGACTAGTTCTTAAAGAAAAAGTCACATCTGTTAGTTGATGTCACCCATGAGCAACTCACTTGGGTTTTCTGCCAGTATATGCAGCAGAATGAACATTAGGGTATAACAGGAAAGACTGAAAAGTAATCACATTAGAGCTGCTTTCCCCACAATGAAAGTAAGGAAGTTGTGTGCATTGGTATGGACATTTTTCTCCAGTGTGTGGGTACCAAAAACCAGACAGTTTAGTATGAACACTTACCAAAAGCCAAAACACCACACAAAAGTTTCTCCTGCCTTGATGTTTGCTTTTGAGGTAAACAGTTGGCGGATGACATTGAGCTGCAGAAAAAGTTAACCTGGGGTCATTTTTTTCTCTGGCATACTCTGTGTATTGTTGGTACAGCCCTCTGTGATGGCACTCTTCACTGCGCCATTGCAGTAGTCTCATTGAATTGAGACGTGGTGCTGTTGCCCATCCCTTAGAGAGGCAGAGAGATGAAAAGAAGAAAAAAAGCCTCCCTGCATGGTCGTCCATGTCTGGGTTTTGAAAGCTAATCAGTCGACCTGTTGGCTATTTCATCCTGCGCAGCAAGTCTGTGACCCTGAGAACGAGATGAAACTTACAGTCCCTGCAGGGCTATATGACATCTCCATAGACAAACAGAGGCTGTCCAGATACTTGCAATACAGTTCACTGGCTCGCACTGCCACCTCTATTAATGTCCAATATGACATTTCAGAGTTGGTGAAGTTTGTGCAGGAAAGTAAAAAAAAATGCAGTATAGTTGGCATTGCAAATATAATGATGGGATAAAAGGCAATCGCTGTTGATAATCAGATTTGATTCACTAAAGGGGGTAGGTTGAAAAGAAAGTCTACAGGAAGTCATACAACATATATATATACAGTCATATACATGAGCAAATATAAGAAAGTAAATACATCCAGTTGGCTATTGGTACAAAGCACTAGCAACATTGAATGTGGTATTTTTAATATGATAATCTCAAGGATTAACAGGTAAATGAAGATGAAGAAGAAGATCCCATTTTAGTTTTCAAATATAAATTCATTTGTTTTGCTTGTAGAATCTGGGAGAAGGTCAAACATGGACTGGACATGGAGGAAAGTACTGCCACACTGCGCTTCCCTGAGACTCATGTCCTTTTGCTTTGGGGTGTTTGTTTTTCAAGATGTCCATATTTACTTCACATTTGCATAACAAGCGAAACAAATTGGCCCCTGTCCTCTTTTTTAGAGCAGACTGATATACACTCTCTAATAATAATGTATTAACAGGCCCGATCCAGTTATGCCAGGTTCAGTTTTTGCTCTCATCAACTCACGCTGCCTCATTATGTCTTGTTGGCTTGTAACTGTATTAAGATACATTATAAAAGTCTGCAGACGATAAAACCTGTGGGCTGCAAATCTTCGCAGAAGTAATTATTGCTCATAAACATTGTATATTGTAACTCGCATACATAAAAACCCAAGCTAAAAATGTTATTTGCTGTGAGATGGACACTAACAAGTCTTTGCAGCATGCCGTGTTCACTCTGATTCTCTCTGTTGCACTGTTTCCCTGCATCATCATCTTTCCAGTCCTCACTCCTCTCATTTGTTATTTACAGCATCTAGCGTCTCACAGAGATGATGTCATAAACCTGGGCCATATAGGGGCATAACAACATTTATGAACCCTCATAAATAGAAATATGATAATCGTAGAAAAGTGAAACATCAAAGTCACATTTATGATGTATTTTTGTTTACTGCATTCGCACATGGAAATGTGTGGATAAAATAATAGATTCCCTATGTTTAAATTTGACATTTTCTTTCAGCAGTGTTATTGCTGTTAAAAATAGTCAGAGGGCTGGTTCATGTCACCTTATGTCAAACATGAGCAGTGGTGGCTAAGTTGAAGGTGCTGCTTGTGTAAGAAAACCAGAACCTGGAAAATTACCAGTTATTAACACATTGTCAACGAAGATGACAATATTGAGAAATGATGGTATTCACGACTGAGGGCTTCTGCTTGAAATACATCTCCCTATGGTCTTACTGTATATGACGGCATTTGAGTAAAGCTAATCTAGGGGCAACTGCATGCCTCACTCATTTGTTATGCATTAAATATTCATTATTTGTTATCAGTGTCTGTTATTTTGTCTCTTGTATTTTCTCTATTAATATGTCCCATTATATTGCTCTCAACATCCCTCAGGAATCAATAAAATGTAATGTAGCTGTCTAAAGATATTGAATAGAACAGTGTTTAGATGTATATTTTTTGTGTGTGTGTGTGTGTGTGTGTGTGTGTGTGTGTGTGTGTGTGTGTGTGTGTGTGTGTGTGTGTGTGTGTGTGTGTGTGTGTGTGTGTGTGTGAGAGAGTTAGAGTGAGAGTGAGATAGAGATTTATAAATTGACATGGTGCGATAACCACCCATTTGTTATTTGCTTGTAATGATTCAGTCACTCATAATGATGATTCACTTACACAAACTGTGCCAGGAAATGCTAATAATGCCACAGTGCTCATCTTTTTGGCATGAAATTTGAGGTGTTTCTTCCAAAACACAATGTACAGTGACACTGTCAAGGAACAAACACGTGGAGAAACATTATTATAGAAACACTCACACACAAAAGCGAAGCGCTTAAACAAAATGTCCTGCTGAGCATCTTTTTACAGTGTTTTTTTTCCCTAGATATCAACAACAGACCTGTGGGCATGCAGGGAAGCAAACCGAGTGTGTATGTTTATTATATGTATATTTGTAGGTGAAAGTGTGCAATTGTGGGTTTTCTGTGGGTTGTTTGCCTGAGGGTACTTCTATGTTGCGGTCTTATTAAATCAGGGCTAGAAAAGGAGGAACAGACAGGAGTGATAGAGAAGCACAAAGGAACCCAAAGCGATTAAAGCCCTACTCAAACCGGCTTAGCAGGGAAAGCTTCACAGAAAGCCAACAATGGTTCGCTTCCTTTAAATCTTGCTTCTCTTTTGCTTTCCTTTCCACTCTCTCTCTCACACTCTTTACCTCTCCTCCTGTTCTCTCCCTCTCTAAAACAGATTATTTCTTTTCTTTTTTCTTTATGTCTGTCTTCTTTGCAGCATGTTAGGCCGCTTAACTTTACAATACTCATGTCAGGTCAAAACCCACCCTCCCTCAGTCTTTCCAATTCAGGATAAAAAGCTCCTTGCTGCATAAGGTATTACTGTATCTCAGACGTCAAACGCCTCGAAAGTCTTTCTTTCATTTGTTCATTACGACCTCTTCCTTTCTTTTCATTCTTTTATTTCTCTAAAGGAGTTTGAGGGCACTCTCTGGATTTGCCAGGCTTTTAATTGCACTGCAAGTTTTTGTCTAAATCAATAGGGGATTAAACTTGAAAAAGTTTATGAGGGGATTAGATGAGAAGAAGAGGGTGTGGGTGTTTCGAGAAGAATAGAAGGTTGAGGTTATATCGCAGTTTACGCTGCTGCATTTCTCACTAAATTTTTCACAGGACATGTATTTATCAACAACACAGAGTTTCGTCAGTGTTATGGCAGCTACTTTTGCTGTAATATACGACCTATAAACTTTCCACTGCAAGACTTTGGCGGGAATGAATTGCAGCTTACATACCCTGTTCTCTTATAAGCCCATTGAGATATTCAGACTATGGGGATAACCCTGCTGTATATCAAGGGATAGTGTTTGGAACAGGAGCCAGTAACTTCCTCTTACAACACAAAGGCTCCAACCCCACAAACCACTGCACGGGACTGGATTAGACGTGGTTTGGTATAAAGAGCGAAAGAATTCATTCCTGCGCTCCGCCAACATCCACATCTCCACCTGCATTTGGCATTGCCCATGAATGCCAGTCTTTAAGACAGCTTTACAAAGAAGAGGTCTACCTCTGTCCCAACGGACCGGTTCCACTTCCACATATAGAGCAACCATTGTTTTAAATGCAGCTGCTCCCACCCCCTGGAGACCAGGTTTCAATTCACTGGACACTGCCGCTGGTGTGTTGCCGGAGAGGAAATATGATAAATGTGTCTAACTCCGTCTGTCAGGGAGCAACAGGACATTCTCTTTTTCCCGGGTGCCAGCAGGTGGAAAGGGGTAAACCCTGGTCAGGTTACCACGTGAATGTATGTGCACGCGGGCGTGTACATGAATTTGTAATCCGCGAATAAAACCCCCTCTCTTGTGTTTTTTCCAGGTGCGCCAGAAAGGAGAAATGTGAGCGCTCATCAGAGCCGCGGCGCTTTGCATCGGACATCAAGCAGTGTGTGCGTCTCAGTGTCCACCCAAACAACATCTCAGTGTCCCAGTTTAGTGTCACGGTGAGTGGAGAGAAACACACTATTGAGTTGAGTTTGAGTAGATGCACAGTATTTACCATATAACTTCTACCTGATTCACCTTCATCTGACCTGCATTATTGCCGCAGCTTTTCTTTTTCAGATGGTTTAAATTAGATACTAGTTGCCATTACCTTATTGTTTTATTACTATGCTTCTTCCTTGTTCAATTTATAGAAAATATGTGGTCAAATTTGAATGAGAAGTGACTGAATATATTTCTCTGTCAATAACGAAAAAACACTCCAAGCAAGCATTTATTTTAGTTTTGTCATTTTGCCGTAAACAGTGCGGATTGCTGAATGTGTTGCGAGTGTGTAGTGAGAAAATCTTGCCTGGCAGATTGACAGTATTACACACTCAAGCATAATTTGTAATGCGATGTAATTATGCTCTAGATACTGATTAGTAGCCAGTGTTAACTGTGTAATCCTGCTTTACATTATTTTACTGCCTGCCAACATGCATCCTTGAAATCCTGACCTTACAACTTCCTGTCCCATCCAGTGAAATACTTTCCCAACAAATGTCAACAATCATTAACAGCACACAGTTTAGCTCAGCTGTGTTTATTGGGATTGTTGGCAGCTAAATGCACCACTTTTTTCCCCTGGACATTTCATTCTAAAACAGCTGCCAGATTTAAAGGGTCTGAATTGTTTGTGATTGTTTAAGGGTATTGATTAGTGTGTAAGGACCTGTGATCCATTGCAACAAAAAATATCTCTCTGCAGGACCTGGAGCAATACAATGCTCTTGTTGAATAGTTGTTTGCACTCTTACCTGTTAGGTGAGAATGTGAATACAGATGCAGTGTCATTTGTATTATGATGCTTTATTTTATTTATATTACTGTATGCAGACTTTGATGACTATGCTTTTTTAGCTGATTAGCCTTGTGCCGCACTTGAGTGAAATGAATCAAATAGAGACCTGTAGCTCTTTCCTCACTTTATCCCCTTGCACTGCACCAGATTTAACCTGCACCAAAGGTCCATTCTGATTTGTTGATAATTTGTCACTGGGACGGGAGGAGGCTGCATCTAATGTTTTTAAGTGGCTGTGTATGCGTGTGCCTACATGTGTGTATCCCTATGGATGTGTGTGATTTTACTGCACAGTATTGGCAGTGTCTGAACACATCATGATGTTTCATGGATTCCAAAGCTTACTGTTGAAAGATAAGCTATTTTAAAGGTTATAACACTGAATGTTATGAAAATCCCACTGACCTTAACCACCTTAAGTGATGTCACATTTCAATTCCCATTTCCTATTTAATGGCGCTTTGGAAATGGTTTTGAATCTCAGAAGCCAAGTGCATAAATATCCTATGTGATTTTCTAAGGTCAAGCCTAAATGACTATTTTCCTTCCATGTTTCTCTGAGGGTCACACAAGGTGTTGATTTTCTAAGGTACACCTCTGCATCTCTCCTAATGATATTCATGGGGTGTGTGTGTGTCTATGTGTGCGTGATGTTGCTCAAGCCTGAGCCTTTAGAGAGTGTTTAACCTTTTCCCAGCAAGAAGGCTTTAACCAAAGGCTATGCCATCATCCAACTGATTGCAGGGCAGGGACTTCTGCCAGACAGACAGGGGCTCCTCCTTGACCTTTGCGTTATTAAATATTTGTTTGGAAAGATACACCAAGGCATTCTTGAGAGAAACTGATACAATTCGCTGCTGAAATCAGACCCATCATAAGAAAAAAAATCATTGTTTTCTTTGATTTTAATTCTCTCTTAGGTAATGAAACATTTCCACTGTTATTTTATAAGTTTCATGGGGAATTGTCTCTGTATGCATACATATGCTCTTGTTCATTAAAATGTCTATTCATTTCAGAAGCTACAACAACTCTAAACGCAAATAGAAACATTACTGAATTACAATGGCAGTTATTATTTCTGGTTAAATAGCTGAAATATTGCCATTAATCAGCACATACACAGTCTTGTTTTATACATTACAATAAGTGATGTCAAAGTTAAGTAAGAACAGTATGAGCAAAGACATTTGTGGGCAAAGTTTGTGACTTACTTTTTGATAAATAATGTAAGAGGATGTAAAGTTCAAGTCGAATATTTCTTCTCTCCTGTCTTTTTTATGGCATGTAACTGCTTTTGAATAAATTCTCTCCGCAGCCAAGACATTTTTTTTACCATGGCAACATGAACAGCCCATCATCATATATCCCCAGCATTAGACATGGTGTGTTATAAACCACAGGAGGGCATTTGTGTGTGTGTGTGTGTGTGTGTGTGTGTATGTGTGTGTATGCGTGGCGAATGTTTCTGTTAACATGAGTGGGTTATTTTCATATTTATTCAGCCCTGCTGTGGCTAGGCTTGGCCGTGACTACTCTAAATGTAATTGAGGAAACTCAAGGTCTGGCTGTATTCCCTCCTTAAAAAGAAAAATAAATTAAAGTGGGAGAAGAAGGTGAGAGGTAGAGTGAGCAACGAAAGAGAGAGTGGATGTGTAAGAGATAGAAGCCTGGTCATGCAGTGTCCATCTTATGTGGGAAGCTGTGTATCTGTTCACACGCGCACTGCCGTCTTTTCATTAAACAGCAATATAAAAACAGCTCAGGTCAGCCCTTCTCTGCCGCTGAGGCAGCTTTCAGCATCACATCACAAGTGTACTATGGACTGCACCTCAAATCAATGCCCAGACCAAGGCCCAGTGCAGACACGCTTTTCCATCAATATGTATATTTTGGTCTTGACCCCACTCCACCTGCCTTACCGACCCTCTTTTTTTCTTCTTCTTCTTCTTTTTCTTATTCAAGGACAGTGTTTTTTTTCCCTCTCCTGCTCCACCTGAAGCCAGTTTTTGCTGAGGTGCAGAGAGCTTACACAGCGTTTTCAAATGAAGTGTGAAAATTTGCATTCTATATTTCCCAGAGAGTCCTCTTTTCCCTCCCTGTCCAGCAGCTTGTATGCCTGCCCTTCTCTCCTCCATTCTTTACTGCCTCATTTGTTCACCTCAGTCTTCCTGCTAGTTCTCTCTTCCTCTTTCCATAGTCTCTTTTCATCTTGCACTTGCTTCAGCCATCTAAATTCAATAGGCTTGTTCCATCTCTACTTACTCCTCATCCTTCCACTTACCTTGACTTTCTGCACTTATCATTTCTCTCACTGTCTGCCATAAAAACACTCTTTTTTGTCATTTAGCCAGAGAGTCAGGATGTTAAGATGGAATGTGAAATGCATACAGCTCATTGATGCCATGAGGCATTATGGGAGATGGTCAGAAAGGTAGTAGTGCTTGTGACTGTCAGATACAGGCTATTAAGATGACACTGATTTCAGTTTTAAGTCATTCTGTCTCTTTCTGCATCAGAGTGTTTTGATGTTGTTTGGCGCATCTGATGCTTCGTTCAAGAGTCCCCTGGTGGCTCCTCTGGCCACTGACCTCCCTGCAGATGGATCTTTCTTCTGCACAGAACTTGCAGCTGTGCCTCTCATGAGTAATATTATGTTACAGTCATATTTGAAGAACATATTGGCTCTTAAACTGATCTGAAGCGCTCACAGATGTGAGAGTCTGATAATTGGGACGAAGATCTAAGTTGTTTATCTCTGACCATGGATGCAATTATGCCATGCTTCATCAATAGTATTTTAAACTGATGAATTGTTGTTTGTTAAAAAAAAAAAAAAACTGACTTTGTGAATATGAAGTCACTCAAAAACAATGAGTGTCTGAATCATCCCTGTTTTTGTTATCTGTAGCTGGTGCTTCATCATAGTGTCACAGCTACATAACTGTCATGAGTTCATTTCATTATTCTTTTATTATTTTTCTTATATGAGTCCATGCAGTTACTGCAAAGTGAATATTAACAGTGAATATAACATTGCACAGAATGCTGGCAGCTGTTAACACACTTTTCTGTCTTTCTCTTCCTACAGTTGGTGTTGGAAGCCCATAATGTCCCAGAACTTTCTGCGGGTGTCAACTGCACCTTCGAGGATCTGGCTGAGATGAACGGCTTGGTGGAGGGAAACCGAATCAAGTGCTTCTCACCTGCTGAGAAGGAGATGCCACGCATTATTGTTGACAAAGGTAAGGGTTAACCCTATTGCAGCCTTTTTGCCCAAAAAGCAAAAAATGTGTTCAGGAACTTTACTTTTCCATGCCAGCTAGTGGTGGATGTCACATTGTTCAATTTGATGTTGCGTTGTGAACATGTACAGAAAAAGACATCAGTGCCTGTGATGATCTGGAGGATGCCTGCTGATAACCTGTCAAAAGGTTATTTGTAATATTGAGAAAAATATATTAAAAAGCCATTGCCAGAATCAACAAGTGATTAACATTAGAGCACCTGTTGAATACATGCCAGGGAAGCACACGTTCATCTGGATGTTTTCCCTTCAGTCAGAACCATGATAGACCTAGGGCTACAAGTGTTCTATGAATTTTTTTGTTTTTCTCATTGCCATCAGTAACTCAACAGGCCTTGGAGCACTGCCTTAGGATATGTTTAGTAATTGAGTGAACATTAGTTATTAGTCTGCTGTGGGATTTATTTACCACCTTCCCTCAAAGTGGATATGTTCCAGAGGGAGCGATGGGACCCCGGTTAACCCCAGTGCAAAAAGAAGAAAATCAAGCTGCACAGCTAAGTGTTCTTACTACAGCTAATTCAGAGCGTGGAGATTACACAGTCCCTGCAGACAATGTCACTGTTTCTATTACTTTCAAAAGGGTAACAGCTGAAACGTTTCTGATGTTATTCATTTCACAAGCAAAGAGGGGAAAATATTTTTTCTCTTCCTTATTCCACTGCTCTTCACCTCACCTCTCCGTGGTCGGCTAAGCCCGGTCTAATTGAACCAAGCTCCCATCTGGGAAGGCCTGTCCCCAGGCAGGTAATCCTTCATTACCAACCCTCAGTGTGTCCTCATGTTGCGATAATGAAGATGCCATCCTTCCATAGTTCCACAAAAAGAAAATGAATAATGAATGAAAAGAGAAATAGACAGAAAAGAGAAAGATGGTGATCCATCAATAATGCTCAAAATTTACATACAAAGGAATGCTCCCTGATGGTTTTTAGACAATGTAAGAAAATGGTATTCACACTTGCTTTTTGTCATTTAAAAAAAAAAGATCTATATATTGTTTATTGGTATTGGATTCAAAAGCCAAACATGAGGTAAGTGTAGACTAAAATACAGAGACAGGGAGTGAGAAGACCAGCATTCATTACAGGGCTGGTGAGACCTTTTTAGTGCTCAGCTGTACACATGCACACATTCACATTTTCCCTTATTCATTCAGTGCACCCACATTAACAGGAGCATCACTCACACACACACACACAAACAAAATAAAACACACTGCAATAAAATGATCCACAGATAGACAGCACGCAGATGTACAGCTGACAGGGAGCCCGAGGGTGCTTTAGGGAATTAAAAGCATTTGTTCAATATTTGCCATGTCAGTCACATGTAACGCTGGTGATGCTGTTGTTATGCAAACATAGATGCGTAAATATGTGCTCTGAGACACACACACAATGAAGAACCTTTTGCTTTGTCTTTCTCCCACACCCAAACACACACGCTTATATCCTTTTCCTATGTCAGGAAGAGGAAAACATTCCACATGTTTGCCTATATTTGAACCTTTCATCTTCCATTTTCACCAGCACCCATTAGTCTAAGCATGGTTGAAAGAGCGAAAAGAAGGGAGATAGGTAGATGGAGTGAAGAGAGAGAGAGGGAGGGATGGATTTTGTTAGCAGGCTTCAAGGTAACATTTAGGTGGCCTAATTAGGACAGATCCGTTGTCAGCGGTGCTTTACTGTGATTGATGAATGATTCCTTCTTTGTTAGAGAGATGGAGAGAGACACGGGGGAGAAGAAAGAGTCGCAGTGTGGAAGGAAGCGAAGAGACCTGTGTGTAGAGATAGAGTGGGGATGAGAGAGAGCAGTACAGAGGTAGAGTAGCGAGAGCAGTTAGATGTGTGGATGTGCTGTTGAATTAAACATGAACTCCTTCATTAGGGCCAGACAAAAGGACACACCAAATACAGATGAGGCGCAAGCTTACATACACACACTTGCACACAGACACAGACACACACACACACGGTTTTTGTTTCATCTTCCTCCCCCTTTACCTTGTCAAAGACACTCTCAAAGACTTTTCCAGGGGAATATTTTCCATCCCAAGGGAAATGTGTGTGCACCAACTTTTATTGTCTCTTCTAAGGTGGAAGGGATAGGGAGACTTAACCCAACAAAACCCTTCTACTCTCTCTATCTCTCTCTCTCTCTCTTAAGATACTGCCTTTACCACAGCAACAGGCTGAGCACCTGTGGCTCAAAGCAGTGCAGTCATATTGTCTTCATGGGAAAGTCTAATGCAACTAGACACTGAAAAAGGATACGTGAACAAGTGAATAAAATTGTGCTGGAAAAGTAGCTATGACGTTCTACCATTATCATTATTATACTGTTATATTTTTCCTGTTTGTTTCAAAAGTTGAATGAAACCATCAATAGTGGGTTCAATAAATGAGTTCTGAAACAAAAGCAATCATTGCTGCTATTAGTTTTTTTTTTTTTCTCCTTACCTTGCTTTTTCTTTCTACCTGAATAAAAAATGTTCCGTCTACCTCTATGTATCAAACTATTAATTTAGACACTGATGTATTTTCTCTAGGTGACCACCAGATTGTGCAGCTCTATCTCAAGTCCAAGGAGACAGGCCTGGCATTCGCAAATACCAGTTTTGTTTTCTACAACTGTAGTGTGCACAAATCGTAAGTCTGACCGCTTAAAGATTTCAAAGTTGTTTTCAGATGTGTAGTTGACATTTTTCAGATTTTACAGAGAAGTAAGAATTGCACTGGATGGCCAAAGCATGCATCATTTGTAGTCAGTTTATGTCACTCTCCGTTGACATTTCGAGTTGGAGTACTCTAGCAGACAACTTATCAGAATTCTTAGCCCTTCATATTGACAAAAAAACTTACTCTGACAGTGTTGGAAATATTTATTGTATACATAAGTAAGTAGGCATATTGAGCTTTTCTTCTCCAGTGTATTTGCTTCAGCTCAATACTAATTCACAACGCTGCCTTCCCTCTCCTCTGCTCTCCATTCAGGTGTCTGTCATGTGTGAGTAGCCCCTACCAGTGCCACTGGTGCAAATACAGACATGACTGCACCCACGACCCTCGCACATGCTCCTTCCAGGAGGGACGAGTCAAGAAGCCTGAGGTGAGTCCCAAACCAGGGCTGGTGATACAAGTGTTTTATTAGGATTACATCTTTCTTACATGAACAGCAGTTATTCAGTCTTCAAACCGCACCTTGATAAGTGCTGCTGAGAGAGAGTGAAGCCCTCAATAGAGATTTGAAATGTGTGCAGGAGGCCCAAACTGTCTCACAGCACCTCTAGGTTCAAGGACAGTCAACATGTGGCCCATTAAGAGAATGCCCAAGAATCCCCATAATTTTAATGCTGACCAGCTCCAGACAGGCTTTTCGTAGTGGGCCAGCTAAGTAATAAAACACAGTGAAATAAATTGAGGGGAAATGTTTGGCTACATGAGACTAATAGCTATCATTCTAGGTTTCACATGCAAAAAGAGTTATGTTAAAAGGATTGAGACACCTTTCAGCTGTAGTGCTTCCATCTGGCATGAGTCTCCTGGCATGTCTCGCTCTTGACTGCACATCAAAGGGCAGTGGAAGCTAATAAAACAGAGCCATTTCCTCTTGCCCATCCCTATTCCCAGCGACAGCTTAGTCTGTGTGAATTATCAATAATATTGGCAGCCAGTTCTATTCCCGTCGAAGCAGAGCCCACTGTAATTAGGCTGCTCTGCTGCAGAGGACATGCTACTCACTGGATGGGGTACATTCAGTGAATGCCCCCAACCCGCCTACTTCCTGTCCTGTGAGAGGGGTCTCACTCTGATTTAGAGTCATTGCCACAGTGGCGGCCTTCAGAGTAGTGCATGGAGGTAAAAAAAAAAAGGTTTGGGTATGTGCCTGTGTTCGTGTGTAACGTCTGGTGTCGGCCTGTGGGTAGTAGCAGTATGTCTGTGTGTCTGCATGCTTCTTTGTATTTCTATGTTTGTGCGTATGTGTGTGTTTACAGTTTTTGCCTGCCTGAGCCCTGCCAATTCACGCTACTTTTTCCGGGGAGGGTTTTACAGGGAGTTAGTGGCCTGTTAATCCTAGCCTGAGGTGAGCTATGATGAAGATCACTACTGCTCATGTCTGGGTTGGCAGGCGCTGCACGACGGGCAGGGACAAGCTTAGCCAGATTGCCTCCTTTGATGAGCAGTCTGCTCTCAATTGTGTTATTCCACCCATGTTTCCCCCGAGCCATTCAACCTGCGCAGACGATATTATTTTCTTTTTCTGCTGTTTCCATTATCCTTTTGAACCTTCTGCTTAGTCAGGCCCAAGCCTCAGTCTTTGCAGGTTTACTTTTCCAATTAACTCAGGCGCTGGTGGTCAATATTGACTGAGGATAATAATGTGTGAATCTTCTCCTATTGTGTTGATGACTAAAAGAAAACCATAAATAAAGTGAGGGGGATTTGGTATTAGCACATTAATGACGTCCCTTTTTTGACATGTTGTTTCAGAAAAAGCAGGTGTTTTGCAGGCTTAATGACTTTTAATTTGCTTTTAATTAACCCCTCAAATCCAAGGTCATGTATTTGCTGCCAGATTTTTGGTTGACGTTTTGAATTAATAATTTAGACACACACACGACCATCCAATAGAATCATTCTCAAATTTGATGAAGGGAAACAAGTCAACTTTTCTCGATGAAATGGGATGGCCTCTTTCTGCTGGAGATGATTTTTTGTGTACTATTACAATTAAGGGATTTCAGGCAGTGATCTGAATAATCCCTCAACGCTATGCTAATGATTGACGCCAGGCAAATCTCCCTACTGGTTGAGCTTGTTGTTAGTATGCATGGCAGGACAGAGTTAAAGCCAGGCCTGGGCGTACAGTGGGTGCCTTTCTATTCATGCCAGCAATGATATGGGCTCTCGGATCAGACGTTTGCCTGTTGGCACATTAACCAAGGCCACGTCCCATCTTGCCCTCCACACATCTCAAGGACTTAGCTGTTCTGATGAGCCTCACTGACAAAGAACATGCATGCAGTTCCATTTGGTTACACCGAATAAATAGCCAAAAGTGATTCCTGACCACTGCTGTTCTATTGATTAAGAGTTGAATAGGCTGTGCTTGTTTACACAATAAACAGTGTGTGTTTTCCTGCATATTTAGCACTTTCTCAGACCACATCCCCCATCCCTAAAATGCACACAACTGTCACACCTAAAGCAACTTATGAAACTCAGGACACTTCCTGTTCTCTTTGTCTGATGAGAATCACAGGAGAATATTTCCCTTTCCTATTCTGCTTTCTATAACGCAGCATTCTCACATCCTGATCTGCTGCCAAGCCTTTCCCTAACATATTCAGCTCCGAGGAAGATACAAAACACACAAAAATATTAATGTTACCGAATTCATATCATTTTTCCCCTAGCACATATGTACTCGTGCATTAGTTACTTCTTGTCTGTGTTGTGGTGATCGACGCCTGGGAGTTTATTTACCAGGAACTTTATTGATCAAGTGATCAATTTAATTTTATTAAAGAAGCTAAATGCCAGCAGTAATAGCTGTTAGTTGCCAATATTAGACCGAGATGGTGGAGAAAGGTGCTTCAGTTCAATTCAAATCAATGTCATACACAGGCACTGACTGCTGAGGAGTCAGTTGAGTATTAGCAGAGTGAAGAGAAAAGGGATATGTCAAAATTGAGTATGAAAGGAAATGAAACAAAGTGGAAGAGAAATGACAAAATGAAGGTACTGAAAGGGAAAGATTGAAGAGCTTCACTATGCCGCTTAAACTGCTCTAACATAGGGACCTTGCTTGGATTTCACTTAACCTGGGTCTTTTTTTTTTCTTTTGCCATCATTACTATTGGTAATAATATTATAAGCGCCATGTGAGTTCCTGCCATAGAACCGAAAGTAACTACCTACTGCGCTTGTGTTATGGGGGGTTATTACTGACATTGCATGTGCACTAACTTTTGGTTTTACCTTCGGTAATCTATATAAACTGTTTGTTTACGATCTGGGGGGTGCCTTGTGTTTGTTGCCCCATCAGTCTTCATTGCTTTGGCAATGTCACCGTCCTCTCACATCTCGGCAGTCAGTTTAGAAAGTAGGATGTTATCATAACCAATGGAGATGATGGCCAAAACCAAAGTTGTAATAAATTATCATGTTCCTTTAAGAGGAAGGACAAAGAGGCTGAGTGAGACCAAAAATTGCAGGAGAAAAAAGCAACGAAACGGCAGGATAAGAACAAGGTGAGAAGCAGCAGGAAAGGAGGGAAGGTGAACAGAGAGCAGGAGAGTGTCTTTGCCCAAGGCTCTGTAGGAAATGATAAAACAGAGGCCAGTTAAGGAGAGCTCTTGGTAACCACAAGGTGTGTGTGTGTACGTGTATGAAAACTTAAGATCCTCTTCATCTTCACACCCTACCCTGCTATAATTATGGGCCTCTCTCTCTCTTTCTTTCGCTCTCACACTCCCTTGCTTCAAACTATGCCAAGGGCTTTTACATTCACAGTTCCCACACCGCTTCCTACTTTCTGTCACTCTCGCTATCTCCACCCTTCACACCTCCCACCAGCCTCTAATTATCAGATCTAAGTAGGTCCCTGAGAAGAAAAGAAGTCGAGAAAGAGAGGGGGAGAGAGAATCAGTGTTAGTTGATAAGAGAAATGACAAGGGTCAGTGAGCTAGATAGGACGAATAACAGAGGCTTGGTTTAGAGAGCGATAAATGAAGGAGGAATAAAGCACGAGCATGAAGGAGAATCAGAGATGAGGTCAGACAAAACAATGATTCAGTGATGGAAAGAGGAAGAATGAAGGATAATTATGTAGAGAAAAAAGAGGTACCAACTTGATTTTCAAAAGTCAGTGCTTATTATGTTGTTATGATGAGTCATGCTGTTGACAGGTACTTTTCTCTTTCTAGTGCTTTACTGCAAGTCCCTGATTACATGACTGTAGGACTGTCACTGACGTTCACATCTTCACATACAGCCACCTCCCCTCACGTTTAAGATGTTTTTTAGTCTCTCTCGACTACTACTCAGATCAGTTATCTCTTCTTTCAGCCAGGAGAAAGATATTAAAGTCTTGTTTCACCCAAATACAAAAGAAACTTCCCTAATTCTACTGGTATCTACTCGTGTAGATAGTGTTGGTTAAATTTATCCAGCCTTTGAGATATCCACCAAATCAATGGCAGCATTTGTCTCTAGGAACAGGGCACATTACTGTAAATAATCCACTTAACTATTGACACTTAGAAGTGTCAAGGAAAAATGTTTAGAATTTTGTCTGCCAATTATTTCGTGTAATCAGGACTCTGTTTGTGAAAAGACATGTTGCATTTTTTATGTGATTTGCAAATGATGTAAACACCACAAATGAAATTCACCTTTCTAGTTTTATGGTTGCAGTAGAAATATCAGACAAATGTCTTTTTAAAAAAATCCAAGCAAATAACTCACTGCATGGCAATACTACTAGACTTAAGTGACAAAATGTTATTATTATTCTTTTTTTTTTTTGTAATGTTGGTGAAATTACTCTGTCAACACCACTAATAAGTAGCCTTCTAAAACATTGCAAAGTTTTAATATGACCATCTTACCACATTTCACTTCTCCACCCTGCTCTCCTTCTCTTCCTCCTTCTGTTGCTTGGAGTCAAGCAGCTGACAGTCAACAGCTTGGTGGAGTGGAGAGCTTCAAGAGTTGCAAATTTAAATTTTTGTGTCTGTACGATGGCACACAGCGAGAGCATGTGCATATTTATGGGGTTATGTGTGTGTTTATGTACTATGCGGCTTGTGTACATGTATCTGTGAGGTGATTTGCATTTGCTCCTCTGTTATTTATCGCACCTCAGTCATCGGGGGGTAGAAAGGGTGGGGAGCAGCAATAAACGCACTGACATCAGATCAACTTAACGTCGACGTAAATCTTAACTGGCGACAGCGAGTATAACTGCCAACGCCACAAGCATCAGTAGCCAACTAGGATATACACATGTTTGTCCAAACCACTGAGAGCCCACTTGGCCTCAGGGACTGCTGGCAACGATCATGGTGTGTTATACGAGTGTGTCTGAGTGTACATGTATACATAGAAACAGAAAAAACAGAGCTAAGTGGGAGGAAAAACACAGGCTATCAACAGCTTACATTCTTGTTTGTAGATTCCTTTCCACATCATGAATTTTTAATTGTTTTACTATTTCCTCTGTCACAAAATAAAAATTAGTTAGAATTAAGATTAATTAAGATGTTATTGATTTTAAATAGACAAGGGGAATGACAGGCTATACTGCTAGCAAGGTTGATCGTGTGTGTGTGCGTGTGTGTGCGTGTGTGTGCGTGTGTGTGCGTGTGTGTGCGTGTGTGTGTGTGTGTGTGTGTGTGTGTGTGTGTGTGTGTGTGTGTGTGTGTGTGTGTGTGTGTGTGTGTGTGTGTGTGTGTGTGTGTGTGTGTACAATCTGCAGTGCTGGGGGAAGCCTGCGTCAGAATTACAGGGCAGATGACTGGTTTATGGGTTTAAATAAACTTGTGTGTACAAGCCTGGGTGTACTTGTGTGAAAGAGTGTGTTTATGTGTGACCATGTAAGATTATTAACCTGAGACCACATTCATGTGTATTTGGAGCATAGCTGTAAAAAAAAATAAATGACTGATGTCAGTGTTGTAAAGAGAATTGTGGAAGGTGTTAATGAAATGTTGAAATAGTGAGGATGTGTGTGTGTGTGTAGATAGCTGCTGCTTGAATTTGCATTTTGAAGTTTTCCATCTCCTTAACATGTTGTCATAAAGGCGAGATGATACAAGAGATGCTGTCTGGCTTTGACTTGTGGCGTTTATCTTATACTGTAATGGGATTCCAAGGCTATAGTGTGTGTGTGTGTGTGTGTGTGTGTGTGTGTGAGTGTGTGTGTGTGTGTGTGTGTGTGTGAGTGTGTGTGTGTGTGTGTGTGTGTGTGAGTGTGTGTGTGTGTGTGTGTGTGTGTGCGTGTGTGTGTGAGTGAGAGAGCATACATATGATATGTCAGTGTGTTAACCTTGGATCTGTTTACATGTACCAGAAATACTCATTTTGGTGTGAGTTTAGATTTCAGACACTTCAATGCATTTAGTTGGATGCCCTCTGTGTGTGTGTGCGTGTGTGCGTGTGTGTGTAGTCCCATCACCTCATCACCATATGCCACTATCAGTGCAGATCTGTGTCTTTGAGATTCAGCTCAAGTCACCATGTAAAGTCATACGCCAGTGCCTCCTATGCCTTCATTTCCACAAACCAGATCAAATTTATTGTCCCTATTGTTCAAGTGTATTAACTGGAAGAGATGTGATTAAAAATGGATTGCATCTCTCTTTGCTCTCCCACTCATTTTCGTTCTCCAAATACGACCCTTCGTTCTTAGGAAAATGAGATTTGGAAGAGCAAACACAAATGCACCACCTCTTCCTTCCTCTCCACCACCACTGAACTCACTCACCCTGTGTGTCATTTATCTATAATGACTTTGTGAATAGTGTCACAGAGCGTTCCCCCCTCTCTCACCACGCAGCCATCCAGTCAGTCACTCAGCCTAACCCAATCAAGTGGCTTTTAATGAACTTCAAACAAGTGTTATCACCCAGTTCAACGTGCGCTATGCTTCACTCCCCCCCAGCTCCATCCATGCGGGGGTTCACCTTATCTGCTCTCCTTCTTTTCACCCTCTTTCCCTCTGCCTCTTTGACATGCTAAGGCTCCTCCTGTCGCATACGCTTAATGGTATTTTTTGCCTCTTTCAGTCGCTCTGTTCTTTTGTTGTTCCTCTCTCTCATTTTGCCTATTTTGCTGTCTCTCTATCCACCGCTCTTCAGCGAAAACATGAAAGTTTGCAAAGTACTTAGGAAAGTGCTGTTCTCTATTTACTATCTTTACCCTCTTTTACCTCTCTCCTCACCTTTCACTTCTGCTTGTCAGTCACGTTCCTCTTCATGCCACTTCTTTTTTTTTACACTTGTCCTCTCTGTCCTCCTCTGTTTGTCTTTTCTTTTTTTTTTCTTCTCTGTCCAACTCTTTCCCTCTCCTTACCTGGCCTCCTCTTCTTTCCACTACTCCTCTTCATCTTTCAGATAAGTCATAGGTGCTCTATATTTAGCCATCTACTCACACCTGAATTGATTGGCTGTTAATTTTAGACCTCCAATTGCTAAGTGACTCCCTCGCCTCTCTTTTTCTCTCTCTCACTATCTCTCTCTGTCATTCATTCTTGCCCAATTACTGCACAGGCAGAAATCAAACTTATTTTGATATGTCAGTGGCATCTCTTTTTCTTGAACAAAAACATGAATGCAACAACCAAACATACAAATAAAAACTGCGAGCTCATATCTCTGTATAACAGTCTGATTCATTGTATCATTAATGTTCCCCTCCTGTGGGTAATGACAGTGGAGTACAGATTGAGCTGGCTCTTCATTCACAGTGTCTGTGAGCAGTTCCCAGGACTGTGTAACTAAGAGGCTTCGCTGATCTCACCCTATAACACTAAAAACAGTTCATGCTGAAGTGTCTTTGTCATTAGATTAAATGAATGTTGGGGAAGTATTGTTTGTTGTTGGAGTCTGCTATCTGATGAGATAAATGAAGAAAGTGTTGATGGCTCTGTGAGTTTACAGAACACTGCCAGGTTTTAGGAACATTCCTGGTGCAATTAGCGCCATCCTAGTTGTCTCCAAACAGATGTAACAGATTGAAAAGGTTGATGTTGCATTTCAATTAATGTCAAAAACTGTCAAAACCTAATCATTTTTAATTAATTAATTAATTAACTACCAACTATTTTTAAAGAAACTAATATTTTAAAAGACTGTTCTTTACTATGTTATTGCTGACAGTAAAATAAAGCAGTGCTCAAACTAGTCAATTTCATAGTGTGAGGTTTTTTTTGTAAGTAATCCAAAATTTCAGCACCAGATCAGCTCCTCTGTGACGGGACTGTGTGGAATAGATCAGCAATCTGATATGAATTAACTTATCTGAGGTGCCAAAATTGGCATCACAGATAGGATCAGTATGTGCATAGTTGAAATTATGTCACAATGTTTTACAACATAAGGCTTAAATAATTTGAACCTGACTGTTCGGTCTAAATGGTCTTTTTGCATCTGAGGCGAGTTCTAAAAGGCTTAGTTAATTCAAAGCTCAACAGTGGAATTGCAGGAGCTCCTTGAGTAACATTAATCTAGTTGCAATTGTGCATTAGACCCACTGCGAAGACCTGAAGTTAGTCACTCTCCTTCCTTGTCACTTTGTCTCTCTTCCAGGGGTGTCCCCAGTTACTGCCTGCAGAGAGGATCCTGGTTCCAGTCAACGTGGTGAAGCCCATCACACTACGGGCAAAGAACCTCCCCCAGCCCCAGTCTGGTCAGAGGGGCTACGAGTGTCTGCTGACCATCCAGGGAAACGAGCACAGAGTTCCTGCCCTGCGCTTCAACAGCTCTTCAGTGCAGTGTCAAAACACCTCGGTAAGGAGTTTGTGTGCGTACGTGTGCGTTTTAATGTGTCAGGTTCTGTTACACATCATCATTTACCACCACCCACCCACACACCAACACAATCTCTATAAAGACGCCCCATTTCTATAAAGGTTTCCAATAAATGAGACCATAACACTTTTTCGATCTCTGTCACACACATACACACACACACACACATACACACACTCATTCCAGCTCAGGGATTTTTGCTCTGGCTAGACAGTGGGTAGATGAGACAAGAGCCTGACTTGTCTCACCTACACAACCATCCCTGTGATCGGGTTCCATTCACTGACTGAATAATACATTGACAGCAATGAAAGAATAGCATGAAAAAGGCTTTATGCTAGTCTTGATGCTAATCGTCTGTTGATACAATAACATCTCATCTTCCTGTCTGTCTTCATCACTCTGAGTGTGTGTGTCAGTGTCTGTGTGTAGGGATGTCTGTGGGATCT
Source organism: Seriola dumerili (assembly GCF_002260705.1). Lineage (NCBI taxonomy): Eukaryota > Metazoa > Chordata > Actinopteri > Carangiformes > Carangidae > Seriola > Seriola dumerili. The sequence continues at coordinate 8,040,412 of NW_019174393.1, forward strand.
GTGAGCATAATCAGAGTACAATCCAAATATTGTACTTTGATTGAGCAGTGAAGGAGGGAAACTGTAATTTAGCGGAAAATTATGATTCTAGCATCAACCCGCCATACTGCTGGTGTTACAGAACCAAAAGAAAAATAATCTTCTCTTTGAAAGCTCCCTGGTGTGTATAGTGTGTGGCTGTGAATTCAGCATGCATGTGTGTGAGTTCATGTGTGTATTCATTGTGTGTACAGCCACCTGTTGGTGATGCGTTTCGCATTCAAAGGTGTATTGTGATAGTGTAGGCTTTTGGACTTGGAGATAATGGACAGTTAAAAGTAGCTTAACAGCTTCTCTTTTACTCTCTCTCTCTCTCATACTCTCTCTCCCATCTCTCCTTCCCTCTGTGGTTGCCATGGTGATAGTATTTCTACGATGGGATGGAGATGAGCAGCCTTCCTGTGGAGCTGACCGTCATCTGGAACGGAGATTTCAGTATTGACAACCCCGCCCACAACAAAGGTGAGAAAGCACACACGCGCGCACACACACACACATATATGTGTGTGTGTGTGTATATGTATATATATATATACACATATATATATATATATATACATACACGTATACACTTGAATCAATATCAACTTTTTCCATAGTTCTTACAATATCATAAAAACCACACACACATATATAGTCGACATAGTTTCTGATAAACTCTCACTTACATACACACACACACACACACACACACACACGCACGTAAAGCTGCTGCCTCCCCATTGTTGCCCTTGGAGCCGGTCTCCATGGCAACAGGCGGGCGGTGTGCTGAGGTGCAGCATCCATCCTCTGATGTTGGTGTGTAGAGTGGTTAACTTTAACACATCCTCTGTTACGCTTTACTTCTGTAGGTCTCTCTTTCGCCTCCCTGTCTCTCTTTGTTTCCATCTGCCTGTCTGTCTCTGTCCGTCTCTGAATTCCATTTTCTTGCTCCTCTTATTTCTTTTCAGCTGTTTCTCTTATTTGCTCTGTCAACACCGCTCTGGGAGTTTGGCAATCTATCAATCTCTTTCACCACTGCCTCTCTCCTCCCTTCATTTCATTTCTCTCATCTCAGCAATTCAACGTGCTTCACTAGCGTACGTTACATGAGAAACATTGGCAAAGCATATACATGTACAGCTGAGCTAAGTAATGGTAATAAATAACAGCTATAGCTCTAAGATTTATTTCTCTGCCTTTCCCTTTCTTTTCTATCTAACTCTCCATCTACTCACTGTATATGTGGAATGACAGCTTAGTGCTAAAATTTTAAGCACTCAGCATTCAGCTGCTGAGCTTGATTCAGTTTGGCCACTGGCGATCCACCACTGTGAGTGTACCATGCTGGGATAGAGAAACAGCAGCATGCTGGGGGTTGTAGTTCTCTGACAGGAAAACAACTCATTTTAACCAAAGGCAGTAGAGTCAGGCGTAAGAAGCAAATTGTTAAAATGTGGATGATATGCCAACATGACACTGTGCTGTAAGGCAAAGTTTGTAGAGTGTTTGTGTGTGTTTGCCGTTGTGTGCCTGAGTCAGATACAGTGTACAAAACATATCCCCGAGCACAAGTGTAGAACCAAAGAAGCAACAAAAGTTGGAGAAAGAGGGGAGGATGCTTAAACTAGAGTCATCCCTGTCCTCCTCCTTCCTTTGTTTGCCTGTGGAGGAAGCAGCTCCCAGGGCATCACTTGATGGACAGATCACACATGCTTCTTATCACAATTAAAAAGAAAATGGTCGGTCCGTTGCCATGGAGATGATATGTTAAACGTGTGGTGGTTTCGCAGAGGCGAGAGGCAGCAGTGTAGGAACCTCAGAGAGAGAGGGAGTATATAGAGGTGATGATAGATGGAGAGATAATGAGACAAAGATATCAGCAAATGTCTCTCTCAGAATGTCGAGTTTGTTGTTTGCATATTCAAACAACAGCTGACAGACATTGAGCGATATGAGTAAACAACCCAAATTGTAGTTTGTTGTGTGTGTTTGTCCATCATTTTAGAGGCTTTTTCCCAAAATAATTTCACATGCCTTTGCAGTGCTGTAATCATTTGTACAAAGGTTGCTCACTCTGGTTTTCTACTCTTTCTCCCTCTTCCATTACCTTCTTCTATCATCCGCCCCTTTCTTTCCTCCCTCCTGCACAGTCCATCTGTACAAATGTGACGCCCAGCGAGGAAGCTGTGGTTTGTGTCTGAAGGCAGACCCGCTGTTTGGGTGTGTCTGGTGTAAAGGAGAGAACCGCTGCACCCTCAAGCAACACTGCCCCCATCCTGAGAACCAGTGGCTGGAGCACAACGGCATCAACAGCAAGTGCACCCACCCACGGATCACACAGGTGAGACACACATACCAGGAGACGCATGCATCAGTGTCGGCGTGCGTCCACCAATACAGTCCATACTTAACACGTAAGCACCAACATGGGCCAAGCAATGCCAACATTAATGTAAGTTCTTATACATATACATACATAATTACCTTAATTACAGATTGTACAGATGGTAACATACTCATAGCCCACTCGGCAGCTGATCATTTCAACATAATGGTCACCACCAGCTATTCAGTCTGACAGCAAGAACAATACATTTATTTTACACCTTTTTACAGTGAGGATACACATCTCACTCTTCAAAAAGTTTCAGTGATAATGATATACTAGAATCACAATCATGAAAATAGGCAGGTCTTTTCTCAAAAAAGTAAGTTGGACATTGGCTATCTTTGATGGAAATGAACTCCTCCCTTACTTTCAGTATCCTAACATTCAGATAGTCCGTGTAAAGCCTAAATAGAGACAGATCATCCTCGCTTTTGCTAGTTATCAATCAACTCTGCACAGATGTGCATGTAAACCCCGTTTAACCCAGCATGCTCCTGAAAACCATGAACACAGTGTGAGGCAAATAGCCTTGACTTGTGCAAGATATAAAAGGGGCAATAGCAGAAGGGATAAGGTGAGATGAAGGATAAGACAAATACAAAGGAAAGATGGATGGAAAGATGGCCAGATAAAGAGAGAGTAGGATGGATTGGGTTCACTTGAAAGAGAGGTGTGGTGACATATGGGTAGATTGAGCCAGAATAGTCACAACAGGCTAAAGGGGTGGAAGAAGACCCCCAACTTACCCCCTCCCCTTTTCCCAGTGATGGATGTAAGGGTCCCCTCTGCAACCTTTTCCCAAGGAGGAGTGTTAGGAGCAGATGGTGACTGACTAAAGCTGAAGGGATGAAGCAAAGCGTGAATAAAAAAGAGAAGGGAATCCCCTTCGGTGTCCTGCGGAGTGATGGGTTTGGACAGAGAGAGGGAAGAGGGATACAGGAATGAAAGAGTAATCCCTTCTCTGGTTTCTTCTCCCTGTGGCATCGTAGGTACACCAGCATACAGATAAGTGGTTGACCTTGGTGGAGATTCAGCGAAAGCAGCACCATAAATCTGATAGATTCTTGTGACCTTACAACATGACCCTGATCTTTTTAAGTAAGGAAAGGAGGGGAGTCAGACAGGAGAGGACCAAAGTGTGGAATCTTTGGAGTTCAAGGAAATAGACATCTTCAAAACAGTGGACTTACCTGACTTTCTATTCTCATTGATAACCTAAACGATTTCGATTATTCTTATCTAGGCAAAATCAAATCTACTCTTGAGGAAGGTGATGAAAAGATGATGATATTTTGTCCCGCGTTCTACTTATAAAAGACTCTGGATCAGTCAGTTGCACTCTATTATTCCTCTACTCCAGTGTTTGTCTTCAGCCTGAACAGTGGATTTATTCCTGGAGATGGGCCCTGTATTTCTCCTTACATGCCTGAGGCTGCAGCAGGGACATATTGCAGCCTTCTCACGTCCCCCATAAAAACTGTCAGCGGGTGAGGAGTGAGGACTTTTCCAAGACGACCAGGGCCCTAATGCATTCTAATACGCTTCATTATAATGACATCTCCCGTCAACAATATGAGGGGGAGAGACTCACATAGAAAGATGGAAAAAGAAAGGGCGAGAGAGGGAGAAGTGATTAAGTGTTTGCCTCTACCCAACCGTCAATTATCTTGTCAAAGTCACAAATCTAATCAACGCCTCATTGCGTCTCTCGCTCTCTCTCTTTCATTCTTTCGCCCCATTCTTCTACTTCACGATTTCTCTAAGTCTTTCTCCCCCTCCATCCTCAATATTTGCTAATAAGTGGTGAGCCACGATGCATTGTGCGCAATCTTTTTAATTGCATGTATTGTAGCCCCATCCCCAGGAGGCTCTTTTTTTTCATTAAGACATCAGCAGGGAGCCTTATTAATCAGACATTGAACCATACGATAACGATATCTCCCACATGACAGCCACAGGACTTGTGTTGTGCATGACCTAGCTTGAGCTTGCCTCCGTCGTTCGATTGGCTAGTTCCTTTCAAGATCAACTACTTCAGTTTGTTTCAATTCACTTCTTTGAAAAATAATCAAATAGTCAAATTAAAATATTTTGTGTAACATAACGATTATCACTTTACAGAATACAAGAGCTTCAAGCCATGAGATAAGGCCACAGAGACACTCGCTCGGCACTCTACCTGTGAACACCACAGGGGGTCACGCAGCCAAGTATAAACTGAGCAGTAAAACAATGAGAGTCTCAGCCTTAGTGAAAATCCTTTGGATAACTATTTTTCAGGGGAATGGTGACACAGCATCATTAAAGCTGGGCCCCTGCCTGCAGCATGGAGGACTTCTATTTGGCAGAGACAGATAGGGACAGACGATTCTGTGTCTGTCTCAAACATCCATCCATCTGGGCCGGCCTGATGATGTGTATGCACACACTCAGTGGCCAAAAAGTAATTGTGTGAGTAAAGTGTTGATGGATGTTGGAACCTCCTCATCAACAGTGAGAGATGTTACTGATAAATCAAAGGACACTGATTACTGCAAAGATGTCACCTAATGCCAGGTTTTAAGTTAATCTTATGTAATATATTGTCGTGGATTTCATTGAATGCAGGATTGAGAAATGACAGTCCCCTGACCCTGAGTCTCGACCCCTAAGCTGTCACTGTAGCTATTATTTTGTCGTTTATGGTCTCTATTCTGCAGCCGTCTCTCCCATCCCCCACCTTTTTCTGAGAGTTACATAACGTGTAACAGAAACACCTAACACTCATCCTGAAAGCATTTGGAAAAAATGAATTATAAAAAATAGCTATCGTTCTTCACCCTTTTGTCCTTCTACACCTGATAATTGCTATTGAGGAGAGCCTTTGTCAATACAGTGGTTAGACAAGAACCAAAACACTAACAGTACAAACATTGCAGTCTGACTGGCCGCTAACACTCTTCATCTCACACCATTTGGGAAGTCATCATTTTGGCTAAAATATGTTTGAGTAGGAGTTTATAATCAGACACCAGTAAACAGTCATTCCTACTTGAAGCCACTACTTGAATAAACTCACTCATGATAACACCACTGCATAACATGAATGTACTGGCACTGCTGTGGATATATCTTACACTCTGAATTGTTTGACATGCTAATTTCATTAAATAAAGATGACGACACAAAATGCAAGAAGGGCGAAACAAATCGGGAGGTGTCATAAATATCACACCTTTACTTTTATTACATTTACTCATCTACAATTTACACATCGAAATATGATACTGATTTAGGTTTTACCCACCTCCCACCTTCTTATGCCCATTCACACTTTATGTTGTATGTAAAATGTGTTGTGCAATGTACTAATGCTTTTTGTTTAGGAAAACAAACCAAAGCACATCTCCCAAATCATCAGTCTACATTTGAATTTCAACAGATCACCCCTCTGCGGGGTCCCAGGGAGGGCGGCACGCTTGTGACCATCCGTGGTGAGAACCTGGGACTGGAGTTCAGAGAGATTCAGGATAACGTGAAGGTGGCCGGAGTGGATTGCACTCCTATACGTGAGGGCTACATCCCTGCTGAACAGTAAGTCACTTTTTATATTGATGACTGATTCTAAAACACCGGCAGCACTAAGTAGTAAATAGCACATTCGCACCATGTCATTCTCAACTTACATCCCTGCAGAGCAGTAAGCAGCAGCAGCCAGTTTATAGTAGCTATAAATAGCATATATAGTGATAATTACAAGTTGTAATGCTCTTTGCTGCATAATAATTTACTATTCTGTCAACCAATATGAACGAATATAGTATTTTCCAGCTGAACTAGATCCGCAGGGAGCAGTCAAACTACATTTAAAACAGCAGCAAAAATAAATGATGAATTCACCATAATGTTTCTGGATTTGCCATAATCCCATTGAAAGCACTTTGACCCACAGCTGAACACGTCACACGACACTTGAGTTACACACAGACGCAACACAGTGTTACCTGTGCTGGCCACATGACAGAGATATAACTAGTCAGCCAGACCAACTGATCATGAGTCAGAGTGCTCACCTCAGGATGTTTATGTGCATGTGTGTCTGTGAGCGTGAGGCAGCAATAGAGAAAAAGAGTGAGTAAGAGGCTACAACATAAGCAGTAAACTAATGCTGAATTGGACCAATCCCTAGACAAGCAGAAAATGGCGTTCGATTTAACGTTCAGTCACAGCAGTGCACATACAGTACAATAGACTTGTATGTGTACTGCTGAGAGCAACACAGGCTTTCATATTTCATAGCGGCACATACACGCAAACAAACACACACGGCCCCATAATCATTGTAGAAAGTTTGGGAGGTTACATTTAGTTGACATTTGAGTTTAATCCAGGGCTTTGGTTCCTTACAGGTGGCGTTTATCAAATTATTTTAAACTAGTTTAAAGTTGGCTTATCAACAGACCCAGTGCTGCTTCTGCTAAGAAAGTAAGTTGTGTGCCAGCACTTACTAAGCAAACGCTGACCCAGCAGAAGAGGTAGCTGTATTTGAGGTCATATGTAAAAGGATAGAGACTTTTTCCTTTTCTCCCACAAGTTGGCAGAGCTCGGGAGGTAAAGCCACTGCCAAATAATACATTATTTTATTGACGTTTTAACATAGGTTGAGATCCATTCTTCTTAAGTAATCTTCTCTGCACTGGCTGGCAAGGCGAACTGCAGCAGGGTTTTCCAGGGATTGCTGCATATGCATTTTTGTGTATGGCATATACATTTGGGTTTGTCTGTATATTTCCATCCATGTGTTTTTTCTTAAGTGTCCTACAATAATGCGAATCTGTGTTTCCAGGATTGTGTGTGAGATGGGTAAAGCAGAGAAGAGCCAGTATACTGGGCATGTGCAGGTCTGTGTGGGAGTTGGAGAATGTATAGCAGAATTCACAGCAAATTCCTCCAAGTACTACTACTTTGTGGTGAGTTTCTATTTTCTTTCTTTCTTTTTGTATAAACATAGAATTTTTAAATTTAAAAAGGTTTCTGATGGTTAAAACTCTTTAGATGATGGAATTATTGCAAAGTGCTTTGCCTCTTTGCAGGAAAGCAACCACACTGCATATGTCACTCAATGCATTTTCTCACCTGCTAATTCTGTATTGTTAATTGTTAATTCTGTATGTACATGTCGGTTTCCTTGTACTATGTACGTGGCTGTGATCTAACATGGTGTGGTTCTCACCAAGGGCTGGTCTCCCTCTCAGCATTTATCTCATGCATGTGTCAGCAGTGAGACATGACTGGCAGTCACTAATGAGCCCAGAACGAGGAAGAAACACTGATGGTTATAAAAAAAAAATTCTGCAGTGAACACATAAAAACAAAATCATAACACACTTGTTCATGGTTGGTCCAGTTCTCACTCCACACACAATTAAGCAGCATTACTCACACACACACTCGCATAGTCGGGAATAAATTTGCAGTTGTTGCCATTATGTACTCGTTTTATGCAGTGTTATCATTTTTACTGCCATCCATTAATGGGTGCTGGCCAAGGTTTATTTCTCAATGGGGTCCTTGTAGAGGATTATATGATGTTAGGTCTAGATGTCACACTACACAGTAGGCTGGAGATGAGATTATGAGAAGGCTGAAATGAACTGGAGGCAGATTTACTTTAGCTTCAGCTTCCAGTGGACTACATTAGCTGCTGCTGTATCAATTGAATTTGAAAGATTTCCACCACAGTATAGTGTATGTAAGTGGGATTAGTCAGTTCACGTTTACATCAACACCCAGAGGCCTTTTTAGCTGAGAATGCTCATTCAGTAGATTTCTTTTTTCTGGAGCCCACATTTTCTGAAAACAAACCGATAGTCTAATGATATAGGAGTAGGTTCAATCATGTGTGTCTCAACCTCTGATTTTAGAAATCATTTTCTCATTACTATGGTAGAAAGGGTGTTTATGTTTAACAAGGATGTATGACTGGGCTAAGAATAATACCATTCATTGTATATTGCATGTATATACTGTATGTAGTGAATTAAAACAATGTAAACACAACTGTTTGCATACAAAACTGTGCGGAGTCCTTCACATTTTCCACCTGTCTTATTTATTACCTGTTATTACCTTGTGCATTTAAGTATTTCACTGTTATGCATCATTTATTTTGCTACTTTGATTCACTTTGACGTTTGACCCTGCCCTTTCTCCAGATCCCAAGGATTATCAACCTCAAGCCCAGCAGAGGGCCAGTCTCTGGAGGAACCATTGTCAACATCACCGGCAGCCACCTTGATGCTGGGAGCAATGTGTCAATCATGTTTAAGGACCAGCCATGCACTTATCTCAGGTTAGTGGGGAACAAGTCAGAACTACCCATGCCACTCACACTCCAACAGTCCATTAACAGCTCAGTCAAAGGCAGTGTTAGTCAAACTACAGGGAGTAAACTTCTCTGACTGCTCATCTTCCCTAGATAATTTTTTTTCCCCACATAAACTGAAACATTGATTAAATATCCTGGGATCTATCATGACGTTAATTTTTTGCTTGAAAAAATTTAATTTTTTACTGAATTAGAAGTGACATTTTCTTAATGTATAAATCATTGGGAAAATACATAGTATTACTGTAATCCATCATTTAACACTGATCAATGCACAATTCAAAGTTCAGTCAATAAACTCTCTATCCATGTTCACTTAACCAACCATTCAGCCACCTTAAATATTAGATTATTATTGGTTTTTGAACCATTTAGTAGTCTGCATCAACAGTGATAACAACTAGGGAGAGGATTCCTGAGTGACTACACAATGTAATATATTGTTCAATAGGGTTCATATATAGTAACACTGACATATCAGTTGCACACTAATGTTTCATCCTATCATCACTTCAGGAGGGGTGGCCAGTGGCTCACCTGCCGAACCCATGCTTCCCTGCACGGCTATGGAAATGTGTCTGTGTCTGTGAGCATAGACAGAGCTCATCTCCAGAGAGACCTGCGGTTTGAATATGTGGAGGATCCCACCATCACCAAGATAGAGCCTGAGTGGAGCATCTACAGGTATGTTAGAAGGGACCATTTAGGGTTAACTAACTTTTTTGACAACAGGTTGCATGTTACTCAGCTGGTGTCAGATAGTGAGGGATTCTATGGATCCTGTGGATGGAGATAAAACCACCAGAGCAGGCGCTTGTCAGAAAGAATGACAAAAATGACCAGCAAATAAGGCCAATTCACAAAAAACATCAAAATGTTGCCTCAGCAGTCTGATCTAATGTCCATACATCAATATCACTCCCAGTGAGTAATTCATATCACCTTAATAGTCTGAAGTATTCCTTTAACCTTGTTGTCAATCATTTTTCTCTCTCACAGTGGACACACCCCAGTGACAGTGACAGGAACTAACCTGGACATCATTCAGACACCACTCATCAGAGCCAAATACAATGGCCATGAGACACTCAATGTAAGTAATAACAACACAAACAATGTGATAGTAAAACTGACTGCCTTGTGCTTTATTTTTGGTAAAATTATTTGCTTTGTAGTTTTGTTTTGTTTTTTTGTTTGTATGTACTTATGTTTTATGTTGTTGTGTATTGTATTGTATTGTATTGTATTGTATATGTATGAGATTTCAATATTTGGAAATTTGTTTAATACGTGTTTTGTTTTGGTGCAGCAGTCAAAATAATGTAAACTGACTGACTGAATTAAATGAACAGGATGAACTATCTGCACCACCACCAGTGTTTCTGAATACCTAATATCCCTTGATAGCGAGGGAAGTCAGCCATTGTAAATGTGTATTGTATTGTATTGTATATGTATGAGATTTCAATATTTGGAAATTTGTTTAATACGTGTTTTGTTTTGGTGCAGCAGTCAAAATAATGTAAACTGACTGACTGAATTAAATGAACAGGATGAACTATCTGCACCACCACCAGTGTTTCTGAATACCTAATATCCCTTGATAGCGAGGGAAGTCAGCCATTGTAAATGTCAGTAATTTTTTTTTTTCTAGAGCATGTCTAAATTCCTCAATGCCACTTCTAGGTAAATGGGTGAAGGAAAAACACAGAAAGGGCATAGTCAAAATCAACAGGTTGCAGTTGAATTACAAGAGAATGATGCAATTCCTCTCCACACCTTTTTAACAATAGGGACTTTTTGACACTGAACTACAAACCACAGAGATTGGCCCTTATCCAATTCTTTTATCGTCTATTCACCCTTTTACCCAAGGGAGGGTAGATAAAGCCATACAAGGATCTCTGTGATCTGATTGAAAGAAGAGGGAGTAACAAAAGGTAGTAATGCTATCTTCACGGTCTATTTGAGCATGAGCTTGCACTACGTTTAACATCTGTGCTCACATGTCCCTTTAATGGGCTTCACTTTCAGCATGTACTTTTAACCAACATAAATAATATGTGCCATTAGATAATCTGCCCCACCCCTTTCTTACGTAGCTCCGTTTTTACACTGAGTGAGAGGGAAACTGAGATGAAACAGAAAAATAAAAAATCCAAGCGATTTCAAACAACATTGTTGCAGGAGGGACAGGGGGAGGGATTTTTCTTTTTTCTTTTTTTTTTATATTGTTTACAATCACGTACCTTCCTGCAGCAGCAGTACAGGATACATGTCAGTGATGTCCTGAAGGCCTTGCTGGATTTGTCAAGTTCGATGTTCCGGGAGCCAATTAGACTGACAGGCAATAGTTTGAGTGGCTGCATGGCAGGGGTTACTGTGGAAATGTGAAATGGCTGTGAATGAGACAGAAATGTCTTGAATAAAACCCGTGCAAGTGGTTGATTTGTCAACGCCCTGACAGATAGAGAGAAATGGAGACGTTAGAGAGATATTGAAGGGCGTGTGACATGACAATGACCAATTGGACAATCTGTCCTTGTTTACAAAGCTGACTTTGAGATGTGAAAAAAGAACAAATTTAAAGAATGTAAATCACTTCACATGTCAAATGAGAGACCATGGCTATGACAAAGAATAAAAAACAAGAGTGAGACAAGACACAAAAAATGTATGAGACAGTGTAATTGAGTGGGAAAGTGGTATGGAGAAAAATGAGTGAGTGAATGAGTGTGTCACTGACAGAAGAGAAGATCACAGGGAGGAATACTGGGGCAGGGGATAAAGAAGTGATGAGAGGGTGGGGGTGTCTTTCTAGAAATGAAGGAAGGGTAAGACCCAGTTATCACTCCTGAATCTTCACTCATCAAAGCCTGATTGTGGTGAGACTGCACCGGCTCTCTAACTGCACCTCATTTTAGGGCTTTCTTTGAGGAAAACACTCCAACAGGTTCTCTTTGCACTTTCTGAAATAGAGGAGCTCCTAGTTTGAATTGAGTCTGCGATCCGATGGGCTTAGTGAAATGTAAATCGGTGACTCAAAAGATTCACATTAATGACTGTTGATGCGATGACTTGGCATGTGGTAAAGTTGGTGCATTTTCAAGATCCAGTGTGATAGAGGTTGAGTTACAAGGAGGCAAATGAGGTAATAGGGAACTTTGTCATAAGTTTAGGAATGAAGTATATTGAGATCCATCCATGAAAAATGATGTGAATCATATTTCTCTATAAATGTATTGTTTATTTTTTTTCTTCCACTAAACATTCCACTTTATTTGCAGAGGATATGCTCATTCATGAGTGTTTCTTCTCTCAGTTGTGCCAGGTACTCAGTCCTACATCCATGCTGTGTCAAGCCCCAGAGCTGCCCATCAGCCTGGCCAGACACCAAGAGGTGCCTGAACGACCCAACGAGTTTGGCTTCAAACTGGACGACGTGCAGGCTCTGATGGCACTCAACACCACCAATTTTATCTACTACCCCAATCCTGAATTTGAAGCACTCAGTGTGTCTGGGGTTCTGGAGCTTAAACCTGGGTCACCTATCATTCTAAAGGTAGGAGGATCGATATCATCCATCCATATTTACTTACGATCTAGTGTTATTATTTATGGATGTTTGTGGAATTGTATCATGATGAGAGTATATGATTTATATAGTGTGCTCTGCCTGTAGTGATCATATTCATACCCGTGTCATATCTATCACTTTGTTCAATAATTGCAGGTCATTCATGTAATTGATCAGTATCAGTATAGATGTCTTCTTTGACCTCTAACCCCTCCCTTTGACACTACAATCACTAATCATGCATGACTTCTCTCCTGCAGGGGCGGAACTTCCTTCCACCAACCAACAGTGGGAACGGAAAGCTGAACTACACAGTTCTGATTGGAGAGAAACCCTGCATGTTAACAGTGTCAGAGACCCAGCTGCTCTGTGAGTCCCCCAACCTGACTGGTCGACACAAGGTCCTGGTGAGTGATACAGCACGTGATCCACAAAGACGAGACACACACACACACACACACACACACACACAAACCCGACAGATAGGCTGGCTATGGTTGAGAAGGCAGGCAGACCTACAAATTGACTGGCAGTTTGACAGACAGACGAACATTCCTTCTGTTGTTTTCTATCTATCTCCTCGTCCATTTCCAGACAGACTACAGCTCTAATCCAATCAGCTGTGTGGTTCCTGTTACTGCCCACAAGCAGACAAAAGACAAACAAATAAGCCTTCAATAAGAGGAATTAGGGCCCCAGCAAACTCAATAAAGATTCCATTTGTGGTTTTAAGAGGGCCCACTTTGAATAAAGCCCTTCCTGATGTTACCACCTGTATGCAGCGTCATAGAAAGAGATGGACACATTACTGTAAAACAATTAGTAGATGCACAAATAAACAGAAGTGTTTACACTCTGAAATGGCAAATCGATATGTCTGTCTGCCTGAGCTTTGATCTTTATTTTGAAGACAAAGAATTGTTTTAAAGACCTGAAAGTGATTCCCAGACGAAATATGTTTTTCCTTGAAGAATGCCGTACTTCCTTCTGTGTTTGATCGCTGCTTACTTCTCCCTCTCTTAGAGTCAAATTATTGAACATTTTCCAAGTGTTATTGCTGAAGTTATATTTGAATGAAGCTGCTCTCTGACTGTAGCTCTGGTACACTCAACTACTTGTCTCATCTTTTAAGTATCCACATGAGATACTAACATATGGCCCTTCTCTATGAAAACATTTCAAGGAAGTAAATGGTGCATTTATGTGTAGTACATGCATGCAGTAGTTATAATCTGCCTCTTTATCTTTCATTATCACAAGGCACGTGTGGGTGGTATCGAGTTTTCCCCAGGTGTGGTCCACATCACATCTGACAGCCCGCTCAGCAGCACTGCAATCATTGGCATTGCTGCAGCCGGAGCCCTGCTCATCCTCTTCATCGTGGTGGTGCTCATTGCCTACAAGCGCAAGTCTCGTGAGAGTGACCTGACCTTGAAGAGGCTGCAAATGCAGATGGACAACCTGGAGTCACGTGTGGCTCTGGAGTGCAAAGAGGGTAAGAGGCTGGTGCTGATGTACAGTAGGATAGCTCCAGTTTCATACCTTGGAAATGTTGTAAACCTTTTGAATTATTTATTTACTCTGCTTCGTTCAGATCAAAATGTCAAATGTCACTATCTTTGTCTTTTCTATTTATAACTCTGTTAATAATTCTAACAGTTGATTATGTTTGTGTGAAGCTAATCAAGTATGACAAAAATAAAAGTGGCATTTGCAGAGTAATGATGAATAAATTGATGTGGCAGACAGTTTTATGTTATTAAGTTTTGCTAGCATCCAGTGCTGCCACTATGGCCATCTTTTTATATTTATATATATAAGAAACTGATTAAATGAGTATCTGACTGAGGCAGGTTAACTTATTATCTATTTGAGATTATAGGTACATAAAAATACTATCATAAGCTAACTGTTTTGATATATGTAAAAAAAAAAAAAATGTGTATGTGTTTCATCCATCAGCTTTTGCAGAGCTCCAGACAGACATCCATGAGCTGACCAGTGATCTGGATGGTGCAGGAATCCCCTTCTTGGATTACAGGACCTACACCATGAGGGTCCTCTTCCCAGGCATCGAGGAACATCCTGTACTGAGAGACCTGGAGGTACGGTAGAGCATCTCACAGATATTCAAATTGGAGATCTTTTTACGTAAGGATTTAAATTCAGGTTCTGCACCAACATGCTTGAGGACAGATATTTACAGCATTTCCCCCAAATAGGAAGTCCATCAGTTGTGTGGGGACAGATATAAGAGTTATGTTCCCTACTACATTGTGTTTTTGAACAGTGTAAATAGCACTAGTGTGTGTGTACCTGTTCTTCAGTCTCTATCAAATTACAATCGCAATGCAATTAGCCTTATTTGAATGAAATGCAAAATGAGCAAGCAAATTAACATTGTGGTGGGTCACAGTAGGTGAAATTGACGCCGATGTTGTTTGTGTTGCTGTCTGGTAAACAAAATCCTTTTGACGACCGACCACCACACTTTTTCAAAAACAAACAAGGCAGCCCTCAAATCAGGAGCACGCTCTCATTAATAACTAAGGATATGAGATGCTGCACCGTTTTCTCTCTCCACCTCAAAAACAAATTAAAATTCAATCAGAGGGAGAAAAGCAAAAGAAAAAAATCATTTATCAGTCATTTATCCCTCGTGGTGACATTGATAGACAGCCGTAATTGAGCAGGTCGTCTTGTCCATTAAGAGAATGATGGACCCCCATTTCACTGCCCTCAGGCTTGGCCACTCTATCCCTGATGAAAATTTCCCAGTAATAAGCAATATTAATTATGTTTTAATTGGTATAAATGTCTAACTGTATGAGGAGTATAATGTGGAATAGGAGCCTAATGAAGAAAGCAGCAGGCTTGTCTTAGGCGGGTGATAACTGCTTAATTGTTATTGATGTGTCGGAGAATTTAAAGTCAAGTTTTTGACTGTGTAGCTGGAGACGGTTAGAAATAGCACAGGTGATGGAAAGTCTGTCTAGGTTTAGTGAATCCATGGGAAGTTTACTCAGTAATGAAATATTCAACTTCCTAGGCACTCAGTTAAAGTGAGAATTACATACAGAAAGATATTAAAATATAGTCTGGCATGTGTCAGCTCACTAGAGTCTGCCTTTTGACATTTTATTTGTTCCTTGTAACCGTTGAGGTTTATTCTTAGCAGTCAAAATCACTTCCTTCCCTCTATTTTCCCAACGATTTCACTTTACACAGAATCCCATTTTGCTTTCTGCTTTTGTATGATTTTTTTTCCTGCTATTATATTTCCCACTTCCCTCTTGATCTTTACGGAAACAATTCAGTTTCAGCAGTCCTTGTCATTTTACTGCTCCACCTGTCAACTCAAATATTAAAGGGTTCCCATGGAGATTGTGTGTAGGTCAGGTCATTTTTCTGTTTTTATGCACTGTCTCTCTATAATCCTAAGAGACAAGTTAAAACATACTGTGTTATTGCACTGCACAATATATTTGTCGAGTCTTCAACACATAAAATGTTCACTGTACATTGGGGTTTATACAAAAGAAGGCTAAAAACATGAACATGTACACACACGGTTCAGAGTTTTCCCAGATTTCCATGTGCGCCTGTATTCACACACTCACATACTGCACATGCACAAAAAAGGCAAGTGCTAAAACACATGTGCAAACACAAATGCTGTACACATCTTGTCAAGTGGTATGAAATTAGACTTGCAACTTAACAATAGCTCCCGGCAGATTACAAGGGGCTCCTCCAGGAAAGGTAAAAAGACAGAACATATGCTGGTTGACAGCTGCATTGGGCGCAAAGAGACGCTGTCTTAGCACGAGTGCTCTTGACAGATTAAAAAAAAAAACACGAAACATAATCTCCATAGGTGCTATATATGAAAAAAAAATAAGACAAGCATGTGCGGCAAGTGACTAGTATAAATGGTGCAGGGACAATCTGGGCTCAGACGAGGGGAATTCACATCACTGCACTCCCTTTCAACTTGCATTAGTGTGGAACACAGCACCATCAAAGTAATAAACATTCCCTCCAGAGGCTTAGTGTTTTCCTGTCTTTACTCTCAACCTTCACACTAAACGTAACAAAGGCTGGATGTTGTTAAACTCCTCGTCTGCACAGATTCTTCCTTTTTCTTTCTATCTTTCCGTTTCTTACCACTTTATAAACTTGATCTGAAAATAATATTTATTGTGATTATATAGTAATTTAAACCTGTTTTTACAGGTATCCTGATGTTACTGTAATTACTGTCATAAATAAACCATTTGATCAACTAGGTAGGCAGATAGCTAATATTACATTCAAATGAACCTATGACTAATTAGGTTTACATGTCATTGCCATGAATGGCATATAGACCTATGTCATTAATGCTAAAGATTTTGCGTGGCATAGAATCTGTACTTTTTCCCTTTTTTGTTATTTTTAATGTGTTCCAGTCAAGTGAACATTTCTTCTGTTTCCTCATAGGTGCCTGGCTACCGCCAAGAGCAAGTAGAAAAAGGACTGAAGCTCTTCGGCCAGCTCATTAACAACAAGGTCTTCCTGCTGTGTTTTATTCGCACTCTGGAGGCCCAGCGTGGTTTCTCCATGAGGGACCGGGGCAACGTGGCCTCACTTATAATGACAGTGCTGCAGAGCAAGTTGGAGTATGCCACTGATGTCCTAAAGCACCTCCTGTCTGACCTCATAGACCGCAACCTTGAGAGCAAGAACCACCCCAAACTGCTGCTCCGCAGGTAGGAAGCAGACACAAAAAAGGTTAACTTTACTGCTGTTACTGTCTTACAAGTAGCTGGTAGTGACAGTTTTTGATGTAGTTGCTTTGCTGCATATTCTGGGCCAAAAAGGTGCTGTCTAAGCCATCTTCCTTTTTTGTTTATCTCTCTAATATAAAGTCAGAGCCCCTACACTAAATATTGAAACACCGACCAGCTTCCACACATTCAACTTCTCTAAAATAAGGCATGTATTGTGCTTGGCGTGGGATAGATATAAAGGTTTGTACTGCTTATGTAAACCCTTTACTATCAAGGACTGGATATGCTACTCAGTGTTCCCTATCTGTGACATGTTTGGATTAACTCGCGTGACCTTGAATTGCTGGCTCTGTCTCAGAGACACCAGAGTGCATTGCCATGCACATCATTAGCAAAATAATTATGATTAATTAGCAGGGAATCCAATTTCAAATAGCTCAAGAGGAAAAAAACACTCATTTATAAAAAAAAGGGAGAGAGTGAAACTGTGAAAAGCTCACACTCTGGCACAATCACAATCCTCCCTTGGATTTGTAGTCAAAGCTTTAATGGCATGCACTTGAACACAGCACTGTATGTGATTATGCTTCCTGCCCACGGTGTTTGGTAAATGTGATGATTATGGTTACTTGAATAAACCGGCTTCCTTGCAGCTGTTGGGAGCATGCATGTCTATACATGTAAGCACATTGCATTGTATGTTGTTTTGTTTGAGGGTTGTCAGTCAAGTCTTGAAAACCCCCGATGATTTGAGAGGCATGTTTCAAATTAATTTGTCCGTCTCATTTCGATTAAAATTCTGATTCTCCCTCTGGCTAAAAACAAAAAAAACCCAAAAACATCTCTGCCAGTGAAGAGACACACATTAACACGACAAGCATATGCAGAGAGGACTGAAATGAAGGCTGTTCATCATACCGTCCAGAAGACAGTGCACATATTCACCTCATGAAAACCTGTTTAGACTCTACTTGGTGATGCAGAGAGAGATTAATGCTGTCCAGGCAGGAGGCATGATTAATTGCAGCCAGAGCTCACTGAGCATGGTGCAGCCACTAAACAATGGAGTAACCGCTGATCCTGGCAGTAGATACAACATAAGAGATGGCGCATTCAGCAGAGACAGGGAGAGGTAGTCAAGGACAGTGGAGACGCTCAAAGCTGTGTCACCCAGTGAGGAAAGCTGACTACTGGGGCACGGAGGCTGGTAGTGAGATCAGCTCTTTGATCACTGATCATACATGTCACCAGAGCCTTGTAAGTGCTACACACAGATATCGTTGGCTTATCTCATGTCACACTTTGATTTGATTGTGAATTTAGGATGAGATTTTCAAGGAAACAGTTGAACTGCTGCAGGGGACTGACCAACAACTGTTCTTTTAAACACAGTCCAAATACAACACATCGTCTTCTATCACATTTTTTTTTCCACATTCCTTCTCTTCTTCTGCCTCTTGCTTGTCATCAAGGGAGAGAGAGAGGGAAAACCTGGGGAAAACGCCATCTCAGTCAGCCAGCACTCGAGGCGGAGCACATGTTTACAACCAATGCATGCCCAGTTTGATTGCCCATTTGTCATACACACGGTTGTGATGGGCACATATCAGACTGTCTTCATCTCATTCTTCCTCCTCGGATGTGCTTATTAGTCTTTCAGCATCCCAGCATGCATTTCAGATGTGATGAGGCAGTGGGAGCGAGCTACGCCACCCCATAGTGTGGGCTGACTGGCGTGTCCTTGGATAGCAGCTGAAAATAGCCCAGATACACAGAAACAAGGCTGTGAAGATGAAGCCTAATCTGGTCTAGGAAAGATAGCACCCCTCCCTCTCTCCTTCTCTCTCTTTAATTCTGTCTTTCTCTTCTCTCTTTCTTTCTTTCACAATGTTTGCTCATTTTATGTGTTTCCCCTCCACTGCTCTCATCCTCTGTTTGCTCTCAGTTCTGTTGCTTCTGCCACTTGTGTCACGCTGCCGCTATCTTTATCGCTTTCTCTCTTCTACTCTCTCTCTCAATCTATATTCCAGGCTCTTCCTACCCTCCTCTTCCCCATCCTCTGTTTTCTTGATTGCCAAATCAATGCTTAAAGTGCATGAGCAGGGTGCCTCTGGCTACCCACTGCCTCCTCTTCCAAGAAATCTGTGTATGTGTGTGGACATGTGTGTGTCTGTTTCCTCTCTCTCCACACACAAACACACATCCTTCCATCTGTCCCATCTCAACCTGTGCTGAAGCACTACCACCAGGCAAGCTAACTAACGAGAGCCTTCCGCAACCATCTGTCACATTCCTCGCTGCATTCTCCTCCTTTAACTCCTCTCATCCCTCCATTCCTCCATCTCTCTCTTGCCTCCCCTCACCACCATGCCGCCTGCCCATCATGCAGAGTTAAAACAGCCTTTCCAGTGCCTTAAATTTTGTTTGGCTATAGTTGATGCGTCAAAATAACAGTTTTGATATCGGTCAAGAGATGAAAGCACAATATGTTCTCGTGTTGATCACAACCTTGCTTTGGCTCCAGCACGGACACACAATCATCACACAGAGCTAAACGTCTCCTCCTTTAACTATGAGGATAATCACTGTTAAAAGATTTGTGTTTGTTTGTGTGAGAGCAATAGATGGAATAACTGTCGGTGTCAGCAGCTAGCCCTCACTGTGACACTCTGTCATCAGGAGCCAGACAGGGAAATGGAACATTAACATTAACATTAACATGTGACTGAAACCAGGTGAGATTCTCAGGCCCAACTGGATGTTTGATTAAAACAACTGCCATCGCTGCTTTTTGCAACAAAAAGAACCTTAAGTGACTTTTTTTTCCCTCTAACCACTCTGGTTTTATGTTTGAGAAAATAACTTGATATTTATGATTGATCTCAAAGACACAATTAAAGGGCCTCTTATTAAAGACAGTATGTTGTCAATTGATGAAATCATGGTGAAAGAATTTTGATGATTGATAAACTGTCTGAGTCATCTGTCAGACAAAACAGCTAAACATTCTCTGGTTCCAGCTTTTTAAATGTGTGAAATTGTTCGTTAGACAAAATAAGCAATTTATGATTGGTTCTTTTGTGGGAAATTGTGGTTTGAATTTGTCACTTCTTACGATTAATCTGCAAATTAACTGCAAATAATAGAAAATGAGTTGCTGCCTTATTATTCTGATGCAGCGAGGGATCATTTGAAACCAAATAAATATCAGCAAAGGAAAGAAAGGCAGTTTGATTTGATTAGATGGGGAGAAGAGCAGGATTACATAGAATTTTGTTATGGCTTTCTTGATTCAGATTTTATGTTCACATCACATCAGTTTTCCAGAAAGTCTTATGTGCCCATTTCATACAGATGCACAAAAACATGTGTGATGAAACACAGATTCCCTTCAACCCTACCTCAGCAATCATGGGAAACTAAGCACTGCCAGGTTCCCTCTGCTCTAGATCATCTCAATGCCCACTGCCCCTCTGACTGGCTGCCAAGTAGGCAAGCCTGACCATGCCAACACGTCACAGAACATTTCATTGCATTAACCCAAACATAGGTTGATTTGTGTTTTGAATAGCAGCTGAGGAGAGGTTTGGAAGAAGATAGTTTGGAAGTTGTAATACCACACGCTCATGTTAGATCTTAAAGCTCGATCACATCGCTATTTTTATCCTTGTTCCCGATAGACTGGCCTGTGCCAAGACTTCTTATTACTGCAGGGCTGGCACCCACTGCCAGGAGTACACATACACACACACACACACACACACACACACACACACACACACACACACACACACACACAATAAACACTAGTCAGCAGAGATATTAATTTCTGAACACATACACAGTGGGATTAATTTGTGCTTTTTGCATGCTAGCCTTAAAATAGCCTCACACTTGTCCAGTTACACAAACACACACAAAAACACTATCTATTGGAAGCGACTAAGGAAAAGGAAGTTGAAGAAGAAAAAAGGGAAGGCTAGACTCAGTCAACCATTTCTTCTTGTTCTTTTTTCATTTTCCTTTTTCACTGATCCCTCCTTCCTTCCCCGTATACCACCCCCTTTCTCCATGCTCCTTTTATCCCTTTGATAGGCTACATTTGTGGAAATGGAGAGAATTTGGAAGTGTGTATGATTACAAGATCCAGAATGGGGCAGCCAGAGGGAGGGAGGAAGACAGCAAGGACACTTGAAAGAAAAGATGAAAAGTGACCTTGTTGACCCTTGGATCTGTGGACGGAGGAGGGGCGAGAGGGGCGGCAAAATAAAAGTGCGGGCACAGTGTGAGGCAGGAAGTTAATCCCCCCCAGGTGTTGTGCCAGTGTTGGCAGGGGGTGCCAGGCCAGCCTACTGGCAGAGCAGACATCGAGCCCCCCCTCCCTCACGCCTCAGTGTGCAGCCCCTTAAAGAGGCTGAATAGTAAGGGGTGGGAGGGCTGCAGGTGGCAGCCGAAAACACTCGGGACAAAACCTATGTGCACGCGTGCGCGCACACACAGACACAGGCACAACGGACACTAATCCTGAAATATTGATGCCTATGGTAGTTGCTCATTGAAAGCAGAGGGAGGGGTGTGCGGGGGTGTGTGTGTTTGAGGTGTTCTGACAGATTACCCACACACCCCTGCTGCTGGCCAAGAAGGTTGCTGTCAAAGGATATCCGATCCTCGCCTCTCCTCCCTTTCCCCTCGCCACCACCGCTGTTGTTATTATGTATGCATATTAGTCATTCACACGGGATCATTCACACTGTTGGCCCGGGTCAACACATACACACAGACTGACACACACACAAACGCAGACACACACCATTTTGCCACACCAGTGGAGCATGGATGCCAGGCGGAGAAAGAGAGGGAGATGTATTCATTCACTTTCTATTGTGCACGGATCGAGTGTTAGTCCAGTGAATAGGCTAGGGAGCGCTTGATAATGAGGCCAGTGTTATTACAGAGCCGCTCCAGCCCCTAACGACATCAATCCACGGGGATCAAATAAGGGCTTTTAATTGCTTTGCCTCATATTAAAATCCCCGCCACCATAGGCAAGCTGCCCTTGGCGTGCCTGAGCATAAAAGCCAGCTGAAAGATTGTCTGAAAGGCCATCATATAGCATGTGCAAAGGCTCTCTCGATTCATGTCTTTGCAATTATGTTTGTGTAACGAAAGCCTATTCATTAGCAGCGGTCACCAATTTTAGCAGAATGTTTGATGATGGTGTCGAATATTTGTGATGGTAATAAGAGTGTGGGGGATCATATGTTCATTATATGCTTTGCGTCTGTCTGTTTGCAGGACTGAGTCTGTAGCAGAGAAAATGCTGACCAACTGGTTTACGTTCCTCCTCTACAAGTTTCTGAAGGTAACTCCATAAATGTTTTTTAACTATCCTGAAGATTTTAAACTTCTGGGGAAAAAAGGTTTTTAGTTTTAGCCTCAGTCACGTGCATAATTTCAGTATAGATCTCATGGTGAAACTGTCATCTCACTGCTGGCGTCACTGATAGTTAATGGTGATGTTTTTTACTTACATTTTTTAAAACTGAGTGGATACAAGAGCAGTTGAGCATGTCGGGAATCCATTCATTGTACATGCATTTTTTATGCCCTGAAGGTTTTCTTAATTGTAGTAATGCAGACTTTGCATCATAGCAGACCTGTATGTTTGGTAAACATTAATGAACCTAACTAGACTACAGGGCATATAATCGATTCATGTTCTGGGCTTCCAATCAAAAAATGTTATTTCCACAACATTCAAAAAGTATTTTTGCAACTGCTAGTCTTGATTAAAAACAAGTCATCCTTCCTTAATTGTACCTAAAGGTTTATCATCTGTTTGAGAATCAATCGTTATATTATAACCAGCATCTATGCTAACATGCCAGTGTGCCATAGAAGTTGCAGAGAAGTACTTTTTACTTCATAGGACACCAATATTCGCCAAAAGTAAAACCACCACTCCTCTCTAGCCTTGAGTCGAGAAAATTTCACCGTCATCCTGTTTTTCTCCTCTATCCCTCGACCCATCCCTTCACTGCAGCTGGTAGGAGAATAAAAAATGACAGAAGGCCAATCTTTTCAGTTTGATAAACAGCAGTGTTTTTTGGGCAGGAAGGCGGGGGTGGCTTTTATGGCATTTTTCACAGTTTATCCGTCAAACCTTTCCCAAACTCTGCTTCATTTCAGCAAAGTTTATGTATCCATAGGTGGTACAATTTTCTTTAATTTAGGGGAACGATAGAGTTTGGGACATAGTGTTAAATAAGTCTTGCTCAGCAACTTTGGAGGCGAAGCAGTGTGGAAAAAAACATTTGATAAAGCAACTACAACACTCTAGATAGATATTTTCTCAGACATTATTAAACTATGCTGTCAGTGAGTTGACTGCAGAAATGGCTTCAAAGTTTTCTCACTCCCTCCAAACTTTTTGTCTGTTCCTCTCTCTTCAAATCTCTTTTCAGGAGTGTGCAGGCGAGCCTCTCTTCTCCCTCTTCTGTGCCATCAAGCAGCAGATGGAGAAAGGCCCCATTGACTCCATCACAGGAGAGGCGCGCTACTCACTCAGTGAGGACAAGCTCATCAGACAACAGATTGACTACAAGACGCTGGTAAGGGGTTCACCTGCCCAGGGGTCCTTGGGCTAAAAGGGCTAAAAGGGGGACACTTAATATGCTTTCAGGGACAAGAGGAGAGAAAAAGGGTGGTTATGGGTTGTCGGTCATGAGATGTGCAACGGGACATAAAGTTGTCGCTGTTACGCTTGACATGCAAGGGGCACAGGAGTGGCGACCTCACTTCCTGTTGAGACTGGAGCTGTCAAAGAAAAGAGCAGGGCTCCGGGATGAGGAGGAAGGAAAGAGATTATGCATGTGTATATGTCTGCACAAGCAGAGAGGCGATAAAAGTCTGTCCTTCTGGAACCTCTCATTTATTCCCAGAGTCTGTCTGTTGTTGTCCTCTCTCCGCTGTGATGTGTTAGTTTCAGCAGGGGAAACTCAGATGCTGTTTAGTCGTTCCGTCTTTCTTTTCAAGTGTCACATCCATTTGTAGTCTACATCCTGAGAGCGCTGATTTGCATACTCTGTCAAATGTCCATGGTGAACTGTGATGGGGAAAAACATCCTAGAAATTTGCTTCAGGTTTAGCCTTTTGCAACAGAATCTCCAATACTCCATTCACTATCACATTTCCCACAATGTGGACATGTTACTACACTTAGAATATTAAAATGAAAGCTTGAATTGCATATATATATATATATATATATATATATATATATATGCATGTACATATATGTATATTTATATGGGATAGTGCATACATAAAAGATTAAGCATTTATCCTCTCATTTATAATATGTGTATTTGTGCCCACCTTGTAATTCAGGTATTTCTACCAACACCAGAAGGCGATACTGACAGAACTGATGAATATGATAATAATATTATAATTAGCTTGTTTACTGCTAATCAATTCAGATAGAAGTTTCCCTGGTGAACAATCTTTTCTTTTGCTGCAATTCTCAGACCCTTTGGCAGAAAATCATTGCAGTTCCACTGAGTACCAAGCTACAGTGCAATCAACCTTATTAATATAAAACACACAAACCTCAACCAGCACGCATTTTATATATAGAACGTGTTATCCTCTCATCAACCTGGAAAATGTCCAAATATGTAACTTTTCTTTTCTGTTACAGTTACAGCAAATATTGCAAGAAATCTTACCTATAGATGACCAGAAAGAAGCCGTCTTTAAAAATAACAAAAGTGAACACACACCTTGCAGCTAGTTTCCCCTCACAGTGGCAGCCTTGTGCATATTTCTGCTACAGGTGGTGAACTGCATCCATCCGGAGAATGAGAAGAGCCCAGAGATCCAGGTTAAAGTGCTGAACTGTGACACCATCAGTCAGGTGAAGGAGAAGATCCTGGATGCCATCTACAAGAACGTCCCACACTCACACCGCCTAAAGGCCTCTGACATGGACCTGGGTATGAGTTTTTGTCTTGTTGTATATAAATAATAATGTTTAAAAAGGAGGCAAACAGTCATCTTTGGGATTCAGCTTACTGGAACATTTTGTTTACGATGCAGGGTAAGACAAATGAAATGAGTTTTGCCCTTCTTCATATATTTTACAGCTGATAATAGGACATTTATAATTCCACTTTTCAGGGTTGTAGTTCATGAGAGGTTTTACTCTTGTATATATATTGTACAGCTTGTTGAAACATTTCTATCCATTCAGTGTTTCCTACCCATGTGCCTGGAGAAAAGCAGACTGAACTCAGACGCCCATTGATTTTTCCAAAGGCTTCCCCACCCCACCCAGCCCTTCTTAAAAAGTACAAGTCCTCTTAGATATAGAGAGGTAGCTTTCTTTTCAACCTCGGGAGAGTTGACTTCCTGGCTCTGTTGGCTCAGATGTTTGAGTCCGGTCTCTCCCCTCCCCAAACTTCCCATCGATCGACTCTCTTGTTGACTGGTGTCTGAGTCAGATGATTGATCAGCTAATCAATTGAGACGCTCAGTGATGTCTTCCCTACCAAATCCTTTTTCT
The DNA here is from genome assembly GCF_002260705.1 of Seriola dumerili. Lineage (NCBI taxonomy): Eukaryota > Metazoa > Chordata > Actinopteri > Carangiformes > Carangidae > Seriola > Seriola dumerili. Next base: position 8,066,104 of record NW_019174393.1, read on the forward strand.
TTCTTTCTCTCTTTCTCTCTTTCTTTCTATCTTTCTTTCTTTCTTTCTTTTTCTTTTTCTTTCTTTCTTTCTGAGTAAGATAGTATGTGTAGGAAGGACTTGATTTGACTCTCTATATGAATACAGGACCTTGTTGCCACTGATGACATCTATTGGCAGCTACAGTATGTAGTTATTTTTCCTGGGTTATATAATTGTATTTCAACATGAGTCTAATATATTTGCAAATTACTTTAATGTGCAGTGATATACCTTCTCTGCAAGATATCTAGTGATCAAGGGGTTGGGTGGGTCTGTGTGTGTGTGTGTGTGTGTGTGTGTGTGTGTGTGTGCGCATAACAGTGTTATCCATGATTGTTTGTCTGCCAATACCTACAGGCTGTCTCTTCACCGTGCACTGTGCTTTTTATGGTTTAATATTGCCAGATGGATTTTCCAAGCCCCTGTTGTGTGTTCGGAATAGCATATTTATAACCAACCCCAGATCTAAGATGGGCTGAGTGCGTACCGTAGGGAATCTGACTGTGATAGCTAAGTGAAGAGATTGGTTTAGCCTTTTGACGACACTCCTGGATAAAATTGTTTCATGGCCCCCCTTTGGGCAGGATGTGTTGTTCTATTATTGTTTTATTACAAAAGGGAAGTGAAAATTGTCAGAAGTAGCTGGCCACTCGCTCTGTATGTTTGTGATTGTGAGTATGAAAGAGAGAATGAGTAAATGCAAGCTCAGAAGAAAACATGTGCATGAAATTAAATGTTGTTTTTCAGTGCTATATTTACAGTATGTTTCTGCACAGATTAGAGGAATGTTCTTTCTTAATCATGAGTCCATGAGCAGACTGAGAGCATGTTTGACATATCCTTTCACACATGTAGTTTTTTTATTATTATTTCTTGGTCTTGTGGTATTTATGTTGATTTATTGTTTTGTTATTTTGACACACTTTTTAATTTGAAGAGAGGAGCTCTACGTACACAGGTGATACCAGCAGCTCTTATGATTTCTGACACACACCCTCACACATACAAACACATATACACGGACTGATAGCAATGGCTGATAGGGATAATGGGATTGTGGCAGGCCTGTCCTGAGACGGATTGGCCAGGAGTGTTGTTATCCCAGGTATTGTTTTTAATTCCCCTCTGCGGCAATTCACAGTCCTCCACAGGGCACCAGAGGAGATAGGGCCTGAGAACAAAGAAACCAGGCCCTGTGTCTGTGTCTTTGTGTCTTTGTGTCACTGTGTGTGCGTGACGCCAGTAGCAAATGTGTGTCATGCATCTCTGTGGAATACAACAGTCACCTTCAGCCTTTCTCTTCACCATGAGCTTCCATACATTCCCCAAAGCCCTTATCTCCTTTGCTGTGTTTGAGTCCACAAAGCAAGTCCACACACACACACACACACACACACACACACACACACACACACACACACACACACACACACACACACACACACACACACACACACACACACACACACACACACACACAAACTGTTGTGTTGCTGTTGTCTTCCTACTGAGTAGAGACCACTGGATTTGGGAATCAGAGTAATCTCAGTTTGCTCTGGTTTCACACCAAGTTTATTCTTTTATTTATTCCTTTTTCTCTTCATTTCTTCATCTGTTTACTGAGCCTCAACTGGAGACGGGGGCTCATTTGCATCTTTATGGGAAGATGTACTGTATAGACAAAAACAACAGGAGGATCTTTATTTCCTGCAGATTTTTCAGATGCTAACACAATTCTGGTCGATCCTCCAAAGACAGGCCTCATCATACACCACAGTGATTGCTGCTTTGTTTTCCTGTTTGTGATCAGGATAGGAGATGACAGTGGCCGACACAAGTGGGAAACACAGCAAGGAGCACCGAGACAATAACGTATTCATACAGCACATGATGTCTACAAAAAGAAAGGAGGAATCGTGCTTGTTTGTTTTTGAGATGGCTTTCCTCTTTCACTTATGATAATGTTGCTAGGGTATTGTGAGATGTTTATATCAAAGCCTTTGGTTTGTTTTGTGCTGATGTTGGAAGCCTGGTGTATATGTAGTGTAGATGTAATTTGGTTGTAAGGTCATGTAAATGCCGTCCTCTTGTTTAAATGAAAGACACTGTCATGTGCAGTGGAAGTTGCTTGTTGAAAAGTATGGAAATTAGGTGATCTGCAGTCTTTGAGTATAGATGTTATTTCATATTTGCAGCTCACTAGTTTCTTCATTTAGTGTTGGGGTGGGCTGAGTCTGGTCTGCTTTTACCAAAGCTCCCAGCAATAACAATAAGAGCACCTTGACAGGGGTCTTAGAGCAGTGGAAAGGGCTTTGACAAGAGGAGAGCAGAGACCTGTGGTGTCTTCAGAGAGCACAGCATAAGGGCCTGTGCTGCTGATGGAAAAGGAAGTGGACAAGCCCTGAGCATACAGCTGTAATCGCACCCATCGATCGCATCAGTGAAAGAGATTGAAAGGAGCAAAGAGGGGGGAGCTTCATTCTAAAAAAAAAAAAAAAAAAAAAAAAAGTAAAGTGGGTGATTAATTTAACTCGCCTCTTGTTACTGTCTCTCATGTGTGTGATTGCTCTTTTGGTTCTACATCTCTTTTCCAATATGAAATGATTGTTCTGAAGAAAGCAAAGAAAAAGTTCAATAGATGAAGATGGAGATAGTGGCAACTCATTTTCTAAAAAGGCACACTGATTAGAAAAGAGTGACGCTTTCTTCTGCTTTTTTTTTTCTATGTTGTTAATATTGTTCATGTTTTTATCTAAGCCAACACACAATCTAACACAACACTATTTATTTTACATTATAACTTAAACGTATTCATTGCCACTGCAAACATACCCTTAGGATTTTAGAACTGTTTATCCATCTTAACTCTTGTTGTTGTGGCTAATAAACTGAAAAACACAACCGTCTCCTAAAAGTGAAAACCCAACTGCAGCACAACCACCAAAATCTATCAATTCTTTCCCAAAAGCATGTCAGGACCCCAAAGATGGCAAGGTTTTGAGATCTGACAGATGCACAGAAAAAGGGCGAAAACGGATCAAACAAATAAGAGTAAAGGTATGGATGGATATATGGAGTGTACTATACTGACCATTTTGATTTTTTTAATTTTTTTTCTCCAGAGTGGCGCCAGGGTAGAGGACAGCGCATGATCCTGCAGGACGAGGATGTCACCACTAAGATTGAAGGTGACTGGAAGAGACTGAACATGTTGGCTCATTATCAGGTACGGCTGTTACTGTATTTTTTTAAATGTGGACAACCTGCATTAAACTGATTCATAACTGTAACAAAACGTTAAAGTATGTTTTCTTTTAGGTTTGTGTTTATCTGTGAGCTGTGCAGCCATTGTATGCAAGTTTCAAAAAAAATCTTTGAATTAACATTGACAGAAATGTGTTGGAGATTTTAATAACATTTCAAAGTTAGAAGTTTTAGAAATCCAAAGGGTTTGTAAAGTTTTAGATCTCACAAAGAAAGAAATAATAAAAAAAAGAGATAGCTATCTTCAAAGACGTCTGTCTGGAGCTTGTAATTGATAGATTACATCTTTTATTTGAAGAGATTCACATGTTCTTTATTTAAAGAAAGGTACGGTTGTTTTCATTCTATTTCTACAGCAAATATACACAAACACAATGCTGATATGTGTCTCTCGCACATTAAGAAAGCATTTTCACACTAAACACAAAGGCCTGATAATAAGTGTTGGACTTTTCTTTAGTGTTTTACTTTCCTACCTCTCTCTCTCTTCTTTACCACCCATTGTCCCTCTGTTTACTATATATGTAGCTGTTTTTGATGCCCTCTCAGCACACCTCCACATTTTTGTCATAAACTCCAAAACTATGTAAGTGACAATTTGGTCAAAGGACTTTTCTAGCCATGTAGTTGTGCAAGTCCTTGACTGACAGGAACACCATACACACACCAAAACCACAAGATGGGTGGGAATGAAGCAGAGTGAGACAGGGAAGTGACCGACAACACAGCAACACCTGGAATTTATCTCTTATGTGCAGAGAGAGCTTGAGATAAAATCTAATGTGTCGTCAAATGTCATCTACTTTCTTAAGTGGATTAGTGTTCAAAACGTACAATAGAGACACATGAGTTTATATGCTCGCACACATACTGCTTGTAGAGTTCATAGTACAAGGAAAGATCTGAATATACACATTTATTAACAGGTAATCAAATGGAAACAAATGCACAAAATTTTTCTCACTCATTAAATACACAAATGCTTTCATGCAGAGTGACAGACAAACACATTATGGAAGGTGTTTTGTGCGTCATGAGGAGTGACTGTCCATCATGCCAACCAGAATGAGTCCGGTTGATAAAACATGTCTGCTTTGTCAACATGGTGTCCAGTAGCTAAGCAAGCAGCCGCTGTCCCCACCAAGCGCAAGTGCATGGTGCCTAAATTAAATGTCAGCGGCAGCAAGTGTCAACAGGCTTGGAGTACGAGGCGCTGGTGGAATGGATTAGGGAACTGATTCGAATCAGAGATAAGATAATGAAGACAGAAGTTAATTCATTTTTTCAGGCCCAGTAATAAGGGCGCCTTATCTTTGACAGACCAAAAAAAAAAAATCACTCCCATCCACTCAAAATTTGTCAGGAGGCCAAGCAAAGAGTGAGGAAGGGAGGGGACACGAAAAACACATTCAGTCCTCATTCAAGGGCATCTGCAGTTTCACACTTGGCATTTCCACTCTGTTTTTTATGTCTTTATTTCACTGAATGTTGTGGTTTCAGTTTAAAAGAGTTAAATCTATGCATAATTTCCTTGACGATCTTGTGCTGCTATATTTGGTCCAGGAATGTCCTCCAGACATGTTATCTCAGTACTGTTTGTCTTATTAAAATAAGTACAGAATAATAAGTAGTAGAATAATATGGCCGACCAGACACTGAATAGAGACATGTGCTTTCCTTTATTAAACTAATCTGGTTTGATCTGCCACTAGCCAATCTCACCCACTCAGTCTGCCTTTGCATTACAAACTGAGGGGAAAGTTAGATTTCTTGTTCAGGAAAACATCACATAGTAGCTACAAGCTAAAAAGCAAAAATGTGGCATTTGCCATATCAGATCTTTCTGTCCCATAATGAGAGACATTTCTCTCCTCCTCCTCTCTTTCAGGAAACTGTGCTCCACTTTCTGCCTTTATCCTCTCTTCCAAATGTTATTTCCCCAAATGCCACTCCTCCTTTTCTCATTTCATTATGTTCCATTGTGTGTTGCTCGTTTTATATCTATTCAACATATAAGAGCAGTGATCAGGGCACATGCTTAAGGGTGCTGGAGAGTTAGGGGGCTCCCCACAAAGGAATAACAAGATCTTCCCTCTGGGCCTCCTGCTTACAATGATATAAACATATTATGCATAAGGAGCAGATTGAGTGACTGGGTGAAATAATGATACAATCTTAATAAGGCCCCGGCTCACACACACATTCACACCCACACATAAACGTACAAAAGGCCCCTGGTCCTTATTCCCTGTCCCATCCATCCACACTATGATAGAGATCACTTCAATTAACCCTCCCTTCCCCTGCAGCACGGGCAGCCAGATTATGCAGAATAGGGGTAGGCTTTGTGTGTGTGTGTGTGTGTGTGAGAGTGAGAGTGTGAGTGTGAGTGTGAGTGAGTGTGCGCATGCATGCGGGGGGGGGCACAGCTGGGACAGACTCCATCCCAGTTGTGTTAATTGAATCCTGTCTGGCTGACTGGGGAAGGAGGTGCAGAATTGACTCATTCATTCACTTACACACATTTATTTACACATAGACCAACACAGACACACACTCTGCTTGATTTTTCACACCTTCATACACACACACACACACACACACACACACACACACACACACACACACACACACACACAAACAACCCTAGAGGAAAGATATTATTGAACAGAGACTGTGGGATGTCCCCTCTCACTAAGGCCTGTATGCTGCTTTGCTAAACGCTCCCTCCCCCTGTCAGTCATAATATGCATGTGTGGGCTGAATAGAGCACATAAGGGTAATAAGATATTCTATGTTCTAAAGTATTACCTACCAACATCAAAATAGAATAGATGGAGGGAAATATGGAACATGACACCAGTACAATGATATATGGGTTTTTTGATTGGTTGTATTAGAAATATGCACAAATGAAAAAACAAAATCTGTGCAAAAGGCTTTTCTGGTTCTTTGATTGAACATTTGAACACATCATTTGCATAACATATGTGCCTCTGTTTTTCAGGTACCTGATAATGCAGTAATGGCCTTGGTTCCCAAGCAAGTTACAGCCTATAATTCAGTAAACAATTCCACTGTGTCTCGAACCTCTGCAAGTAAATATGGTAAGTCTACTTGTTTCTATATTCAAGTTTCTGTTGTATCTGAGTCAGAGGGCCACTTTCCCATCAAACATAAGACTAGGCGGACTGATAAAAATGTATATTTCTCAAAGTACTCACAACATAGTCAAATACTATTATTATTATTATTTCATATTAATTAATTAAATAAATATTAAGAAGGAAGTACAACATTTCAACATGAAACTGAACCTCTCATTTAAGTTGTATTTGCCTCACCGCTGGTGTGGCTTCTGTCATCCAGGTGCCAGGTCATGCAAACCTGAAGCAAAATGATCACTTCCAAAATACATTTAAAAAATACACTTAAAAATCATTTGAAGAATCATTTAAGATAGCAAAACCACAGACCTAACAAGAAAAAACTAACAAATATGTGCTTATAAAATAGAACTTTATTACAGAAAGAAGGGGAAAAATAGTTAGAAAGTAACTGATCCTGCAGCAGTTGATGCTCCCATCTCAAAATGTCCAGCATCCACAGGATCCTGCATGACAACAATGACAGACTGGGGAAGACGAGACACAATTTAGAGTGGCTGAAAGGATTTCTGAAACATAACAAGAGACCAAATAGACTCTTTCTTTTGTTGTTCTGGCCTCTTGAGACTCCAAAGTGTGTCCCCTCATCCTTCAATGTGCCAGTGTTTTTTCTGCCTGTCCGTCTGCTCCACGTCTCCTTGAACCTGCGAAACCATCAAGTTAGTTGCTGATCAAAGGGCCAGACTCGCTGCCCACAAACACTTCAGACACATCAAATGTGGTGCCACATTATTAGCATCGCCTCATCTCCATGCAGTCTCGCCTCGCCTCTCTGGCTCCAAATGAGACCAGATAGGACGAGGTGAGTGGCGCAACTGAAAGGGGAGGGAGGATGCCAGGAATATCTCCCCTCAACATTTTTTTAAGCGATTGACTTCAAACGCAAGTGTCATCCACTTCACAACTGGTGTGGTGCTTGAGTGACTTTGAACTCTCTCTGAGTACAATGGTCAAATGGTGAAGAAAGAGACGAGGTCGAATTTGTTAGAGCTGCTGAGGAGGAAGCGGGAGCGAGGAGCAGGAGAAAAAGTTACGGAAAAAGTACAAACACTGTGTAACATGTTGAGTCAGAGAATGAAAGGAAAAACCGTTGTGTTTGATCTTTGATGTAAAGTTTCCATCAAAAACCAGAAGGAGAAGAAAAAAAAACAACAGAAAAAAACAACTCCTGTGTGTGGAGCTGGATCAGAATAGAATCCAACCAGAAATCCCTCTCCTGTGTCTCCCTGACTCTGTTTCACCCTCGGCTCTCTAACTTCTTGGAATAAATAATTAACACAAAATGAATGTACTGCTCACTCTCCCTTTAAAAAAAGTCCCACCTCACATCCTCTTGCAACCACACAACCCCAAGAAAGGCGCAATTAGTGTCACACTTGTCCAGTGTACGAGAAAAAATAAAAGTAATACCAAATTGACAGCCCTGTGGAGAATACTTGACACGGGGTCTGACAACAAACCACTAAAGTGCCCTATAGGAGAGACAAGCATTTTCAGTTGATCTCACTGTAATCAAATTTGAACAGTCGATACAAACACACACACACACACACACACACACACACACACACACACACACACACACACACACACACACACACACACACACACTCTCTCTCTCTCTCTGTATCTGATCTCTCTAGCCGTCTCACTCTCCCCTGAACTCTCTCCTCTATACACTCCTCCCGCTTTTCTCTCTGAACAGATTGATTTCTGTCACGGTGAAAAACACTCTTTTTTTTCTTTGCTCCTCTCTCCAAACCGCACCCCCTAATCAATTTTTTTCACACTATGTAAACATTCATTGAGCCATGTGTTTGGAAATGTCATCGCCACTCCGGCCATTGGGTGGGCCATACATATTTCATCTCATCTGACACCTGTTCGATTTTGTGTCAGCCGGCGATGCCATGTCTTTTCCCTTGGAGAAGAAGCCATGAAAAATTAACCATGCACACTTTCTAAAAGTTTCATATCCAATCTCCCAGACCTGTAAACTGGAAGCCACAAGCAAAAAAACTGCATTCAGCTGCTGACATGGAGGTTATGGCTTTCCCTTTCTCTTTGGAGAAACAACAGACTTGTCTCTTCATTATTTTTTGTTTGTTTATTTGTACTAAGTCTGATAGTTGCTTCTTTTGTTAGCTTTCTTTTCTTCTTGTTCACCTCAAAATTCGCTCTGATTAAGTTTCAGATGTGTCTTGTTTGTTCTCAGTTTCCCCTCTGATTGTTTTCTCTTCCTGATTCAGGCAGGAAAAACAAACACCAGCATACAGTTTACAGATCTTTACATGAACTGTACATTAATGTTACTGAGATAATTTCATATGATATACTATAGTCAGAAGTTGCATACAGATGGGAGTGATGTGAGACGAAAACTACAGTCACACTGAGTGACACTGTTGTGTATGGTTATATCAGTACTACATGACCTCATGCATGTTTTTCTTCACAGAGAACATGATCAAGTACACTGGAAGCCCTGACAGCCTGCGTTCCCGCACTCCGATGATCACTCCTGACCTGGAGAGCGGGGTCAAGGTTTGGCACCTGGTGAAGAACCATGAGCATGGAGACCAGAAGGAGGGCGACCGCGGCAGCAAGATGGTTTCTGAGATCTACCTGACACGACTTCTGGCTACCAAGGTGAGCCATCTGTGAGAGAAAATCTTACATGTGATGATTTGTTTATTCATTGGTAGAGGGTCATCTTGTTTCATGCTAGATTCATTCTTTATTGGGATCTGTGATATTTTGCAGGGCAAATGATTTAACAGCAAAGAAAAGTTCAGCTTTGTACCATCAGTTTGCATCAATTAACTACATTACCAGGTGAACTGTATTTTTCTTGAAGCAGTTCACAAGGTGAAAGGCTAAAAGGTTACACTAACCTTCACCCTGTGTTACCATGACTCAGAATAATCTCATTTTATTTAAATATTCATGTTTACTTTGGATGAGTCATCTCGTTGGAAGAGATTATTCAAATGTATTCTTCTATCCCCGTAGGTGAGAAAGAGAAAATAGATATTTCTGTTTGTTTTCTCTTTTCATTACTGTTGCGTTGATGCAGCAGCATATCAAAAAGGGTAAAGATAAAAAGACCCATGAAGATAGTGAAGGTGTTTCTGTAATGAAAAAAATGATCAGGCAAAAATAGAAATGGTTATAAAGTCTCTTTGAATATGCCTTGAAACAATGGCCCCAGGAAGAAAAAACTGTTAATTTGGTTTGGAGGGAAATGTGACTTTGATCCAACAGCTGAATGCAAATTACCAATCCACTCCTAAAGCACCTTTTCCTTCTTTTTTCATCAAGACATCCATTCTATCAGACACAGTACAGACAAGGTAAAAAGAGAAAAAGAAGCTACGAGCTGAGCATGTTGAGGCAGTAACTTCAGTAACATTTCAGTTTGTTTTTTGACGCAGTGTCCGCCTTTTTTTAGTAGTTCACCTCAGCTCCATGTATGTACTGTAAATGCAGTGAGTTCTACACACACACACACACACACACATACACAGAGTAACAAAGCATAGAAAGTTTAATGTCTTGTGTGCTGATTATCAGACCACATGGCATTCGGATTTCATATTCAAAGTCCAGGCTAAAACAGTGTAACTGTAACATAACTGGAAAAGCCACCAAAGCAAATGGTCATATCAGACTAAGTAAGATTGTAGCAGAAAACTCCCTGGATGTATTGAAAGTGCATTTTTGTGCATTTATGACTTCAGCTTTTTATTTGTAAGAAGAGTGAGTTGTTTTTTCTTTAAAATGTTAAAAAAGTCTTCCATTAAGTAGAAATACATTATCAGCAGAGCGGCTAAATGGACAGTGTAGCAAACAAACAACTGAACACTTCGCTCTGTTTATACTTGGGAGAACTAATGACTGTGCAGATGTAAATGGACTGCATTTATGTAGCGCTTTTCTAGTCTTAACAAGCACTCAAAGTGCTTTACACTACAGGTCACATTCACTCATTCACACACACATTCATACAACACCTATTCTATATGGAGCACTTTTCTAATACACACACACACACACACACACACACACACACACACACTTTGACACAAAGATGATACATCAGCAGGGAAAATTTGGGGTTCACTACGTGCAAGGACATTTTGACATACGGACTGGAGGATCTGGGGATCAAACCACCAATCTTCCGATGGGTGGATGACCCGCTCTACCTGAGCCACAGCAGATGTGTGTGTAGATGAGTAAAGTCAGGTGAATCAAAGCAGATAACTGAGCAGAAAGAGAGACGGTGTCTATGAAACAGGACGGGAGGAGGAATGTATGAAATAAACTAATAAACAAACAAACAAACTGGAGCCTGTAGAATAAGAGGTAGGAGAGGAGAAAGGCAGTGCCGTCACCATGGATCATACTGTATAGCCCTCCGCATACCTACACACATGCACAGGTCACCTCTCGGCCTCTGTGAGTCGCTCTATTTCCCTGCCATTATCCCATTGCAGAGAGCAGGAAGGTGGCTTCTGACTGTAGACAGCACATCATCTTTCCAGATGGATTGTTTTTGTGAAATAACCAGTTTATCTTGGCCGGCCATCTCTCTTGGTGAGAAATGACTGGGCAGACAGGCAGTGTAATTGACTGCGTTTGGCTTTCACCATGCCAATAAATACCTCTCCCTGGCAACGCCGCTGACGCCTCTCATATTAGCTCCATCAGTGTCACTCTGACTGAGTGTGGGTGCAGGTCGTGTTCATGTGTGTGGAGAGTGAAGGGGCACGAGGAAAGATCGCATTTTCCCTCCTCACTTGTGCACTCAAGAATGTGTGTGTTCATCTCTACCTCGCCACATCCTTCTTCGTCTCTCTATTTCTGTTCCAGTGCCATCACCAACGTTCTGATTGTTTGCTTTCCTCTCATTTCAATGCGGAGGCAGACGGCATCAAAACATCCACATGACACATTGTGTTTAGAGTGTGGTCTAATGACAGGGTAGATGGTCGAGAAGGAGGGGGGGAGGGGGGAGGGTGTTGGCAGTGTTGGTAGTCTCAGCTCCAGCAGGGAACAAGACAACCCTGTGATGATGACAGCGTTGATGCAGAAGTCCCCCTTGAGATAGAGGATGACATAAAATGTCACCGCCTCAGCACTTGTAGGCGCACACACAGGTTTTAGTATCTACACACACATTTATGCATACACACACAAAATGTCAGGTCTTCCCTTGCCAGCTAATGCAGACTGTCACTTGGAAGGCACATGGGCTTGATATAGAGATATGTGATTCCATCTTCATAGAAAAACGATAAGCTGTCGGGAATGTGGGCCACATTAGAATTATAGCCGTGATTGTCGGACTAACAGGATTCTCTCCTCCCACTCTCTCCTACCTCTCTTGACTCCGTGATTCAGTCACCCGCTCCAACCCAAATTGGATTTTTATTTGCCAGTGCCCGTACACACCTCATCTGCCACACTTAATGGCAATCTTTCCCTGATAGGAAACCTCTGTCGTTTCATTTCCATCCCTCGCTCTCGCCTTTTCCTGTGCATCCCATCAGCTTCATTCTTTACAAGAGGATTAGATTCTCTCACTTTCTGTCTCTCCTCTCTTTTCTCCTCCTCCTTCTTAAAGTCGCCAACATTAAATCAAATTAGGGTCAATGGTGCAGTGTGGGAGCTAATCCGGCAGCACAAAGAGGCTTAGGAGATGCGCCTCCTGTTCCCAGATATTATTAAAAGTCAGCTGTGAAATAACAATTTCCCCCATCAAAGCTGCAAGCGGATTTAGGGGCCGGGTCTGTGAGATAGGAGTCAGACACATAAATATCGCAGCTGGGGGACAAAGTGACATGCACTTCACAAGTTTATGCCAATCTTTCTGTCAACATTAGGTATGGTATGCTGCTAAATGTATTAGACAGTGACAGTCTCATTCACTGGTTCCGTGTCCCATTTAATATAGATAGTGGCTTAACGCACTCAAATTGTAGACCCACGAAGACTTGAGGGCTGTATCAACTAGTGATTATCACCTGTTGTAGGCCTTTTAAATAATGTGTTTCTCATCTGTCCTCTCTTTGCTCTTTAGGGTACATTACAGAAGTTTGTGGATGACCTGTTTGAGACCATCTTCAGCACAGCCCATCGAGGCAGTGCCCTGCCACTGGCCATCAAATACATGTTTGACTTCCTGGATGAGCAGGCAGACAAACACAACATCCATGACCCACATGTTCGACACACATGGAAGAGCAACTGGTGAGTTAAGTGGTTCAGGCATATGTCTGCACATATCTGCAAACACAGAAAGGTGCATACACACAAAGACATCATGGGCTCTGTTCATGAACACTTAAGAAACTGTTGAGGCAGTTACTTGGATCTTTTGTTTATTCCATCATTTGTGTAACAGTGTGGTGCCTTCGGTTCCCTTCATGGCCTTTTCTTTCTGCACTGGTACTTAATACACTGCAGACACAATCAGTACATTTTGGCACATTTCACATGGCATTGCCCTCATATTGCCCAGTGTCAGTGCCAAGCTTCACCACACGCCTCTTCCCTTCCTAATATCCATTAACCACAGGGGCGTGTAATCTTCATTAAAGCCAACCACAAGGGGCTAATCCAATCGGCTGCCAAGACTCTCCATCTATTATCATTGATAACTGGGCCAAAAAACGCCTGTCACTGTGGAAATCGCCATAGTGACAAATGTACGCTCCCAGGTGCAGGAAGTACGCCACTAAATTAATATCCGCTGATTAATTTAGACCATCCTGACCTCCGTGAGCCCACCTGAAGAGGTTGGTAGGGGTTAAATAACCAACAGTGCACTAGAATGCAGTGAGGAGAGAAATGAAAAGGTGAAGAAAGGGAAGTGAACTCAGTGGGAGTTAAACGCACACTAATATCTCATTAGCCTCCTGGCCTCTGCCAAGATCCCAGCATGCATCACTCAGCCCCAGGCCCAGGAGAACCGTGGAGATGGGAGGATAAAATTGATGTGTATCAAGGGACAAATAGGGAGGAGGGATGGGTAAGGGGCTAAAGAAGGGGTAGAAATATTATTTACCTTATGCTATGGTCCTAATTTTGGTCCTTGCCTGTGTCTGCGTTCTTGGGCCATTTACAGTGTGTGTGTTAAGTGTTTTTCTGAGAGCGCAAGCGGCTCTTACATTAGACTTTTAATGGAATGGGCTCTCACTAGAGGACCGTGAATGAATAGCAATTTATCATGACACACCATCACAAAAAGCCACTTTGACTGCACACAACAGTTTGTGCTGATGCCACCACCGATATCCTCTCTGTGTGGGACGTGCATATGGCTGTGTCTTTTCACCTCTCACCATTGTGCGTACCTATAACCTTTAATCGCCTTCGCCTAAAAGCCTTCATTTTGTCTGATGGTAGAGAATAATAAGGCCAGTGCCCCTCCCATTCTGGGCCCCTTGTCCCATTAAACCTACCAGGCCCATCGTCATCATACACACCATTAACTTCAACCCATCATGCCAGCCAGAGCCCCCACACCCTACAGCTACCCCCACCTCCCTTTCAGGGTTTCCCCATCATCAGAGCTTCACTATACATCCTTTGATGTAGCCCTTGTTTTAGATTATCCCGGGGTCTCTAGTGCTTCAGGGCTTATCTTGTTAAAAGTTTGCTTCTTATATTATTGTTATACCAACAATTTGCTTTTGATAAAATACTATCAGAAGGGACAGGGAAATGTATGACCTTTCTACAACAGGAAAAAGGTGTTTTGGTATGAGTCTTGCTTGCCATCACAGCTGTATGGTACATTTCAGATTTCCATTGATTCTGAACATCTACACAGTTTGACCTGAGAGACCTAAAGATGGCATCCAGGATTTATTGTATCCCAGGAATTTATCTGTGACCCATTAAAATCCAAGGTCATCTGTCACAGCAGTCTAGGGATAGCAACAGCACTAACACAATGCCTGCCTATGTCCTTATTTCATCAGCCTACCTGTGTATAAAGTCGAGATCTTTGAAGCAAATCGTGTTTGTACATTTTGATTGTGCCAAGTTTAAATCAGCTAAAGTTGTTTCTGCTTCGTGTGGCAGAGTTGTAATGTGTATTTGTATGCGTGTACAGTATAAATGTGTGCATGCATGAGTCACTGGCTCCTAGAGCATCACCAGATGGTATCTTTTGGATTAGCAGCAGTGTGTCAGCATCTCCTCTCATCCTCGCTTTTCTGTATCTGGTGTGTGTGTGTGTGTCTCTCTGTCTGCACTGCATGTTTGTCATGTTGCGATGCAACAGACAGAATTTTAATTATTGTGCAAAACTGGCACACACACACACACACACACACACACACTCACTCCTCTTTTCTGCATGCAGATAACCACCTATCTGCTGTCATATTGCAGTTCCATCCCCACACAGATTGTCAGTGGAATCACTAGGTCTTTTGGAGTTGGGCTGAGTTGTATAATCTACAAAAAGTTTTCCATTTGTTCTAAGCTCTTTGTCCAGATATACGACTTATGTAGTAAAGGACTGCAACTTGCCTTTCACATGAAAGGTTGTGTCGTTTTGCCTTCCGAGGTCCAGCTGGAACAATGCCCGGTCAGGTCACCTTTATAACACTGTTTATTCAAACCTTAGGTCGCTGGATGAAAAAGGTCAGGCTCGGTCAGTTCCCAGTGTGTGCTGTAGTGCCACGAATGAGATGCCCAGGATCACAACATCTGTGACCCTTTGCCTGCCAATGGCAAGCAACTTCATCAGGCCCTTCTGCAGAAATGGGACAACAACCCCACACTGCAGATTCAGAGGTTGACTGGCTCTGTGTGGGTGCCAGAAGTGTCAAACAGTGCAAACTGCAAGAGGCAGCTAGTCATGCTACTGAGGGACCGCAGGGATACTTAGTTGCTGTTGTTGTATGCTTGTGTAACTTTTGTTGTTTTCATTTGCTGTATAGTACCCTTCGAAGTGTTTAGAACCAGGCCCAGTAAACAGAGCTTACATTAGTGTGGTTGTTTTGCTGTTTGACAATTACACAGTTTTGTCAGTACTGTTTGGTAATCTTTCCTCGCGGGAGAGACGAGGATTAGCCGAGTTGACTTTAAACCAGCTACCACTCTGTAGTACTGCATTATACATCACTCCTTTGAAATGGACAGTCTACTCTGAGCCACTATTTAATCAACTAAATACAGCCATTGTACAAACTGTTGCTTATATTAACAAATGTTTCCTATTAGACTAGTGAGTAAGCTACAAGCTACATTTTTGCTATCACACTCTTTTCTTTTATCAGTTTAAATTGACTGCACTATGTAGTCCCAAATTGACAGAGGAAGAGTCTTTTAATGCAAAGGTTCTTTTTGACTCCGTTGGTGTAATTCCTCTCGGATAAGAGATGCCCTTGATCTTGGCAGCTGATATTTAACCTAATCCCTAACCACAAGGACCCATCATGGTCATCTTTCAGATTCCTAAAACTACACAGCATGAGTTAACTGCAGAAAAGAAAAAGTGCTTTGCCTATTTTCAACACAATAGATAATATGTAGATGTTATTATGGTGGCCATTTTGAACACACAAAATTATGCAGGGAACCTGAACCTCAAAGCACAGGGCAGCTGGGGCAGATTGTCAACAATCAAGGCAGCACAGCAGTGGTGTTAATATCCCTTTGATCCATGCACCTAATCCCACTAGATTCTTTGCTTAGATTAATTTTGAAGT
Source organism: Seriola dumerili (assembly GCF_002260705.1). Classification (NCBI taxonomy): domain Eukaryota; kingdom Metazoa; phylum Chordata; class Actinopteri; order Carangiformes; family Carangidae; genus Seriola; species Seriola dumerili. The sequence goes on from NW_019174393.1 coordinate 8,082,287, forward strand.
CATAACGCAGAGTTTCTCGTTCCTCTCACTCCAAATCCTCTTTTGTAAGAATGTACATCTGAATGGCTTTGTGGGTGGTTGTGGTAGGATAAATGCTTAGTTGGATGGCAGGGGAGCACCGGTGGTATTTAAATGATTGCATTTCAGTTTTTATTGTCTCCCCCCCCCCCTCATCCTTTGATATTGTGCCAGACAGAGAAACTCGTATGCAGGCTAGACTGCAGTTTTTTTCTGTTATATTTTTGCCATGTCAGCTAAAACCACATAGCCCAGAGAATAGTAAAGATATAGAGATCCAAGTAACACTCAGCTCTTTCTTAATACCACCTGAGCCCTTTCACTGCAACACACAGATAAAGCTGGCCCTATATCTATTCATTTTGCTAGAAACAAGCCCAGCAAATAAACAGACTTGTATATTTTTATTATTCTAGACAGGCACAAAATAGGACCCACTTGCACAAACAAGGCAATATGAACTGTGTCACTGTGCGGCCCCCTGTGAGGACCCCTGGACACTGCTGGAAAAAATGAGAGCCAGCCACCACCTGGTTTTAAAGATAAAGGCTTTATTGAATTGAGCACACACATCAAATAGAGCACATCGGCAACAGCGGGGCCTGTGTACTAGCTTTGCAAAGTGAATGCATCCTCGTCCCCCTTCTGGCGCATAATATGTTCATGTCTATTGCCTGGCTGGCTGTAGCAAATATAAAAATGGCATTTAGAGACTTAATCTCAGAGCAATTCAACCGGACACAGACTGTTATTTTACTTTACACTCTTTGTTTCTCTGTTTGAATGACTATTTGAGCATTCTGTCACTGAGATGGAACTGAACAATCAATGCAAAAGTCATTTTCATGAGGAGGCCCAACACAGCAGAATACATTAATATGCATGGTGCATGGAAATGTCATAGGTAATTCTGTCTCATTAGCTCTTAGAGTTTTTTTTTTTTTTTAAATAACAGATGACATTTTGTTTACAGGTTGCAGTACAGTTCAGTTAAAACATCCAACAACATTAGCATGTCTTATTTTAGGATTATGAAATATCAGACTGCAGCACACGTACATACTATAATTTAACAGTAATGAAAAAGTAAAAGTACAAAACTTGTATAATCAGTAGTTTCACATAACTTTGTTCTCCTTTCCCAGCCTACCTCTGCGTTTCTGGGTGAATGTGATCAAGAACCCCCAGTTTGTGTTTGACATCCATAAGAGCAGCATCACAGACGCCTGTCTGTCTGTGGTAGCCCAGACCTTCATGGACTCCTGCTCCACCTCAGAACACCGCCTTGGGAAGGACTCACCCTCCAACAAGCTGCTTTATGCCAAGGACATCCCCAGCTACAAGAGCTGGGTGGAGAGGTAAGCCATTGATAGAAGCACACAAGTGTACACACCAAACACTGGATGGATGAAGAGAGGAAATGTGTGTGGGTGTGGGCTCTTATGTGAGTGAAAACATCAGAAAACCTGCATTAGCCATGTTTCATTCCAACACATACAATATGACTGTAGCTCTGTGATCTATGGGCCATGAAACACAATCCAAATTACAACACAGTGGGAATGGATGGGAGCGCCCAGGGCATGAGATCTACAGTACAGGGAGCTGGTGTGTTGGGAGGGTGCAGAAGTGTGTGTGGGGAAAGAAAAAAGAGAGAGGGAGAAAGCATTTTTGAGAGTAGCAGGCAGCAGAACGGTAATTTGTTAAAATGAGAATTTTATTAAATTTATTTGTCAGCAGGGAAGGCGAAGAAGCCCTGAATAAAAGATGGGGTACTGTGAAGCGGTTCAGTGTATTCGTGTCTGTAGCTTCGTCACAGGGCAAGCCTCAGGATGAGAATATATGTGCACTGCTTGAATGGGTAGAACCAAATGAGGAGCTTCAGGCTCAGGACCGTACTCATTAGTCCTATGTTTGTCTGTATGTGGTCTCTCATGAACACAAGTGTGAGGAAATTATGAAGGTCCTCTGCCAATTCAAAGATCTGGATAGTGTAAGGAAAGAAAAAAGATCCATGTGGACAGAGAATATAGCAGCTCCTACTGTAGATGGCAGCATAAGCTGAAATTTTAGCCTATATTTTTATGTAGAGTTCATGCACATAGTTCAAGCAGAGAGATTTGTGTGTAAATGCTGTTTTTAAAGGCCAACATGCATAGTAAGGGGTTTTCAGGAAATGTTTGTTTTAAATGCTTAAAATCAAAAAAAAAAAACAGGAGCATCCCACTGTCCTCTAAATCACGTCTTTTTTTGCACATTTGTTGCAGCAATTCTTGCTAGTTTTTTCTCCATTGTATTTTGGATGACATTTATAATATAAGGTTTGTTCTGCTCCAGTTCTGAGACAGAGTATCCACTTCCACACCTTTATGTTGTTGCCTTGGCAATGCACATCCATGAATTTGGGGGGTGGAGCTTCTGAAGGAGCACTAAAGGGAAGGCTGTATTTTTTTTCCGCCACCTTTATTTATAAAGATAGTATGTCCTTACCCAAAGAGCAGGAGCAAACTAATGGAAATTTGTGTCTCAGTGCTACTCTGTTTAGACAGAAGTAGCGTTGTATGCTGCACAAAGAAAACCTCTTAAAATGCTGATAAATGACATAAGTCAACAACAGCACAAGTGTGCATATTCAGCAGTTTTACATTTTTGTTTCTTAATTTGGGAGTTGGAGGCAGTGCAGTGACATCCTACAGAGAGCTTTTTACTTGCTGCAGTATGTTTGATGTTATTAATTTGGGGCTGTGAAGTGAAGCATTCTAGCAAGATACTGACACTTGCCTTGAATTTGATGTGGGAGTTGATGGTCTCCAGACAATAACAAATCCATCACAGCTGTCATAACATGATGTGTTTACAAGGGTGTTTGCATATGGATCAGTACATTCAACGTTTTATGTTCCCCTTCATTTTTTCATGATACAGCTCTTATTGCAACTATGCAGTGAAGATTAAGATTTTCCATAGGGTGTAATGGTTGAAAGATTAAGTAACTAATTATTCCATAAAAAACATTTTAAAATAATAGTATTTTAAATGATCCTAGAAGCAGTCTTTCCATAAAGATGCTTTCACAAATTATTGCAGACATGGAACACGGATACAAAATGATGTTATAAATATCCTCACAAGTTTTTTTCCAAACCAAGGTTTTTTTTTTAATTTTGTTTATAAAAACTTTTTTCCTAAAACAAGCACACCTGGTCTCTACACTAACAATCCCCTGCTAGGAGCTCCCTACAACATGCCCTCCAGCACCAAACAGGTGTTGATGTGTGTGTGACCTCTGTGCAAAAGCTATGAGCAACACCCACCTGCCTTTTCCTTTGCTCAGTTTGCTCTGAAGACTTGTTTCCTGGCAAATGTCATCTCTCTCTCTCACACACGCCCAGAATTATCCAGCCAAACACTGGGCTTGTCCTCAAGCGGCTGCAGCTACAGGAATTTAATATGTAAATAAGCAGCTTTAATTAACATAGTTGATAGGGGCAACACAGCTGCTACCGACAGTGACTGATTGCCTTTACCTCATTGCTAGTGTGTGTGTTCTGTTGTGGTGTTCAAAGTTGAAATCTAAAGCCTGTCAGTGTTTAGTATGACTCCATTCCAGTTATGTTACTATGCAACACACTTGTTGCCTCTGTGCTACATGCATTAGTTAAATATCTTCAAAGAACTGCTGTAAACCACTACAATGAGTACTGAGCTCCAAGGAAAACAGCAGCTCTATCTACATTAAAACACAGTGCTGGGTGTATTCTGTTTCCCTAATCATTTACCAGTGTTTCTAACAATGTTCTCTGCAGTAAACATATTCCTAACAATTGTTCATGCTTAATGCTTAATGTTTTATTCCTCCTCCTCTCTTAATAGGTACTACTCAGACATTAGTAAGATGCCAGCGATCAGCGACCAGGACATGAATGCCTACTTGGCAGAGCAGTCACGGATGCACATGAATGAGTTCAACACCATGAGCTCTCTCAGTGAGATTTACTCCTATGTCGGCAAATACACTGAGGAGGTATGTAATACTGTGACACTACACTTCTAAACAACACATCTGTGCCACCACTGACTTAAGATTTAGTACATTTTAGACTCACTGATGTGACAGATTTTTGGTAAGTAGGGTTAAAGGGAACAATTCACTGAAAATTGGTTTTATATAATCTTCATTAGTATCAATCTAGAAAATAAATTGGTTGTGCTTTTGTTGCTGTATTAATTCCCTGACTCTACAGTGGCATTTAGCATTTGGTTTCATTGATGGACATGATGCTGGAGAGTATTAAAGTAAATGATTGATTTTTTTCTCCTGAAAAATATGCAGAGGGGGTTGCAGTTTTTTTTTTGTCCTGAGTAGTGTCTCAAATCATCCCCTCAGGCAGCTTGCACCTTCCTCCACCAATCACAGGCTTAACCTGTATTGTTGCCTGAGAGGCAAAGGCCAGGGCAAAAAAATCACAATTGTAGCTGCTACTGGCAAAAGTTATTACTGAAGGCCAGAGGATTGTATCAACATCTTAATCAACTCTCTGAAAAGTTAGGCAGACATGTTCCTCCTATACCCAGTGGAAATTACACTCACGAAATACCCACCTGCTGGAAGCTTCAAAGGTGTTCCTCACAAGATTGTCTATGAAGCACTGCAGCTGTAGTCAGCATGGATACACAGCAGTTCAAATGAATTCCACCATCCATCCAGACTGGAAAAGAAGAAGGCATCGAAATGTCATGCATTTTCCAAACAATTGTTACCTCACCAATAACTTGACTGATGCTTTATTTCCTGCAATGGTTCAGCCCTTCAAATATGTGAACAGCTTTGCTGTGGAGAAACTAGTAGAGAAGGGGATCATTTTGCAGCTGTGGTTTGAAAAGACAGTGGACGTTATGATAGTGTCTTTGCTGCGACTTGGTGTCGCCACTGTAAACACTGTCAAACTGACCAGTCTTTTCATAGCCACCTTTGAAGTCTACATGGAGTATTTTAATAGGTAGAAACTACAAAACACATTGGAGCATCGTATTGACTGCAGTTTTGTTGTACAGAATATTTCCAGTAACGTCTTTGTGTGTCTGTGTTTACCTCTCTGTCCTGCTGGCAGATTGTGTGTTCACTGGAGCAGGATGATGCAGCCAGGAAACAGAGGCTGGCCTTCAAGCTGGAGCAGGTGGTGGCCTTCATGAGTCTGGAGAGCTGAGGACCGCACTTCCCAGGGCGCACTGGGAAGAGACCCCATCAGAAACCGAGCCGTGCCTGAGCGAAGACCTGTCCCCATCTTTTTCATCATGTGACTTCCTACGCCTTTCAAAGATGACTTCTTCCTTGATCTTTTTTCTGCTTCCTCTTCCCCAAGAAATATTTTGTTTTCCTCATCCACTCTGCTGCATAGACTAGTTTACCTGAATATATCTGAAGGGTGGTTCGGGGCTGAGGTTGGCGTCTCCCACAGTGCAATGCGGGGGACCCCTCAGCTTCACCACAGGGAGCGCTTCAAGGGGTGATTGCTTGAAAGCTGGCCATATTGGCATACTTCAGTCCCCCTGCTGGAAGAAAAGAGGGGAAAAAACATTTTTATGTTGCCTTCAAGAATTTACACTGATAGGTAATTCTTTAAAAACCACAATGTTGGGTGTCCATTTTGTTGAGAACTTTTTTCAAAATAGGATAGTTAAAATAAAACCATCTCTAGAGTCCAGTTTATTGTAGTTCTATATTCAATATAGGGAATCAAGAGGAAACATCAAAAATGATGACTGCAAGCCAAATGAACACCTCTGAAGAAAATTAATGCAAGGATGGTTTGCCAAGTTTACACTGTACCTACAAGCAAAGCATACATATCTGTGAAATTTGGGGCGAGTCCAGGCAAACCTAGAATGTTCTTGTGTTCTTTCAATGTAGCTGGAGTTGTATTTAAGAGTAAGACTGATGGGGGATAGGGAAGGATTAGTGCTTCTCTGAACTTTTCCTTTATTGAAACGTGACTGACACTAAAACTTTACAAACCAGAGCATCTCCAACCTGTATCCCTTTGCAACATTCGCACATTTTTCCCTGCCCAGCGTACATTTACTTCAAAGAAAATGCTCATGATTTCTGCTTCCATCTGGCTTATGTGGCTACTGCAAAATTAACCTATTAGATAAAACCCTGGAGGCCCTGACCCAAGTTGGATCCTCTGTAAGAAGCACACAACCAACTCTGGAAGACAGTGTTTTGACTGCTAATCCAAACACCGGGAGCAGTCTTTGGCTCTTGCCACTTCCAATCTTGTGTCGCCACTGCGACGGTCTATCAAAGCACACACACATGCACAGATACACACAATCAGCAGCTGCCCAAGTTCCCAACTGCCCAGATATTTACTCTAACTCTGGAGGAGGAAAAGGGAAGAGCTGACTGAAATGTACTGGGTAAGAAACTGCTTGATCATGAAAAATAAGAAGAATGATTCAATACAGTGAAGTCAGAGACTGCTGACTTCTACCTAAAGGGGCTCTGTTGAGAGAGTAGCACTTCTTTCCCAGGATGTTCTTATTTAAAGACTTTTGTGTGGAGAAATCAACCAAGATGGATTTCGTCGGTCAGCCAAAAACCAAAGGAGCTTGAAATTTTCAAAACGGTCAAAAATGTATTTGTAAAGTGCCACTGAGGAACTGACAGAAAAAGGACTATGTAAAAGACAACCACGTCTAGGACAAAAAAAATATTGTGACTGGAACTTAAAGAAACCTGTGTGATTTTTCTGACCTCAGTGTGTCGAGGTGAGAGGCTCTGTGGGCGAGGTGATCTGATCCTCCTTTCTCTTTCCATCGTCCCGGGTCTCTCCGGCTCTCGGCACACCGTTCACCCCTGTGTCCGGCTCCTGACTTACCAGTTTTCTTATCTGTTTTGCACAAGCGTTGGAGATGGTAGCTAGTTGCATACGGCAAAACCCCAACTCTTGAGTGTGTAACTGTTGAGGCGCTCTTGTCTGTATTAGTGTAGTTGTCCTCAGTGGCGGCAGGGGGCAGCCTTCTCCAAGCCTCAAAAAAAAAAAGAAAAAAAAAAAAGAAAAAGAAAAAATCTGATAAAGCAGAGCAGGAACAGAACAAGAAACGAGCATCACGGCAGGATAAATAGAAAAATGATAGACATTAAAAGTAGGTAAGACTTGTTGGATGTGAACCCCCACTGTGGGAGAGAGCGATTGAAAGAGAGATGATGGAGGCGCCCTCCGTACCTTTTGACCTCTGCCCTTTCTTTTGCCTTGACAACGTGCCCCATGTGGTGATGTGAATGTGTGAAGACCGCCCTAGGTCCACCTTGGGTCCTTTATTGGCTTTTTAAGCGCATGTAAAACGTAAACAATTTAAGAAACTTATTTAAAAAAAAATGAAAAATAAGAAAATTAAGCCTTGCAATGATGATGTGGATGTGTTCTTTTATCTTTCTTTTGCTTGGAAGAATCGAGATGGAAAAGTGGATTGTTCATGTAATAAAAACTATAACTTTCGTTTAAGGTGGAACCTTTATCCAGTTCAACCCTATTGCAGAACCTCATGGCCATGGTTTTTGTGAAGTGTTAGATGCTAAATATTATATACCCTTGCATGTTGACCTGTTTGGATGGTATGAAATGGAACTGCCTTGCTCAAAGATATTTATATACTTCTACTACTACAAGGGACTTTAAAGTCATTTACAAGCCAACTGCTCATTTTAAGATTATGGATTTCACCAGACAACACAAACCCTATTTGTAAATTCTACAGTAGGACCATCTTTCTTGTCCCTTTAACTCTGTCTTCCATTACAGTCCATCCATTTTCTGTTACAGCTGTGTCTCCTCTGTGGTTTTAGTTCTGGTAGAAGATGCAAGTTGAGTCTTGCTCTTTCTTTGCTGCTATTACGTCTTGTTTTTTACTGCATTGGATTAATTCATCATAACTGCTTTGTTTTTCTCCATCAGTTGAGCCCAGAATAGAAACGAGAGTCCAAAAGATGGATACTTGGGTTTGACAAAAGTCCATTTCACAAAAAGCAACAAAAGACTAGATCAGTTGCCAAAATGTTCGTCACAAAACACAAACGTTACAATCCCTTTCGATTAAAAAAAAAGAAAAAAGAAAAAAAAACCTGGAAGAAACTATGAACACATGTGATTTATCAAACAGATTAACACAGCTTTCTAACAGGAGAGGCACGTCAGACTTGATAGTAGACTTATGTTAAAGACTGAGTTTGGCAAGTGACTGTTTTTAGCCCTTGTGTCAAATGTATGTGAGATATCCAACCCATTTTCCATTATAACCGTCTGCAGCTATACAGTATGATGAATGTCTGTTGTTTCAACTTGGAGGGGTACATTCACAAGGTGTTTGCTGGACATGTTGAGTCGTAAACATATCAAATATATTACTGTTACTATTATCTGTTATTGGAGAATAAGGACTGATTTAGCATCTGGATGATTAATTCATGCAAGACTGGCATTAATATTGTAAGAAACTTACCACTGACACACATTTAGACAATTTCAAAGAACCTCTTTCATTCATGTAGCCATTGTATACTGTGTCTAGATACCCAAAGTACCCCCTAACAGCCGTGTGTTCCTAAATAACACAAGGTGAGAGTCCTGGACTGTCATTGTGAATCTGCCCCCCAGTGAAACTTCCTGTCTTTCATTTCTCCCTGCCCCCCGCCCCCCACCCTGCAACAAAAGGTTGTCTGCTAGTAGCTACCTTGTGTTGCCAAGAGCACAGATAAAGTTTCCACCTTCAAACGTTTTGTAGGAACTAAAAATGTCCTCCTAGCTCAGTGTTATAGCAGGTGTTACAGAAACATGCTAGAAAAGACTTTTACTAGACCATATTTGAAAGATAAAGAGTATCTTATCGAGAGAGAAAAACGAAACCTGGGGGATATAAGGCGAGCTTCTCTAACTTTGTTATAATTAATTGTATACCTGTGTATGTAAATATAATGCATTCCTATTTTGCAGTCAAGAACAAAATACTATTTGTAATATAGAATAAACTTTATTATGAAACCAAGCATTTCATGATTGTTTTTGCTCTTTGTATCAGTTTCTACAGCTACATTTAAATTGATACTAACAATTACAGTCCTTACTCCACTGGAGAACATGCGGCCTCCTGCAAGATGCACACATGATGATAAATATTGTAAGATGCAGGCTAACTGTCAGTGGAGCTCTGTTTGATCAAGTCACCAAAATCCAATTAGAAACTCTGCCCTAACTGAAGAGTTGTCAGTCAAGCACAGTCTGGAGACACCTGTGTGGGTGTTCCAGGCATTACGAGGGCTTTAAATGAAATGGTGTGGCCAAATTTTCTGCCTTCTTGCTGCCTACACACCATTTATACACTGTGTTATATGAAACTTGAAGCGATAACCAGTGACAAATAAAACAGCATAATAGCTCTGAATCCTTGCAATGCGCTTGCACATACAGACTACACCGAGTCTCGCCAAATGGCTCTAATTTTCCTTTCCATCCTAGAGACAGGTGCTATGTCAACCAGACTGGGTGTTCAGGGATGTTGAGGCCATCACAGGTCCCCCACTGTCTGGTGCCAGACAGAGCAACAAAGAACAGACGCACAAAGATGCATAACAAGGAGCCAATTCCATTGTACGCTGAGGTTTCTAATTATTCTTTGTGCCGTCAACTGAATGCATGTCAGGATACAGAAGAACAAATACTCCACTGTATATAGTAGCAGGACAAGACCTCTCCCACGAAGAGAAAATCCTCTGTGATTTCAGAAAGATGTATAATTGCCCAAACCATTTTAGACTTTAAGTATCCAAATTATTCAAATTATGGGTTTATCCAATTAATTCAAAGCCTATGGCCTGATTTTCCACTGTACCATTGGGGATAATAAAGAAAGCAAGTTTTGGGATAAATCTTTGCACAGGGGAAGTCGTGCTCCGAGCGCTACACTGAATGGTCAAATTGCGAAGACGAGTAGCTCAGAGAGTAAATCTCTAAACAATATGTAAATTAGCATCCAACAATCAATCTGTTAGCCTGCTTTTCTAAGAACAGGGACAAAGGCTTAGCACACAGTGATGACATCCAATTCGGTCGAAACCATCGTCATCATAGTGTTTGATTTTGGCTTACAAAGCAGCTTCCCTACCCAATGACAAAGCCCTCTCATATTGGGTAGGACAAAAACAAACATCCCTGCCAGCTGGGAATAGAATTAAAAAGCCGGGCCCACAGATCACATGAAGACTGGGGTTGCTGTGTTAGAAGCAGCAGATAGGAGGAGGATATATTCAATACATGGAGCCAGGTTTTATGTTAGGCATGAAGGTGTGCTGTTGGAATCTTTGTGCATGATACTCCTCAACTTCTATTTATCCAGCATAAGTTGTTTAAAAAGTTTAATTCCAGGATTCGTACAGATGTAAATTTACATACCTATTCCCAACTTCGACAATGTTTCCAGTCCGTCTTCCAAGTTGGTAGTTAGAAACTGGCTGATAGTGAATTTTCTAATTAATGAGTAAGGCTGGCTCACTGGGCCTGGACCTCTCTCATTGTGTTTGGCTCTAACTCAGCCCATTACTAGTCCAAGTGATGCAAATGCTGCTTAGCTCCTAATCTGAGTTGCAGTAAAATAAGCTCCATGGGGTAAATCCATGGATCTTATTTATATTGTCAAGAGGCTGGTTACAAAAGCTTCTCTCCTTTAATGAGAGATGTTTCCTGACATGATGGAACCCAGGTCATTATAATGCAGGCAAAGCAAATATCCACTGCCAAAATAATTAGGAAACAGCTGCATTGGTAAAGATTAGTTGAACCTGTAAGCTTCTTGCACTTTAAGCCAATCTAGAAGACCTGAAGCCATTCAGGAAATCAAAGAGGGAAATCCCAGCCTCTAAGCGCATGTCAGTCTACAAAGCTTAGCTGTAGTTCTGCAGTAAACACAACTGGTTTATTTTACTCTACAATCTGCATTATTCAACATCACACATCAAAGGCAGCGGAAACACACACTCCAATGTTCGAGTTTTTCAGACTTTTTCAAATGGCTCATCAGCTTTGTTATCTCACAGAACACACAGCTTACACAGACGACTTTCTGCAACATCAACTTTCAACTGGTACAGCTGCACGATAAAACATATCACTGCCCCAGAACAACAGCAATCTTGAAAACACCTTCCCTGAGACACACAGGACTTTAAAAGTCAAAGGTAACCTAAAAAAAAAAAAGACAAGTAAATGGAAAACAGGAGTGACGGATGAGGAAATAGAAAGTTGTGTGGAGCTGAGGAGGGCAGGGGAGGTGTGAAGTGTAGAAAACAGAGTGAATACCCGTTGGAGGGGTATGCCCAGAGACGGGAGGGCTGCAGCACTGAGTGGCTGATGGGGACGTGAGATTGAATTGGCCTAGTGTCACCCTCCATATACCAACCACTGAACTGGGAGTAATGGGTGAGAAATAGAAGGAGGGAAGGTGGAGGGAGAGCGGGGGAGAGGGAGAGAGGGCTGCCAAGTGTCACCCTAATTTTCTGACTAGTGAGCTGGGAATAATGGAAGGATGGAGGATGGAGGGGGGGGGGGTCATGCAACTCTGCCGGGTGATGGGTTGAGAGAGGTTAGATGGACTTAGCGAAGGGGGCAGGATGATAGAGAGCCGGCTATGATTGCTTCGCACCAGGGGTGGTTTTCCACACTCCCATGATCACCGCAGCCCTGTCACCCCAAAACCCCCCACCCTGCCATTGCATTCACACACACTGATGTGATGTGGCCATGGAAAAAAAAAAAGATTAGAAGGTCTGTCCACGTGGAGATAGAGTGATGAGCAGACGAAGAGAAGAGGCCTGTTTGGTGCAGTTGAGACGGCCTGTGTTCGAGGGCATGTGGGGTTATAGGATTGGATAATCAATAAGACTAAACCTGCTGCTTTAGGTATTTGAACCCATATTCATCCCCTGGCCACTTCAGCTTAAAAGACCTATTTTCAGAACAAAAAACTATTAGATTCACTGTCAACAAAGCAATTCAAAAGATTAATATCAATCTATCAGCTTCTGTGTCAAACTACTCTCACAAAGAAAGACATGTCTGAGCAACAGGTCCAGGAAGGAAAGTAATGTTGAAGAAAAGAACCAAATTTAGAAAAATTCTAAGTGCCGGTGCACATTACTGCACACTGACATATGGAAACATTACATGTCCATCATTTCCGATGACTGCACACACAGCTCAGTTATCTTGGAGTATAAAAACACTTCAAGCTTAGTAATGGTTTGGCCTGGCTAATGGAGCCAGCCTGTCTCATGTTCCTGATGTATCTCAAACACTGTCTGGCTTTGGAACACAAAGAGATTGATCTTCTTTTTTGTTTTTTTCTCAGTGCTCTTTTTTATTTTTCAAAGGTTGCGGAATCTTAAAGTTTCATCTCTATACTGTTAACATTAAGATTTTTCTAATGACTTGGTAATTGTGTAACAGTCAGTTGTTCCTGTGTAATTACTGTTTGAAAAAACAGAGTTAAACTGTTTTGGTTTTTGGAATAAAATTATGCCAGAAATAATTTTAATAATCCTAGATGATCTGTGTCCTCGCCAAAAACAGTTATTAAAACATCTGGCTGTTGCCAGTGATTTCGAGTTTTAGAGTGAGGTTTCTCATGTGGCATCATAACTGGCTTCTGTGTCGACAGCCTGACTGGTGGGATGGATGGACTGATGATAGGAATGCAGCATGAACGGGTCTAATTTCAGCAGTGGACTCAGAGATATTGACAACTGCATGCGAGCAGATGGGAGCAATTACTGATATTAGTACATCCTCCGTCTGCGCTGCCTTGGTAAACATTTGTGTTGCTGGTGGAGGCAGGGATAGAGCGGGAAAGAAATCAGACAGACGCAACATTACAGATGGAGAATGAAGAAACAAGTGTGAGTTTGACGAAAGGTTTCAGAACAAAGACTTAAACGGTGAAGTAACCAAGCTGAAGTCTTTTGGAGTCAAATCGATGAGTAGAAACAAGTGCATGATAATTCTTCATGGCTGATGCTTGGATCTAAGTGCTGTTAGATGGTTCCCCATGCTTACTGCATGACAAGCTAATATAAGGTCGAACTGTTTGTACCATTTTTACTCAGATGGTGTTTTTAACACGTAATTGTTACCAAGGTATATCTCACAAACCTCCTTTTCAAGTGCAACCCTCCTGACCAACACCGTATAAATCAGCTGCACGGTGCACAGTCTAGACACATCCTGTCAAGAGACTATTTTTTTAATGACTTCAACCAAACAGTTTATTAACATAAATGATCTGAATTTACATTCAGAAATGCCCATACGCAAATGATATTTCCAAATATTAAATATATGTACATATGAATTAAATCATATATGTATGTACAGTATAGCCCCCTGAAACCTGTTGGAAATTGAGAAATTGGAAGAGTATCATAGGCTATATTGACACGAATGTGTCGTTAATAGAAACCTGTATGTTTAATATGTATTATACACATATGTTACATGAATATATATACATCCTAAAGCTAAACATATATGTTTAAATGTGGTAAGAAATTATTAAGAAATATTATGTATGTATTATACTGTGTATTTTTTATTTGTAGTATAATATGTATTTCATATATGTCATAAACTTATATATTCATATATATATATTGCATAAAAATATCCAAAACGTCATAGTATAGTATGGCATAAAACGTCAAAAAAACATCATGGTATATTGAGGCATAAAAGCTCATAAAAACGTCATAGTATAGTATGGCATAAAACGTCAAAAAAACATCATGGTATATTGAGGCATAAAAGCTCATAAAAACGTCATAGTATAGTATGGCATAAAACGTCAAAAAAACATCATGGTATATTGAGGCATAAAAGCTCATAAAAACGTCATAGTATAGTATGGCATAAAACGTCAAAAAAACATCATGGTATATTGAGGCATAAAAGCTCATAAAAACGTCATAGTATAGTATGGCATAAAACGTCAAAAAAACATCATGGTATATTGAGGCATAAAAGCTCATAAAAACGTCATAGTATAGTATGGCATAAAACGTCAAAAAAACATCATGGTATATTGAGGCATAAAAGCTCATAAAAACGTCATAGTATAGTATGGCATAAAACGTCAAAAAAACATCATGGTATATTGAGGCATAAAAGCTCATAAAAACGTCATAGTATAGTATGGCATAAAACGTCAAAAAAACATCATGGTATATTGAGGCATAAAAGCTCATAAAAACGTCATAGTATAGTATGGCATAAAACGTCAAAAAAACATCATGGTATATTGAGGCATAAAAGCTCATAAAAACGTCATAGTATAGTATGGCATAAAACGTCAAAAAAACATCATGGTATATTGAGGCATAAAAGCTCATAAAAACGTCATAGTATAGTATGGCATAAAACGTCAAAAAAACATCATGGTATATTGAGGCATAAAAGCTCATAAAAACGTCATAGTATAGTATGGCATAAAACGTCAAAAAAACATCATGGTATATTGAGGCATAAAAGCTCATAAAAACGTCATAGTATAGTATGGCATAAAACGTCAAAAAAACATCATGGTATATTGAGGCATAAAAGCTCATAAAAACGTCATAGTATAGTATGGCATAAAACGTCAAAAAAACATCATGGTATATTGAGGCATAAAAGCTCATAAAAACGTCATAGTATAGTATGGCATAAAACGTAAAAAAAACATCATGGTATATTGAGACATAAAAGCTCATAAAAATGTCATAGTATGACAAGGCATGAGACGAAATAATATAATAAGGCATAAAAATGCCAAAAAACGTCAAAATATAGTATGGCATCAAAATATCAAAAAACGTCATAGTATAGTATGGCATAAAACTTCAAAAAAA